>NC_068318.1:789441-1131382 GCF_025860055.1 Xyrauchen texanus | reverse complement strand
TGCTCGTTGACTCCCGTCCGTGCTCGAGGCAACAGCAGCTCGCCTCACAGCCAGCTTGCCTATCCTCTAGAGCTAGAGGTGGATGAGCTTGCCGCTGCATCAGAGAGTGTGGTGTCTGACGCGGAGGACTCCCTTGGGCTGCCGCCTTCGGGCCAGCACGCCCAAGCCGAGGCTGGCGCTCAGATGTCCGACATGCTTTCCCGGGCCGCCGCCAGCATGGGCTTAGACTGGAATCCCCCGTCCTCCCCACAGCCACCGCTGTTGGATGACTGGTTCCTGGGGTCCCGACGCCGCTCACAGCCGCGCCCCCCCAGTCCCGTTTTTCCCGGAAGTGCACGATGAGCTGACGTCGCTGTGGAGGCCAGCCTTCAGCCCCACGACTGTTCCCCGGCCGGCCGGTTCTGATGAGTCCAGAGGACGCCACTACAGGACCTCCTCCTCAGTCACCAACCCGCCCCCTGCCGGATGTCCGGAGCAAGGTAAGTGCTTTGAGTCTTTTCTCAGCACCGGAGAAATCTCCTTTCTCAGCATGGAGTTAGACTCAGTCTCAATATCCGCACGTCTCACCAACGAGCGTGTGCAGTCTGTGCTGAAATGCCTCGCCAAATTCAGGCCAGGCACTAGGGTCCCTCTAAAACTCTTCCAGAGGCTCCTGGGGCACATAGCATCCTCCGCCGCGACCACGCTGCTGGGGTTGATGCATACGAGACCGATTCAGCACTGGCTTCAGACTCGAGTCCCGAGACGAGCATGGCGCCATGGCACGCACCGTGTGACAATCACCCCTGCCTGCCGAAAAATACTAAAACCCTGGACAGACCTCTGCTTTCTACGGGCAGGAGTGCCCCTGCAGCAGGTGTCCCGACGCGTCCTGGTCACTACCGACGCCTCCAGATTGGGTTGGGGCGCCGTGTGCAAGGGGCACGCAGCGCAGCGGGCCGTTGGAGAGGGGCCCCGCTGCGCTGGCATATCAATTGCCTAGAGTTGTTGACTGTCTTCTTTGCCCTGTGGTGGTTTCTCCCATTAATTCGAGACAAACACGTCCTAATCAGGTCAGACAGCACCACTGCGGTAGCGTACATAAATCACCAAGGCGGCATACGCTCTCGCCACATGTCACGACTCGCCCGTCGTCTCCTCCTTTGGAGCCAGCAGCGACTCAGGTCGCTGCGTGCCACTCACATTCCCGGCAAGCTCAATGTGGTAGCGGACGCACTGTCACGACAAAGCTTACCCAGCGGAGAGTGGAGGCTCCACCCCCAGTCGGTCCAGCTGATTTGGGAACGGTTCGGCAGAGCCCAGGTAGACCTGCTTGCCTCCCGAGAGACCTCCCACTGCCCGCTCTGGTACGGCCGAACAGAGGCTCCCCTTGGGACAGATGCGCTGGCACACAGCTGGCCCACGGGGCTACGCAAGTATGCATTTCCCCCAGTGTGCCTTCTTGCACAGGTGCTGTGCAAGGTCAGGGAGGATGAGGAACAAGTCACATTAGTGGCTCCCTACTGGCCCAACCAGGCCTGGTTCTCGGACCTCGTGCTCCTCGCGACAGCCCCTCCCTGGCGAATCCCCCTGAGGAAAGACCTTCTTTCTTAGGGGCAGGGCACGCTCTGGCATCCGCATCCAGACCTTTGAAAACTCCACGTCTGGTCCCTGGACGGGACGCGGAAGCTCTAGCTGGTCTACCACCTACCGTCGTAGACACGATCAACCAAGCCAGAGCCCCTTCTACCAGGCAGCTTTATGCCCAGAAGTGGCGCTTGTTCGCAGATTGGTGTTCTTCCAGGGCAGAAGACCCACAGAGGTGCGCAGTTAGGTCTGTGCTCTTATTCCTGCAAGAGAGGCTGGAGTGGAGGCTGTCCCCTTCCACCCTAAAGGTGTATGTCGCTGCTATCGCGGCTCACCACAACGCAGTAGACGGCAAGTCCCTTGGTAAGCACGACTTAATCATCAGGTTCCTAAGAGGCGCCCAGAGGTTAAATCCCTCCCGGCCAAGCCTGTTCCCCTCCTGGGACCTCTCGGTAGTCCTCGTGGGCCTCCAGAGACCTCCCTTCGAGCCGCTAGAATCAGTTGGACTCAGGGCCCTCTCTCTTAAGACTGGCCTGCTGATCGCACTCGCCTCCATCAAGAGGGTCGGGGACCTGCAAGCGTTCTCTGTCAGCGACACTTGCCTGGAGTTTGGTCCGGCAGACACTCATGTGATCCTAAGACCGCGACCGGGCTATGTGCCCAAGGTTCCTACCACGCCCTTCAGAGACCAGGTAGTGAACCTGCAAGCGCTGCCCCGGGAGGAGGCAGACCCAGCCTCTTCGTTGCTGTGTCCGGTACGTGCTTTGCTTACCTACCTGGACCGCAGGCAGAGCTTTAGACGCTCTGAGCAGCTCTTTGTATGCTTTGGGGTACAGCGGAAAGGAAACGCTGTCTCCAAACAGAGGCTTTCCCACTGGGTTGTAGATGCCATTTCATTGGCTTATGACACCCAGGCCGTGCCCCCCCTTGTGGGTCCGAGCTCACTCGACAAGGAGTGTTGCGTCCTCGTGGGCACTGGCCAAGGGTACCTCCCTGGCAGACATTTGTAGAGCAACGGGTTGGGCGACACCCAACACCTTTGCAAGATACTACAATCTCAGGGTTGAGTCAGTTTCATCCCATGTTTTCTCAGGTCCGAGCCAGTAGAACTCGGTAACATGCTGATGGGCTGACCGGGTGAATCGTTTGCATATACGCCCTTTCCCTCGCTTGAGGTACAGTGCGTCTTTTTTCCCAGGAGACTCCACTCAACGCGAATCCCTGGTCGATTCCTCCCTAGCCCTCATGGGTCTGTAGTTCGGCGGAGGAACTTGCCGACCCAATCCACTGCGGGTACTCAGATCTACCCTGTACTGGAATAGGTGCTCCACAGAGTAGGGACTTCTATGCGGACTACCCCTGTGTGTATTTTCCACGATACGGTCCCCTTACGAGCAGACCCGCGTTTTCCTTGGGTAAGTTTCGGCTGCCCCCTGGTCGCCATGTGTAGCAACTCCACCCTCGCGGAGGCTGGATCTGCCACCGCGCCACTTCCACGTGTCGCCTAAAAACACATGTGATGTATTCACCACCGTACCTCCCCAGTTGGGCAGGGGTGGTCTCCGCAGGGTCTTTTCCCCCCTGGAAGAATGGGAATTGGGTAAGACCCCCTTCCCTCAGTGCGTGTAAGGGCCCCGGCTGTCTATTGCTCTATGCGAGAAACATAGAGAGAAAAGAGGCCCAGCCAGGCTTGGCCCGTTCCCAGGTTGGCAAGCGTCGCCTTGTTCCCCTGCCTAGGGTAACCATAAGGATTCTTATCTGGGGCATTGGGGAAGGGTACGTGCAGTCTGACACAGCTGGTCGTATGGCACGTAACAAATACCTGCCTGCTCCTGTGTCAGCAGAACACGTACACGGCTCAGCGCATGGCGGATTTAAATTGGACCCCTAGTGTTGCTTCTCCGACACAACGTGGAGAGAGCGACAGACGGGGAACGTCTAGGTTACGGATGTAACCTCCGTTCCCTGGTGGAGGGAACGAGACGTTGTGTCTTCCCGGCCACGTCGCTGAGCCGAACCGCTGTAGTGGCCAGAACCATTTCCGGCTCCTCAGAAAAATCCTGAATGAACTCTAGTATTTGCCTCGCCTTTATACCCGTATGTCCGGGGGCAGGGTATGCAAATACTGACTGCCAACTTCTCATTGGCCTTTTTTCAATGGATCAGAGGCATATTCGGTGCTCAAGAGAGACCCCTAGTGTCACTTCTCCGACACAACGTCTCGTTCCCTCCATCAGGGAACGGAGGTTACATCCGTAACCTAGACGTTTTGATAACTTTACTATTATTCTAAAATGTGAAAAAATAAAATAAAGAATGAATAAGTGTTTCAAAACATTTGACCGGTAGTGTATATATAAATAGTATATATACTATCTGAACATTGTTGTAACAGTTTTACATCGAAAATGCTGTAAAGAATGATTTCTACAGTAAACTGTAATCTATTATTTATCAATATTTTAATGTAAATATATTAGAATTAAAAATATTTAAATTTATTTACAAATTAATAAAATGAAATAGTCAAAGCTGTTGTAAGAAAAATCTTTCTGCCTGACAGAAAGCATTGTAATACTTTTACTGTTTTTTTAACCACTTAATAGATAATCTTATCACAGTCACAGTTTAAATCGTGTTAAAACTCACTGTAACATTAGCTTTTTTATTTAAGAAAAAGTATGTATATTTTCTGATAAACAACGTTATGGAAACATATGCTGTACTTATCTTCCATTAAACCCAGAATATACCATCTAAAAACAACTTTAAAACAATATTGTTGTTTTTTTACATTTTGTTTGTAAGTTGACCACCTTTTGGCAGTGAAGTCAAGTCAAGTAAAGTCAATTTTATTTGTATAGCGCCTTTCACAACACACATCGTTTCAAAGCAGCTTTACAGAAGATAAGGCATTAACAGACGATAAATTATATCTATAATGTCGATGAATCATCATTGTGTAATTAGATAAAATATGATTGCTTATCGTGTTTAAAAATAAGTAATTAAATAATAATTGTATTAATAACCCCTAAATACATAAATAATGTATAAAGAACAAGATCTTAGTGAAGATCAAAAATGTTAGAATGTTACTATGTCTAATAAAACAAGTGTCTTTAAACAGAATTCTCCTTCTGTATATAGCAAGTCATGGTTTGGATACATGTGTAAACTTACATGCTTAACCACTTAAAGTCCATTAATTGTCTGAGAACAGTACACACAGGGTTGACTGTGTTGTTCCCCTTCTCTGAGACCTTTCCGCTTTTTTTTGCCTCCAACCTTTGTTGTGGCTGTGTTGGTGCCAGTGGCTGGGTTGATTCCAACCAAAGATCTGTGCAAAAAATCAGTCACAAAAGCACAAGCAGACGCTTTAGGATAGTGTGCAAAATTGAATTAAACAAAAAATTATTTAATTACCACTTTACAATAAGCACTGCTGCACTAATAATGTATTAAGTAGCTAACATATACACACTTATATTTAAATAAATTTTGTTACCTTTGAACAAATTCAAGTGTGCAGGATGCCTCCTTCTGGTACACCAGGTTGAAGTTGTAATAAGATGAAAACAAAGCTGCAAATCCAGCCACAAAGTTGGAGTGTGAATTCACAAGCACCCCACCCTCAATACTCAGCATCCACTGGGTTGCAGTGAGAATTTCACCTATTAATAATATTAGTATTTTTTTATTAAAATTTTTTTAAACTAAAATACAAGTCAAAGTTTATTAAATAATTCACAACAGATTTCAGAACATTGTACACTACCTAAGACAATCAGTCTGGAAGCATCAAACATTTCTCCACATCAGCTGCTGTTGCAGACACCTACAAGAAATAAAAAAATGGAAAAACTGTTGTGATACTTAAAATGTACTTACATATATGAAATCAAAATACACCCCCACATCACACAATTTTTTACACTACATATGACTTACATCGGCCTGAAGAATGAGTGCTTCAGGTTTCTCTTTGAAGTGTGATAGAAGCAGAAGGACCGCACATGGGATGAAACAATATGCTCCACTATCATCAAACTTCATAATTATGCGCTGCATCTCATCTGCATTAGTCCCCGCTGGCTTTTGTCGGAAGAACTGAGGGATCGTCTTTCCCTTTTCTTCCATGGAGTTCTCAAGTTTTTCCAGAATGCTGATGTTTGTAAGTGATTTCAAGTGGTTATATAGTTATTTGGGTGTGAAAAGATACGGCCAGTAATTTTTCAACTCAGCAATGGATGGTGGTGGACAGGCATTGATAGACTTCCGTTGGAGATAGTATGTTGCTTTCATTAACTGACTGAGATATACTCTCTCTACTCCAGCTGGCCCCTCAGTACTATTGAGGTCCTTCATTTCTTTTTGTTTATCTTTAAGACTCTCCTCAGTTTCTTCAAGAGGACACTCAGGCTGCCATCTCACACAACCGTACTGGTCAGTAGCTCCTGGCGCAATGTATTCCACTGGTGAATTTGAGTTCTTTTTCTGTTTCCTGCGTCTTGAAAATGAGCAGCCACAATTAACATGCTCTACTCTTGTTTTGAGTTGAGTCAAAAGAGATCCATATCCAGTGCCAATCCTTGTGCCATCTCTCAGAATTATGAATACTGTTTAACGATCTTCTTAGCGACAATCAGGCACTGTGATTTTGATGGATTTAATTCAGTCAGTCTCATTTAGCTGTAGGGTGTTTTCCCAGTGCAACAGCTGTTTTAATACCAGAAGGCATCCTATTCCAGGGAACTTCAACTTTTCAGGCCATACAATTAAATCCACAGTTGTACTGGAACTGTTTGTGCTGGACATACTTGGTGTGCTTGAGGAACTAGACTTTGATACCACAACAGAGGATTCTCCATCATCAAAGGGTATGTTTGTGGATTCTAGAGGTGTTACTTTGACATAACTTGTTTGGTCAGAAATAAAAATATCTTGTGCCTGATACAGCTCAACATCCACAAAAAATGACAAAAACATTGAATTAGTTCTACCAAAAATTATTCTCTCATTACTTGCCTTTATATTGTCTTTCTTAAAAAAATATTTTAAAATATATTTTCATAAATGTTCAAAGTCAGTAGGGTCCCTAATTTTAGTCCTAAACTTTCAAGCTCAATAGGACATAAAGGCAGCATTAAGGTAATTCATATGACTCCAGTGTACAAGGAAGTATAATCAAACTGCATATATAATTATGCCAAGGACACTACTAATGTTGAGATTTATAGTGAAAAAAAATTAAATTTTAATCTGTCTTCACTCAAAACTGATTATATTACTTCTGAAAACAGGGATTCAACCCCTCCAGTTGTATGGATTATCTTTATGGCGCCTGCAAATCCTTTTTGTAGCTTGGAAGTGTTGGGAACAAAAAAACATATCTTTCATCAAAAGAGTTTGAGACAGTATTAAAGGCGAGAAAATTATAATGATTTGGTGAAAAATGCTTTTCATACAGTAGTGATCAGAAGATTGACCGTGACATACCTTCTACATTCCACATATTGAGGAGTCGACGACACTGTATTGGCGTGATGTGATCAGGGAGAGCCTCTTCTTTAATGAACTGCAGGTCAGATTTGGACACAACTCCTAAGCTCAACAACTAGGGGAACATCCTCCCCTAATGCTGACATAACTCTACAAATGTGGGAGAGAGTGATGAAAAATAATCACTGGTAAGCCAATTATCTTGTACTGCACTAATGGATAATAATCAAGGAGATTCTCTTGCTTTACACACACATAGTTTGACTCTTGAACTGTCTCTGTTAGACAATGGATTCCCATATCAACTAGCTCCACAGACTGCTGCCTCCTCACAACAAAGTAGACAGTATAATTAAAGTGAATTAAAATCAGCTTAATCTCACCCATGTGTAGACCTTCTTCATCTTGTTTTAGTACAACACACATGTTTTTTTTATGTACTTTGTATGTACCTTTGTAAATGGCTTAATTTGCAGCTACAGTGGAGTTATGAGTGAAATTAAATGCTGCAGTTGGTACCTTAATGCTTTCATTGTATTCATAAAATATAAAATTAATTTCCTCTTTCCACCGGAACCAAAGGTGGAAAAAGAGTCCCAGCACTTAAGTATGATTGTAAGAACTGATGTATCTGCTGAAGTAGCACACAGGTTTTTAAAGTTGTGCAATTTCCTTGAACACTGTTTGAAGTAAGTGTGCTTACGTTAAAATCTCCAAAGAGTCCAAAGATGGATCAGAGGTTCAAATTGAATTATAAATTCTGGATAGTGACAGAGGTAGTGGTGTTTTGGTTTAAGGGAAAACTCTGGGAATAACTCTAGGCTGGATGTATTCTTCAATGAGGACACCCAAATAAGCAACCTGATCAGCAGGAATAGCTAGTGAACACACATGCATTATTATTAACTATTTAATATAACTATTTCTCTCAGGAGCAAAAGCAACAGATCCAAGATGGTGGCGCAGTAGCACGCAGCAGACACTCCGGATCCAAAATGGTGCTATTTTTGTTACTTAGCACGACTTTTATGGCACATGGACATCGGAGCAAACTGTGTTCCTGTTTACCATTGCCAGACACTGCTAAAATATAAGACTCATGCAACAACCAAGCTGCACGATGATCTGCAGGAGAAGCTACGCAACCTCGGCTTGCTGCGGAGACCAGGCCTTCAGTCCTCGGATGTTTCCCCAACGGCATCCCGTCAATCAGGACGTGGCAAGCCGAAAGCGAAACATACACCCTGAGAGCGAAATCTGGCCAGAACTCCCGGGAGCAGAGAAACCTTTTGGGCCATGTATGCCCCACCGCGTCCAGACAAAGAGGGGCTGGGTGAATCAGAGAGAAGTAGAGGGGACATTAAGCTGTCTGTTGGGAGGCAAAGAGGTCCACTTCTGCTCTGTAAAATCTCAACCAGATTTGTCTCACTACCTCGGGGGGGAGTTTCCAAACCCCCGTCTGTATTTTCTGTCTGGACAGTAAATCTGCTCCCACGTTCCAACACATTCTCACCCCGAGTCGTCACATACGGACGTTTCGGGCAGTTTCGTCACATATTGATGCGCCGGGTATACCTTTGGCGTCATTTTTCGACGCGCAGGGCAGTCCCATAGACTTCTATGTATCTCCGCGAACCGGAGCGTGTAGCGTTGAAATGTCACATCTCGGATAAGCTCACGCCGCGAATGGGTGGACAGTCGAGACCGCAATAAATAACAATCAAAAGGAATAGGCTGCAATGGCCCTCCAACTGGTTTTTGATGTTTAAAACCCCGGACACGTCGTAAAATGATGCCGTTCTACATATCTCTGAACCGGAGCGTGTAGCGTTGAAATGTCACGTCTCGGGTAAGCTCACGCCATGAATAAGTCGAGACCGTAATCAATAAAAATCAAAAGGAATACGCTACAATGGCCCTCCAACTGGTTTTTTATGTTTCGAAACCGGACGCGTCGTAAAATGACGCCAAAGGTACACCCGGCGCGTCAATAAGCGACGCCAAGGGGTCCTGCCCGAGCGTCCGTATGTGACGAGTTGGGGTGTGAGAATGTGTTGCACATTCAGGCATCCAGGGATATAATGGCTCTGATTGACAGGAGCTTGCCCTGGGCCCAAAATGAGAATCTGCCGTACCAGTCTGTTTAGCTGGCATGACCATAGACCTCCTTGATGGTTTATGTAAGAGACTGCCGCTGAGTTGTCCATCCGCACCAGGACATGGCAGCCTCTCAAATACTGGAGGAAATACTTCAGGGCCAGAAAAACAGCCATCTACTCGAGACAGTTGATGTGCCAATCCAGCTGATGACCCTCCCATTCCCCTTAAGCTGGACGATCACTCCCCAGCCCGACAGGGCAGCGTCGGTCGTTAGCAATCCAAGGTGAGGAACCGGGGTCTAAACCACATAGAAAGGGTACATAGCCCGCGGCGCGTAACCCTTATCTGCCTTAGGGGACTAGCCCTTGGATGAAATCCCCTGGCTTTGAGCCACAACTGAAATGGTCTCATGTGCAGAAGGCCCAAAGGAATCACAGAGAACGCAGATGCCATGAGACCTAGTATTCGTTGATACTAACGAACAGTGCAACCTTGGCCTAGCCTCAGAATGCTCAGAGTATTCTGAATGGTCTCGATTCGAGAGGGAGACAGTTGTGCCCGCATCATGATCAAATTCCATATGATCCCCAGATACGTAGTTCTCTAAGTGGGGGAGAGAACGCTTTTCTTGTCGTGTCGTTGAGTCGCAGACCCAGAGAAACCAGATGAGCTAAGATGATATTCCTGTGCTGTAATGCCAGTTCTTGTGACTGTGCTAGTATCAGCCAGTCATCTATATAATTCAGAATGCGGATGCCCTGAAGTCGCAGAGGAGCCAGTGCTGCATCCATGCACTTCATGAATGTGCAGGGTGATAAGGCTAGGTCGAATGGAAGAACCTGATATTGGAAAGCTTCGCCCCAAAAGCGAACCTCAGGAACTTCCTGTGTTGTGGCAGTATTTCTATATGAAAATATGCGTCCATGAGATCGATCGTGACTAACCAATTGTGATGTTGGATTTGAGACACGACTGTCTTGACTGAGCGATTCAAGCCTCGAAGATCTAAAATCGGACGCAATCCCCCATCCTTCTTGGGAACCAGGAAGTATCTGCTTTAGTAACCTGACTCTCTCTTTGGAATGGGAACATGTTCTATGGCCCCTTTGACCAAGAGATTTGCAGTTCTTTCAACAGTAGATGTGCTTGTTCCGGTTTCACGGTAGTGAGGACCAACGCGGAGGACGGTGAACGAATTGAATTCTGTAGCCTTTTCCTACTGTCCTTAGGAACCACGTGGAAACACCCGGCAGTAGCTTCCATGCTGTCAGGATCTCTGAGATGGGTATCAATTTTGACACTTCCTGTTGAGGAAATGTTGAGTGTTCCGTGTCCTGGACTATGGCAGAAAGCAACGGAACACCCAACATTTCGCTGGAAACCGCTAACTCCCGAAACACCAGAGGCTGCGGGAATGGAGAGGTTTCGTGGGGGTATCGGGAAGGTGCAGGTGGATGTTTCACACGCCGCATCCCGAGGGGGGCTACCACCACAAGGGTGTGCGCAAGACCATCAGGACTTTCTCTTTCTGGAGATAATGGTCCTGAGGTCTTGCTTTGGAGGCCGCTGAGGGTGACGAGCCGGTCCCCAGTCCTTACGAGGGGAGCGCGATCTGCCACATTTTGTTTCTGAGCCTCTCTTCTGAAGCTTCTGGGCTGGGTGGCTGGCGGCCCCTCCCCCTGAGTGCAGCGATGAAGGAATTGCCCGAAGGCTTCCTCATGGCTCTTCGCCTCCTGAAACCTGGTGATGACTGTGTTCATCGAGTCACCCAACAGGCCAGAAAGTGAAACTGGGGCATCAAGAAGGAAAATGTTTTCCTTATCTCTGATGCCCAAAAGGTTCAACCATAAATGTCTCTTTGTGCTGACCAAAGCAGCCATCGACCGGCCACGGAGAGACATGTTTGGCTGCACTGAGAGACAGATCCATTGCTCGACGAAGCTCTGAAAAAGCCTCTTCGTTGACCATATTACACGCACTCAGGTCCTTCTACAGGTCAGCCTGGTAAGCCTGTAACACTGCCATGGTGTGTAGGGCAGCACCAGCCTGATCTGCTGCCTGATAAGCTTTCCCCACAAGTGTAGAGGTGGTCCTGCACGGCTTTGTGGGTCTTTTTAATGACAATGCTGCGCCAGGCGAGAGATAACCCGCGAGTGTCTCTTCTACCTGCGGCATCATCGAATACCCCCGTGCCTCAGCACCCAAGATGGTCGAATATGTAGACGCCGAAGGCACAAAGATATGGGAAGTATAAGGTTTTCTCCATGAACGAGAAAGCTCATCATGGAGGTCTTCAAAGGTCATGAAATTATGCCATTTTTAAGATTGAAGATCTAATTTGGTGAATATTTATGAAAGTGATTATTTGGTTAATTAATGAACACTTATTGTTTTCATTTTGTTATTATTATTTGTCAAGGATGAATATGTATGATAGTAGTATATGATAGTAATTATAAGAAGAAGAAGAATATTGTAGTAGAAGAGCTCATTGTTCAAGGAGCTCTTTAATACTATGAAAATTAAATATTCTATATTAGAATTAGTAGTACTTGTAGTAAAGTATGTGAATGATCATGAATGAACAGTGGGTTGTCTCTAAGGGAAAAAAGTTAATTAGTATAAATGTGAAAGTGGTTCTCAGCATTGGATAATTTCTGTATTTTATTTTGCAATGAAAGCCGACATACTGACTCTTGCAGCTTTAAATTCTGCCAATCGCCACTCTACAGGATCAGATTTTTTGGTGGTTCGATTTTTTAACGCACACACTTTGTGTAGTGAGGATATCATTTTTCTGCGGCTGTAGAGCAAGTCACATGATAACAGGTGCTAAGATAGCTCCCACTTCTGGAGATTTTGGGGGGACCCTGCATCAGTTGAGCACTGCAAGATAGATGAAAAGGAATGCTAACTCATAGCTCTCTCCTGCAGGTAGTTTAGAGCTCCTTGGTTTTAACAAGACCTGCCAGCAACCTCAGCACACTGAAGTAAAAATAGTTGAAAAGAAAAAAATTCGTAATCCACTGCTCTCAATTTCTCAATTCTTCATTTGAAAAGTTGTGGAAATGTAATAGTGGCATTTTTCTTTTGATGTCTGAGCAAATGGAAAAGCAAAAATTATATTTGCCATGGTCTCCCTTTCACCACTATCGAAGTTTACCCTGCAGTCTTTTACTTCTGTGTTCCATGGGTTTCAAATGTGTATGTGTATGAAATCATGGTGCTTGCTGTCAAAACATACAGTGGTCACAAAAAGGTATTGGTACACTTAAGGCACACTTAAAATGAATGAATGCCATTTTATTTCATAACAAAACTTCAGATAAAGTGTTTTTTTATTAAAGAAAGTTGGCACAAACCCAGTTTTCAAGATAAGCATTTCACAAAAAAATTATAATTTGTTAGTTTGAAGGAGGTTAAACTGATAAATATACAGTACAATATGCTGAATAGAAGTGGAGACAAAAATATTTTTGTCAAAGGTTAGTGGAATATGTCCATAGTTAATATGATGAACTACACTGTGGTTACTCTGCTACAACACCTGTGTGAACGTGAATGGAACTGACTTCTTACATCCACTTAAAATCTCCTTGACACAAGTTGGTTAGAGTAATTCCAAAAAAGGCTTCGAAAAGTAAATTTTGTTCTGAAAAAGGCATTGTTTGTTCACAGATTGTGATATCTAATACAAAGAAATTTGTCAAAATACATTTTGGGGCCACTGTGTAGTGTATATGTAGCTGGTTATATATGCTGGTTAGAACAAGAGAGCATGTGTTGTGCAGGAGAGCTCCCGGTTTTGTTCATCATTTGATGATTCTTTGATTAAATATAAAATTGTACAAAATGTTCATAAATGGCATCAAATATGTGTTCAGAAGTGTAGAGTGTTAAAATTTAGTGTTTGAGTTATTTTTGAAGGATGCACATGGATTGCATATGTGGAGTTTGACCACGTTTTGGCATATTGTAACGCAGACTCAGGCTGGTTGGGATCCATATGCGGTTTTATTAAAGAGAGCAGACTCAGGTTGGTACAGGCAAGATTCAAGAGACAAGCAAACAGGGATATCACAGGTAGGCAGTATCGTAGTCAGACAGGCAGAAGATCAGGGCAGGCAGCAGATGGCAAATAACAAGAGACAGGCGAGGGTACAAGAAGGGCAGGCTGCAAACAAACGTAGTCGATTAAACAAGGCAAGGTCAATACACAGTAGAACAGAAATGGTATCAATAAATGCTCAGAAATGTAGCCAGGGCAAACAAGACTTCGCAGTGAGTGAATGAGTAGACGTGGTTTAAATAGGGTGATAGTGATCTGAAACAGCTGTGATGTAATCGGGCCAGGTATGCGGGTTTATGGGAAATGTAGTCTTAGAGTCAATACTCGGGTGAGTTAGATCTCCGATGGCCGATGGAGGAGGCGCCTTCACTGGCATTTGTGACACATACAGGTGAAACTCGAAAAATTAGAATATCGTGCAAAAGTTCATTAATTTCAGTAATTCAACTTAAAAGGTGAAACTAATATATTATATAGACTCATTACAAGCAAAGTAAGATATTTCAAGCCTTTATTTGATATAATTTTGATGATTATGGCTTACAGCTTATGAAAACCCCAAATTCAGAATCTCAGAAAATTAGAATATTGTGAAAAGGTTCAGTATTGTAGGCTCAAAGTGTCACACTCTAATCAGCTAAACACCTGCAAAGGGTTCCTGAGCCTTTAAATGGTCTCTCAGTCTGGTTCAGTTGAATTCACAATCATGAGGAAGACTGCTGACCTGACAGTTGTGCAGAAAACCATCATTGACACCCTCCACAAGGAGGGAAAGCCTCAAAATTTAATTGCAAAAGAAGTTGGATGTTCTCAAAGTGCTGTATCAAAGCACATTAATAGAAGAATGCACAAGCAGCAGGGATGACCGTAGCCTGGAGAGGATTGTCAGGAAAAGGCCATTCAAATGTGTGGGGGAGCTTCACAAGGAGTGGACTGAGTCTGGAGTTACTGCATCAAGAGCCACCACACACAGACGGGTCCTGGACATGGGCTTCAAATGTCAAACGTCTTACCTGGGCTAAAGAAAAAAAGAACTGGTCTGTTGCTCAGTGGTCCAAAGTCCTCTTTTCTGATGAGAGCAAATTTTGCATCTCATTTGGAAACCAAGGTCCCAGAGTCTGGAGGAAGAATGGAGAGGCACACAATCCAAGATGCTTGAAGTCCAGTGTGAAGTTTCCACAGTCCGTGTTGGTTTGGGGAGCCATGTCATCGGCTGGTGTTGGTCCACTGTGCTTTATTAAGTCCAGAGTCAACGCAGCCATCTACCGGGACATTTTAGAACACTTCATGCTTCCTTCAGCAGACAAGCTTTATGGAGATGCTGACTTCATTTTCCAGCAGGACTTGGCACCTGCCCACACTGCCAAAAGTACCAAAACCTGGTTCAATGACCATGGTATTACTGTGCTTGATTGGCCAGCAAACTCGCCTGACCTGAACCCCATAGAGAATCTATGGGGCATTGCTAAGAGAAAGATGAGAGACATGAGACCAAACAATGCAGAAGAGCTGAAGGCCGCTATTGAAGCATCTTGGTCTTCCATAACACCTCAGCAGTGCCACAGGCTGATAGCATCCATGCCACGCCGCATTGAGGCAGTAATTAATGCAAAAGGGGCCCAAACCAAGTACTGAGTACATATGCATGATTATACTTTTCAGAGGGCCGACATTTCTGTATTTAAAATCCTTTTTTTTTTATTGATTTCATGTAATATTCTAATTTTCTGAGATTCTGAATTTGGGGTTTTCATAAGCTGTAAGCCATAATCATCAAAATTATATCAAATAAAGGCTTGAAATATCTTACTTTGCTTGTAATGAGTCTATATAATATATTAGTTTCACCTTTTAAGTTGAATTACTGAAATTAATGAACTTTTGCACAATATTCTAATTTTTCGAGTTTCACCTGTATATGCAAGGAACTGGGTATGTACATTTTTTATTAATCTTATCTTATTTAATGATTTATAGCCCAGAGTGTTTTCCAGCTTAGTGAATTAGTGTAATATATGAGAACATGTGTAATGAGAATTCAATTTTTTTTAAACGCCAATAAATGTACTTAAAGTATGGGTAGAAATGCCTAAAATGCATTGAATTATTTTAGAAAGTGTTAAATGCATAAAATGCTGTGAATGATATAAGCATATATTAAGGTTATGTATGCTGAAGCATATGGGTACAATAATGCCTTGTTTGTATTTTCTTTTGACATTAGCCTCTACCGTAAAACATTTGACTGTTGAATATGCTTTGTAGAAAAGAAATATGTGTGTATTCATATATATGTAGCCGGTGGGCTGCAAATAACAACACTGGACACAACACTATTTTTGGGGGGAGGAGAGGGGGTCTTATCTGATGGCTGTTTATTAAAAATGGGAAAAACAGCAGTCGATGGGGCAGTATTATATAAAAAATATATATAAATATATTATATTATATTATATTTATATATTTTTTTATATGAGCGAGAGCAGGGTGATTTCATAGAGCAGTTTATATTTGATTGTAAGAGTAAGCGCCTTCAATCTAATTACTAACATTCATTATAATGCAAAACAAATAAAGTCATTATTTGTGCTTAAGTAATTATATTTTCATTAATGTGCATTTTGCATTATATTAGCAGCAACTCTGTTTTATGTAACAATTTTACTTTAGAGTAAACCATGCCTACACAATCCTGGCCATTGTGGCCAAGAATGATACTAGGCATACCCCTACTGTACTTTCACAGATATAGAAATGCTTGTTATCAGTTCATGAATACCACTGAGGCAAGACAGAAGATCTGATTTAATGCACTTTTGTAGTACTTTTTTTGTTCTCAAACAGGTTTAACTCTTTCTGGGTCTTTCTTTTCTTCATCGACTGCAGTTTTTCACTTTTTTAATAAACAGCTACTGGATAAGACCCCCCCCCCCCCCACAATTGTGTTGTGTCCAGTGTGGTTATTTGCAGCCCACCGGCTATATGAACACACACATATTTATTTTCTTCAACGCATATTCAACTTTTTAAACCCAAATAGACCAGGTTCGATTCCCGGCCCACACAACTCCACATGCCGAAGTGTCCTTGGGCAAGACACTTGCTCCCAATTGCAGACTAGTGCTTTGCATCGCAGCTCTGCCGTCATTGGTGTGTGAGTGTGTGAACGAGTTCACAGTGTAAAGTGCTTTGAAAACCGCTAAGGTTAAAACAGTGCTAAATAAGTGCAGATCATTTGAAGAATGTGGATAAGGCCTGAGTCCCAGTGAGTGTGTCTCAACCTTGAGAGAAAGATAACCTATGTTGTGTACTGTCTAATGATGTCATTGGAGGGATTGTTTGTGGTTTTGAGAATCATGTGACTAAGTCAAAGGAACTGGATGCCAGTGTATCTAAAGACAAGACTCACCTCTTAGTATTTTAAAAATAAAATCTTTTGAATTATTACATTCACATAGTTAAACAGAATGTAATGTTTGTAAGATTTCTAGAATTGTCTGTAATGTTCACTGTTGTATCTGTAATCTAATTTCGAGGTTAGATCCTCAGCTCATTTTCTCTTTCTGTCTTTTGTCTTTGGATATGTGGAAAATGTTGTCTTCAGTAAACTCTTTCTCTCTGTTGATTGAAACTTCAACTCTGACTCCTAGTCATCATTGTTCATACAGGTCTCTTTACTGGGTGTAACTCTATTTTCTTACAACACATTGCTAAATTAATCTGTCAGACTGAAATAAATGTTATTAAAGATCATCATTGCAATTGTTCTAAATTTTTATAATATTACACTAGAGGGCAATACCTGAAATAACTTCAAATAAGTGGTAATCTACCCTACCATGACTTTATATTTTAATAATAAACCAAATTTGCAGCTATACATTAGTGGATATATTTCAGGAGTGGGGACGTGGTTGCTTTCCGCAACTGAAAACAAATGCAACGACTACTCCGACCATTACAATTGCCACTCATAACACACTAATGAAATGAAATCTTCTGTTCAAGAATTGAAGACCCTTCCTCTGCATTAGGTATATCCTCACCTTGATTTATTTCATGAAGTAGTGGGGGATAAAATCAGCCATAGCAAAAAGTGGTCAGGACATGAATACACGACGTCCACCTGTACATTACACCTATGAATAAATGTATGTATTACACACAACTGTTGTTCTTATATACATACATACAGACATACATACATACATATATATATTTATGTTTTATGTTAAACATTAAAGCAAATTGTAGATCAACATGATTCCAAGACAACCCTTTTCGAAATAATGGATCAATTCAGCAGGGAAATCAGTTGTGTGATTGAAGCTGAGGTTAAATATCTTAGGAAGTTTGCAAAACAGCATACCAAGAAACAACATCTGATTTCAGCTGCGTTTAACAAGCTTTTAGTCTTTTCATAAATGGTCATGTTTTGAGCCAAGAGGACCAATATTTCTTCATGCTGTAAACACGTAGATTGTCTGTTCATGTGATCATAAACATGAAATCTCAAAGGGTGCATGATGTGTTCTGTGCTCTCCAGCAAAAATAATTAGCATTAAATAGAGAAATAAGTAATTCACCTGTTCAATCACTGCAAAAACTCTTTAAATAATAAGAAATACAACCCCAAAGAAGTTGGGACTGTATGGAAAATGCTAGTATATACACAACAATATCCACAGTATCGTTCTGCTAAATTCTAATCAGAGCTGGAGCAGTACAGAAGTTAGAGCAGGAGATAGACACAGACAAAAGAAAAAAAAATATTTTACTTAAAAAATAAACTGTTATTTCAAATCAGATAACTGCAACACATTTGAAAATTGTTGACAGAGGGGAAATTTAGGACTAATAACAAACTGACGAGTTGAAATAACAAGGTGATATGAAACAGGTAATGTGAAACAGGTGAGGCAACCGTGTTATAGTAAATAAGGAGTCTCTAAAAAAAAGCCTAGTCCTTAAAGAGAGACAATTTGCCAACAGATGCGCCAGTAAATAATCCAGTGCTTTGAGAACAATGTTCCTCAAAGAAAAATTGGAAGGGATTTTGGGCATTTGACCCTCTAAAGTGCACAAAACAGTTAAGATTCAATGTACGTGATCTCTGATCCCTGAGACGTCACTGTCTTCAAAACCATCATGCGTCTGTAATGGATATCATTACATGGGCTCGGGAATACTTCATTAAGCCATTCACTGCTGCTTCCACAGGTGCAAGTTAAGGCTTTACATTCCAAATAGAAGGCATATATCAACACTCTCCAGAAGCGCCATTGACTTCTCTGGGCTCGGTGTCATCTGAGATTTAAAAAAGAACAGTGGAATCCTAATTTGTGGTCCAATGAGTCCATATATATATATATATATATATCATGCCAACAATCATGCCACGGTCTAAATCATTGAGATCACATTTTCCCCCATTCTGATGGTTGATGTGAACATTAACTAAAGATCCTGACCCGTATCTGCATAATTTTATGCACTTCACTGCTGCCACATGACTGGCTGATTAGATAATTACATGGATGTTTATTGGTGGCAGATGGGCTGGTTTGAATATTTCTGTAACTGCTGATCTCCAGGGATTTTCACACACACCAGTCCAAAAACAAAAAACATCCAGTAAGGGGCAGTACTGTGGATGGAAATGCCTTGTTGATGAGGGAGGTCAATAGAGGATGGCCAGACTGGTTCACACTGACAGAATCTATAGTAACTCGGAGAACTGCTCTGTACAACTATGGTGTGAAAAAGAGCATCTCAGAATATTCTGAGATGCAGGTTGGCACTGTTTTTGCCAAAACCCAGTTTTTTTGTGAACCTATACAGCATTAGGCAGGTGGGTTTTAATCAGCTGTGGCCGATTGGTTTATACACACATCAGCAAATCTGTTGTTGTGCTTTCGGTTTAAGACAGGGAAAAAATTATTTACAAATCACTCCTTTTTGTCTCCAAAAATATCTCTATTATTTTATGCTATTCGTAAATTATTAAGCGTGATACTCCTTTTTTGTTAGATTTATGCTTAAAACAAACAATATGCTTAACAATTTTATTTGCCAATGCAATACCAACCACATTTTGCTTAAGAAATCTTTTTTGCCAATGAGGTATGAACAATCTTACTGTTTTATGGAATTGTGATTCTTAAGTACAATAAATGTGTCTTTAAATTTACATTTCTAGATATGTCTTTGAAGCATTGATGAGAGGCCCGGGGAGTTGACAGTAGACTTGGAGTCTCTTGCTCTAGCCAGTACAGGCCGAAGAGTTGGAACAAGAGTTCAGGACATAAGGCTGAGAGAGCGAGAAGAAATAGGAGGTCATATGGTGGAGGGGTTGGCAATCTTCTGGACTGTTGTCGGAGCAAGTTTAAATAAACTTCAGATAGAATTGATGAGCTATGCTGTCCTAGCAGATCACAGAGGAACTTTTGATTGGACAAAGTTGAAGACAATCTTTCATTTCACACTAGCAAAGAACAGGGTCAAGAAAGACTAATTAACTGACTACCTCAAGTAAGTTGTAATGAGTTTGACAGGCTACAAGAAGTGATGCTAACATTCTGCTAACTAAACACAACAACTCATATTCAAGACATTCTCTGTACAAGCAATCAGTATTGCAGAGTAACTTACTAAAAGTAGCAACTACAAACTTGAAGGCATACTTTAATCTTTTAAAAAGAAAGAAATCAGAATGTTTAATGTGGTGTAAACTTACATGAGATGAAGTCTTCAGTCATATCTGTCTTAAGCCCAAATGCAAGCACTACACGCGTGCAGCCCAATTTTTCTAACAGTGCATACTGTACGCATATCTGCGCATGTGCCTGAAAATGTTTGCACTAATTTGTGGTTCCACAAGGTGGCAACACTGACTGTTGGGTGAGGAAACAACAACAGTGGATGCTAACAGTATCAAGAGCATGTTTGTGAAGAGGTCAGCAATTACCTGCATTTGTATAGCTCAAGTCTGAAAGACTATAAAGACATCTGTATGGGTCTAAAGGAGATATAGTCCAGTATTGTTTAGCAGTCATAGGGCGCAGACATAGACGGTTGGTCTGTGTTTACGCACACAGTCAAAACAATATTGACCTGTTTCAGTGATGTCACTTTTCCCCGCAGCCACCATATTTGTGACCATAAGCACAAATATTGCCAAATTGAACTTTTGCGGACATTTAATTAGATTTTATCCACGATTCATGTCCGTATGCTGGCGAGTCTGATGTTTGGCCGGTGAGTACACATGCCCACCGGTACATCACCATAAACATCTCTCATTCAGAGGTTACAAATGTTTTTGTGTTGTTTTTTTGTCCGAACTGGAACAAGGTCTGAACTGTATATTAATTAGTGACTAAGTAACTACTGTATAATAACAGGTTTACAATATTTTAAGTTAAGCCCCAGAGCAACCAGTAGCTCTATGAATCTTCAAAAAAGCAGCACAAGAAATAAGCTAGTTGCCAGAGTTTTGTTGATGTTTTGTGTGATTGCTAAGGTGTTCTTGGTGTTCTGAGTGGTTGCTAGGTTGTTGCTTTCTGGTGCAAGTCAAAAGAGCCAATCCCCAGGTCCCTCCTTCACTATACAGTAAATGTGCCAATATACTTCAAGTGAAATCGAAGAAATAAAAACATTTTTAAATCTTGCCAAAAAGATGGTGTTTTTGAGATATTTGTTGTGGTTCAATACAGCGTGCTGCCATTTACTTTCAGGAAAACTTTGTGCTGGCTTTTATATGTGTTCTTACTAAAATTGGTAATAAGTCATAAGAGAAAAGTCATTTGGCATGGCTATGAAATTGTGGTATTTTCGTGCAAGCATGCACTAAGTCTAGGCACAAGTGGGTTTGGCGAAATTTTGTGCACAAAGAGTTAATATTCATTATTGAAACATGAAAAATATTAAACCAAAAATATTTCTAAATTCAAATTACCCTTCAAATGAAAAAAATATATAATATCAAAAAAGGGGGGGGGGGGGAGGAATCATACCAATCACAACATCCTCTCCAACAATTGTGAGAAATCAGGTGCATGTAAAAGCAGCCCCCCCACACAGTGTGGATTTTACCTTAAGTAAGGCAGTTTTGGGGCTGGCTGGCTACTACTGAAGGTTTGTGCCTAGCTACTCTGATGTCACCAGCCCGCTGACTGACCTTACTAAAAAGAGAGTTCCCGATCTGGTTCAGTGGACAGAGTCGTGTCAACAGGCCTTCCCTACCTAAGAGAAGCAGAATCGAATGGTGATAACTTGGCTGTTAGGAAATGGGGAATTGTACGTGGGTTTGTGTACGCTACGTGCCAGCCCCCCAAAATTTTTCTCAGGCCGGTGCCCGTTCATTCAAGGGGTCCCACGGGCAAGATCTTTGATGTGGAGGCCTGCCTCGGGCACTGCGGACCTCCACCACGGGCGTTTAAAGAAACACCCCAGAATGAGCATTTCCCCTGCAGTTCAGCCTTGATCCAAGTGGTGGTGGCCTCACGTCCCACCTCTGGTTTAAATGAATGGTGCCTTCGCCATTCATATCGATGGCAGGCGGGCACCTCTCAGGGCAGTGCTGTCCCTCGTTCAATTTGTAATTTAAGGGGGGAGTGGGATGCCAAAGACCACCCTGGCGGTCCACAGACCCACTATCTGCCCCCTAACCAACTATTTTTCCCAAATTGCAAATGAGACCCCCAGACCACCCAAAGGGGTTGGGGCTGTCCACAGACCCGCTATCTGCCCCCAACCATCTATTTTGCCTAATTTGTCCAATGTGAACCCCAGACCAACTGTAGGGGTTGGGGTTGTCCAGACACACTATCTGACCCCAAACCAACTATTTTGCCCACTTTGACCTGAAAGACCTAGGTGTGTAACCACAAACTGACTAACTGCCCATTTCCAATTGATTGTATAGGTGTATGTGTCCACCAACAGACTAACTACCCATTTCCAATTGATTGTATAGTGTAAAGGGATCAACGGAAAGGAGGAGGCGAGAACCGGCTTGTCAATATAAATTATATTTTTAATATAAAATTTAAACAGACACAAACACAAACACACACATGACGGACATGTCCGTAAACTATCTCTCTCTCCCGCACAATCCTCCGCAGTCGACCTTTATCCCTCTCGGAGGCTTCATAAGCCTGATAAGGGACCGGGTGTGTATGATCACGACCCGGCCCCGCCCTCCACCCTGCCACATTCCTCCCTCGTTCTCTCAGGCAGGGGGCCCCCGGCATGACTTACACCCCCCTTTTGCCCCGTCTGCCGGCAGGTCATCCCAGTCTACCTGGACGAGGTAGGGGACAATGGGAGGGAAACAGAAATAATTAAATAGGGGGGTACTTCCTGTAACAGTGTAATACCCCCCCAAAAAACACTTTAACATTTAAACGAGAGGGAAAAGGCCAACGCGGAGTGGTAGTGAGAGAGAGAGAGAGAGAGGAGAGAGAGATAAAAAAAAACCTACTCGCCGGTTCTCCGATACGCCGTAGCTTGTTCCTTGGCCACTCCTCCACACTCCAACGGACGACAGACGCGCCTCTCCGGGCGGATCGGAGGCAGACCTCCAGCTCCTGGTGGACGGAATACCCCGCCACTTTCTTGGGGAACAGAAGGGGTCTCCCCCGCCCCTGGCAGCGGTTCTCCCGCAGCGAGCCCCTCCCCGCTCGCGGTCGGCGGTCTCAGACCCCGCCGCATTTCAGCGGCTGGTAGGTGACTCCTCCGCCCCTGGCAGCGGCCCTGACCACTACAGGCGGTCGGTTAGGAGCCCCTTCTCCCCTCGCGGTCGGCGGCTGTCATCTCAGGCGGCTGGGCTCCTCATCCCCTGGCAGATGGCCGCGGCTTTGGAGTGGACGCACATTGGGGTGGACGGTAGTGACTAGAACTCTACTATGGCGCATCCCTCCTCCTGCCCGGATTTTGGCACCAGTGTAAAGGGATCAATGGGGAAAGGAGGAGGCAAGAACCGGCTTGTCAATATAAATAATATTTTTTATATAAAACTTAAACAGACACAAACACAAACACACACATGACGGACATATCCGTAAACTCTCCTGCACAATCCTCCGCAGTCGACCTTTATCCCTCTCGGAGGCTTGATGAGCCTGATAAGGGGCCGGGTGTGTATGATCACGACCCGGCCCCGCCCTCCGCCCTGCCACGTATAGGTGTATGTGTCCTCCAACACACTAAATATCCATTTGCAATTTATTATATTGGCCTATTATCCCTGTGTCCTCCAACACACTAACTGCCCATTACCAATTGATTGTAAATGTGTATGTGTCCACCAACAGACTAACTGCTCATTAGCAATTTCATTTATAGCTGTATGTGTCCACCAACAGAAAAACTGCCCATTTCCAATTGATTGTATAGGTGTATGTGTTCATCAACAGCCTAACTGCCCATTAGAAATTGATTGTATAGCTGTATATGTCCACCAACAGACTAACTGCCCATTTCTATTGATTGTATAGGTATATGTGTCCACCAACAGACTAACTGCCCATTAGCAATTGATTGTATAGCTGTATATGTCCACCAACAGACTAACTGCCCATTAGCAATTGATTGTATAGCTGTATGTGTCCACCAACAGACTAATTGCCAATTAGCAATTGATTGTATAGCTGTGTGTCCACCAACAGACTAACTGCCCATTTCCAATTTAATTTATAGCTGTATGTGTCCACCAAAAGACTAACTGCTCATTAGCAATTGATTGTATTGTTTTATGTGTCCACAAACAGACTAACTGCCCATTTCCAATTGATTGTATAGCTGTATATGTCCACCAACAGACTAACTGCCCATTTCTATTGATTGTATAGGTGTATGTGTCCACCAACAGCCTAACTGTCCATTAGCAATTGATTGTATAGCTGTATATGTCCACCAACAGACTAACTGCCCATTAGCAATTGATTGTATAGCTGTATCTGTCCACCAACAGACTACTTGCCAATTAGCAATTGATTGTATAGCTGTATGTGTCCACCAACAGACTAACTGCCCATTTCCAATTTAATTTATAGCTGTATGTGTCCACCAAAAGACTAACTGCTCATTAGCAATTTATTGTATAGCTGTATGTGTCCACCAACAGACTAACTGCCCATTTCCAATTGATTGTATAGCTATTTGTGTCCACCAACAGACTAACTGCCTATTTCTGTCCATGTAGTTTGCATAGTGTACATGACATGAAAGTTGTGCCTTGATCAGTGAGGATTTCCTTTGGAATCCCCAAACGGGAGATAATTTTGAAGAGAGCCTCCGCAACATTGAATGCTGAGATGTTGCACAGGAGCACTGCTTCCAGATATTGTGTTGCATAGTCCACCAGAAACAATACAAAGCGATGGTCGTGTGCAGTCCGCTCTAATGGCCCGACAAAATCCATGTAATTTCTGTCGAAGGAGATCTCGATCAATGGCAGCGGGCGCAATGGCACTTTTGATGTGGCCGGTGGATTCACCAACTGACATTCACGGCATGCCGCACACCACTTGTGAACGTTCCGGCAAAAAGAAACAAGCCATTATGTGGTTTAAAGTTTTTTCGTGACCTAAGTGGCCAGCCATTTGATTGTAATTAGCCGCCTGGAAGAGTGTTTCCCGACAGCTCTTTGGTACTAACAGCTGAGTTGTATTCTCTTTGGTTTGATTGTCCTGCGTCACTCGATACAATCGCTCTTTAGTAATAGAAAAGTATGGGTGTGTGAGCGCAAGACCGGGCTGGAGCTGTAGACCATCAATTATTTTCACTTGAAGGCGTGCTTGAGGGGCTCATCACGTGACTGCTCCGTTGACGGCCATGGCACTGCCTCACCAGCCATAGTATCACACGTCACCCCCCGCCCCGCTACTCTGCAGGACCCATCCACACATATTACCCTCAATAAATATTTTAAACCAGACCAATTGGTTCCCAGAATTAGCGAATGGGTGTGGCGGGAATTAACCGCGGCCTCGACTCTATGCCTTTTTCCCCTGAATCGTATCTCAATGGTAACCACTGGATACTTGTGAATATCACCATGCACACACCTCACCCTCACCAGTTTATTTTGATCCAATGCCCCACGTTGCACCAAGCATGGTGGATCGAGGTTTGAGAACAACCTGTAACAACCAAAGCTTGATGTGTAACTCCTTTTACTCTTACCGGTATCCGATATGCCCCTGCCCGATCGGGGGCAGCCTGTGGAGTGCCGGGGACCCAGACCAGTGTCCCCACCTCCATAACTGGACCTCCTGGGTGTGTCTGGCTTCCCCACAGCTCCAGCAGACCAGCCCAGGTCTTTCTTCCACACTCGTGGGGGCGTTGGGACAGCTGGATGCTAGCGAGGGTCTTGAAGACTTCTCCCACTGGTGAAGACTCCATGACAGCATTTCTCCTCCATAGCTGGGTATTGTCTTTAGTTCGGGCAATGGAGGAGTCGGGAGACAACGAAGCAAGTTCAAGGTCAGTTCTTTATTACCGATTTAATTTCCTCTGCTTCAAATTATGGTAACCATCTTTAAAAATAAATAAATATCAACGATAAGCACACTCTGGCTGCCGTGCTCTCAGGTCTCTCCCCTCTGATGCTGTGGCGTGGCTCTTAAGTCTCCCTCCGCCATCACTTTAATGAGAGACAGGTGTTAAAGATCATTGTGAGCCAGGTGTGGAGCCTTACTACTCTCTCTTTCCCGCAGACCGACACATGACCACAGCCCCCATGCCACAAATACCAATACAAATTATACAATAAATACAATTGTAAATATAAATGTTATAAAAAAGCAATAAAAAAAAACATGACCTAAAGACAAATCTCATACATTTTGGTTTCATAAGGCGACTATAACAGATAACAGATGTGATTCTGAAACGTCTTAGCACAATTACCTATTTCTCAAGAAAATAGCAAATTGCGCTTTGCACCACTTCATTAACATACCCACAGTTTGCATGCTCACTCCCACCCACTTGCACTTTGCACTGGCTCAAAAATTGCACTTAGAACGCTCCCAAGAAAATTGGATAAGACGTAGCACACAGTAGTTACACATAGCATTGCGCACTCGTGAAAATAGAGCTTGTAGTCTATAGTCAAGACAGCACATGTAAATGCTCTTCTAAACACCGGCCACAGCAGCGTTGGTAATGTCCAAATGTTTGCAAATAGCATATCATTGCTCAGCTGATTTAGTCTTCTTTCTAGCTCTAAGAGAAGAACTTTGCTGTACTGTATTGGTGTCTTAAGAGTTTTTAATATCATTTGAGATATAAAATACTGTATAAATTAATATATCATTAATTTATAAGCTTGTGAGTTGATTGTTTAATCATAACCATATAGATTCTTGTGGTAATACTGACCAGACCTCAGATGTCTTTGAAGATCCTGTTTTATGTTCTTTCTACCAATTGTCTCTTCTTTGCCTTTTCCTCTGTGATGAACAAGTTAGGTCATTTTGAAGAATCCTAGTTTATGCATGCCTGTATAGAAGACATTATCTCAATAAAAACATCTGTAGAGAGAGGGGCTTCATGACTCAAATCTGTTTAGTTGGCACTTTTTTGGTCAGCCTATGAGACCATCTTAAAACAGCTAAGATCAGCAAACAATTTTTGGCTGGCTTAAGATGTCTTCTTTTTTTTTCCAGCAGGGGTGGTCCCACCAATCTTCTAAACTAGCTTAACAGGCTAAACTTTCTCAACCAGCATGATTTTTCTGGTGAAGCTGGTTGACCAGCTAAACCAGATAAGTTGGAATGAAAATATTCTGGTTCACCTGCTAGACAAGAATAAACTAGCTTGGACCAGCATGAAAATTTAAACTTATAAAGCCTAAATGATTTTCATGCGAACAGAACGTTTTGTAAAAGTGTAAACCAAGAGTAAATGCGCATTGTTAATCCATGGTGCTGTTCATGACACACTCACTTGTTACCATATCGTTGATTTGCAGATTTGCTATGTTTTTGGCATGTTTAGGTGCAAAAGCAGTGCCAAAAGTTTAAGTGTGAAAAAAAAAAGGAAGACAGAAGAATACGGACCAAATTTACTTTGTGTTAATATGAAGTTACAGATTCACAACATATGAAATACACTTATGCATAGTATTAAAGTATTGCTATTGTTTTATGCTTGCAACTTGATTTACACTCTTACAAAATGTTCTATGTGCATGCAAATCTTTCTATCACACTTGTAACTTCATTTTTATGCTTATACAACTCTTACTCTACACATGCAAATTTTTTAGCCATTAATTTACCTTCATACAAAAGATTATTTAAATTAGTTGAGCAGAGACGAGAAACATCACTAGCTAGTTTTAATGTTACATTTGCAAGTTTTTTATATTTGAAAGGAATAAAATTGGCAAAAAAGATTTACAGGTATGGTATTTGGTTAGCAATTTTATTTCAGAGTCAGATAGGTTTATAAAATGGCTGGAGTTGCTCTGCATAGCGTTAGCAACAGAACAGGTCATCCGTTCTCTGCAACATGACGCACCTCAACGGATGCTTCCAGTGTAGACAGGATCATTGATTAAAGTGGTTTGATTTTAAAGCTGAAGTATGTAACTTTTTCAGTGTTAATATACTTTCTTCTATCTCAGGTTAATATGCAGGGACAACTAGTAAGCAAATCGTTGGTTAATTTTCTTAACAATTTGTAAGCAGTTTGAAAAAGTTTGTTTTGAGAGACCTGTCTCAAGAGAGACAACAATATTTACTCGACCAATTGTGTAAGTTGGGGGCAGGAATATCTGTTTGTTTGATCAGCAGAAGGGGGGCCTTTACAGAAATTTGTTGTGAAAACAGTTTTTGCAATTTAATTTGGTGAAAATTAAAATGTAACATCTATAATGTCTTAGTCATCAATGTGTAGTTTGATAAAAAACGATTTTGAATTGTGCTTAAAAATAAGTAATTAAATAATAATTGTATTTATAACCCCAGTGAGCAAGCCGAAAGCAACTGTTGCATAGAACACAAAACTCCAGATGCTGGTGATGCTCAAGATGGCGCAGAGTATGGCTGCTGCGTCGCGGGCTCCGTCAAAACACTGCAGTTTATTGTTTGTTTTGTTTACAGTTTTGTGTTTTTTTGTCTTGGATGTTGTCTGCCTTATTGTGTACGACAGACAAACGCTTTTGGACATTGGTTCAGCAATTACACACCAGAAACCGGACTTCAAATTCCTCAACGCCAACCCGCTGTTTACAAACACGCCAGCGGAACCCTTTGTCTGGGCTGCCCGACCGCGGAAACGCAGAAGGAAAAGGGGAAAAAGAGCCGGTGTTCTTATCAGAGTAAGACGTCACGCAAATCGACCCCCGCTACCCAGTATTCTACTTGCAAATGTTCAGTCTCTGGACAACAAACTCTGCGAGCTGAGAGCGCGGATCTCTTTTCAACGAGAGACGAGGGACTGCTGCGTTATATGCCTTACAAAAACCTGGCTGGCTGCGGAGATTCCAGACTCGGCCGTCGAACCCCTGGGGTTCTCCGTGCACCAAGCGTACAGAGCGAAAGACCTCTCAGGTAAAAGCAGAGGTGGTGGTGTATGTTTTATGATCAACAAATCATGGTGTGATCAGAGGAACGTACATTTTATCAAGTCTTTCTGCTCTCCTGATCTGGAATATCTCATGCTTCTGTGTCGACCATTCTGGCTACCGAGGGAATTCACAGCGTTCATTATCACAGCTGTGTATATCCCCCCACAAGCCGACACAGACCGGGCACTCAGGGAAATGTATGGGAGTATAAGTGAGCAGGAAACCGCGACACCCTGAGGCTGCGTTCATTGTTGCCAGGGACTTCAACAAAGCAAATTTTAAAACAATCGCACCAAAATACCACCAACATATTAGCTTCAACACACGAGGAGGCCGGGTCTTGGACCACTGTTATTCTCCTTTCCAGGATGGCTACAAATCCCTCCCCCGCCAACCATTTGGCAAATCGGACCACTCTTCCGTTCTGCTTCTGCCCGCTTACAGGCAGAAACTGAAACAGGAAGCACCCACCCTCAGAACGATCCAGTGCTGGTCGGACCAATCAGACTCTGCGCTACAAGGCTGTTTTGATCACGCGGACTGGGAGATGTTCCGGTCCGCCTCTGATGACGACATTGAGGTTTACGCTGATAGCGTAACGTGTTTCATCAGGAAGTGTGTAGAGGATGTTGTTCTGACCAAATCAATTCGGATCTACCCCAACCAGAAACCATGGGTTAACGCCGATGTTCGCGCGGCACTTAGTGCACGGACCTCCGCTTTTAATTCCGGGAATGCGGAGGAGCGTAAACAAGCCAGTTATGCCCTCCGTAACACTATCAGTGCAGCCAAATGCCAGTACAGGCACAAAATTGAAGGTCAGTTCAACACCACTGACTCTAGAAGTATGTGGCAGGGAATTAACATCATCACGGACTATAAACGGAATAAAAACTCCACCATGAACAATGCTGCCTCTCTCCCGGATGAGCTTAATACATTTTATGCTCGTTTTGAGGACAATAACACCGCCCTCTCGCTACAGAGGATGGTTCACTCGCCGTCTCTGTTGTGGATGTAACCCGATCCTTCCGACGGGTGAACATCCGGGCACTCAGGGACGTGCGCAAACCAACTGGCTGGTGTTTTTACGGACATTTTCAACCTGTCCCTCTCCCTGTCTGTAGTCCCCACATGCTATAAAACATCAACCATTGTGCCTGTACCGAAGCAAGCCAAAATCACTTGCTTAAATGACTGGCGTCCTGTTGCTCTGACCCCCGTCATCAGCAAATGCTTTGAGAGGTTAATCAGAGATTACATCTGCTCTGTTCTGCCCCCCTCTTTGGACCATTGTAGTTTGCCTACCGCAACAACTGCTCTACTGATGATGCCATTGCATCTACAATACACACTGCTTAAAAAAGGAACACATATGTGAGAATACTGTTTGTAGACTACAGCTCAGCATTCAACACCATAGTGCCCTCCAAGCTTGATGAGAAACTCCGGGCGCTGGGCTTAAACAGCTCGCTGTGCAACTGGATCCTGGACTTCCTGTCAGGCAGACGTCATGTGGTTAGAATGGGCAGCAACATCTCCTCATCACTGACCCTCAACACTGGAGCCCCGCAATGCTGTGTTCTCAGCCCACTCCTGTATTCCCTATACACACATGACTGTGTGGCAACACATAGCTCCAATGCCATCATTAAGTTTTCTGACGATACGACGGTGGTAGGTCTGATCACTGACAATGATGAAACCGCCTACAGAGAGGAGGTGCACACTCTGACACGCTGTGACATGCTGGTGTCAGAAGCACAGCCTCTCCCTCAACGTCAGTAAGACCAAGGAGCTTGTAGTGGACTTCAGGAGGAAGGACAGAGAACACATCCCCATCACCATTAATGGAGCACCGGTGGAGAGAGTCAGCAGCTTCAAGTTCCTCGGTGTCCACATCACTGAGGAACTCACATGGTCCGTCCACACTGAGGCCGTTGTGAAGAAGGATCACCAGCGTCTCATCTTCCTGAGACGGCTGAGGAAGTTTGGAATGAACCACCACATCCTCACACAGTTCTACACCAGCACTGTAGAGAGCATCCTGACTAGCTGCATCACCGCCTGGTACGGCAATAGCACCGCCCACAAACGCAAAGACCTGCAAAGGGTGGTGCAAACTGCCAGAAACATCATCAGAGGTGAGCTTCCCTCCCTCCAGGACATCTATAACAGGCGGTGTGTGAAAAAAGCTCGCAGGATCATCAGAGACTCCAGCCACCCGAGTCATGGGCTGCTCTCACTGCTTCCATCAGGCAGGCGGTATTGCAGCATCAGGACCAGCCCCAGCCGGCTACATGACAGCTTCTTCCCCCAAGCAGTCAGACTTTTGAACACTTGATCTATCAGGATCAATAATTAGCACTGCACTTTATTAATCTATAATCTCACACTGGACTGTCAAATATATTCTCCCCAATTCAACTACTGTATACATATTTTATATACCATCACCCTTATTTTTTATTTTTATTGTAATTGTATTCTATATTGTGTGTATTGTTTACTGTACGTTGTATATTGTGTTGTGTAAGTATGTGTACATTTGTTATGTAAATTGTGTTGTGTAAATATATTATTTATTGTAAATGGTACTGCTATGTTATTCGGAACTGCACACAAGACTTTCACCTACTGTTGCACTTGTGTACACAGTAGTGTGACAATAAAGTGATTTGATTTGAATGGAGAAAAATAACCTTAGGAGAATCCAGACTCACTGTTGGGGCCAGGTCCCCGCTGTCTAACATCATGAGCATAATCCCAGTATTACTTATGTATAGTGCAAGTCATGGTTTAAAATTCTTAAACTAAGTAAGTGTTAAGGGCCAGTGTTTAAACAAAGATTTTGAAATGAACTGTAAGATCGATGACTAATGTCTTTGAAGTTCATCCTGGATTAATTGCAGAAGTTCATATAATTGTCTTGTTAGTTGTCTGATGATAGGTTTTACGCACTTGATGTGGACTTGTGACTTGCGTTGGCCATGGCGTACATGAGTCTGTGTAGTTCACGGGACCAAACGGTGTCCGATTTGTAGAAATGCACTATTTTATGTCAGCCATGATTTATTTATTGCACAAGTGAAAGTGTCCAATTACTATTTGTATGGTCATAAGATGACACATGGTGCTGCCAATGAATGTGAGCCCAGCAGCTTGTTCTTTAACACCTAAAGTATACTTAATTGTTACACATTGTTACTAGCATATGTGTACAGTCGAATGCTCTTGCCTTTCAAAGTATAGTATTGACCTGTTTCATGTGATGTCACAGTCACATGAAAATGTGACTAATATTCCATATACTTTCATTGTGCTGCACTGTGAGATGTGACTGTGAGGGTGGTTGTAAGGAGGACATGGGAGGCAGGTTGCTCCACTCACAGGTAAGGATTTTAAACTAAAAAATTAACTTTTCACCTTCACAATAATAAACTTTTCAGCTTCACAATAATAACTTTCTGGACTCAGGCTCTCTCCCTGTCTGTGTGGCTGCTTTTATGCCACTCCCCCCATGCTCGCTGGAATTAGAAACAGACATTAGGCATAATATAGCTCTGGTGTAAGCGCCCTTACCGCTTTCTCTCTCTCCGGACGTGTGCTTGACCATGCCCCCGCTGCCACATACCCCCACTGCCTGCATTCCAATGCCAGTTCTAGAAAGGAAGTCAGCAACAGCCATCTGTGCCCCCGGTCTGTCACCTTGAATTACAAAGGCTGGAGAGCCAGATACCACTGGATGATCCGCGCATTGGTATCCTTCATGCGGTGGAGCCACTGGAGTGGGGTGTTATCTGAGCAGAGGGTGAAGGCCTGCCCCAGTAGGTAGTGCCGGAGAGTGAGGCCCACTTGATGGCCAGACTCTCCTTCTCCACGGTGCTTTACTTTGTCTCTGTAACAAACTTCAGGCCAGGAGGGGAAGGAGAACACAGGAAACTGGTTTCTTCGTCTCACAGGTACAGCTTTTAATTAATAACCTCCAGCACTTTACAGCTTCACAACAACACAATAGTTCTTCAGCTCAACAACAGGTCTCTTTGTCCCTGACTCTCTCATATCTTGCCAACACTAGACTGGCACGTGTTTCTCTTCTGTCTAACTGGAGGTTCTGTGGCCATCTTTATGGCGCTCTCCCCATGCTCACTGAAAATAGAGATAGGTGTTAGACATAATTTAGCTCAGGTGCAAGCACCCTTATCGCTTTCTCTCCCGGACGGGCACTTGACCACGCCCCCGCTGCCACATACCCCCACCGCCCAACTCAGGCCGGGGCGCCATCTGGCCTGCCCACCACTCCCCCATTTCTGGAAAGGAAGTCAGCGGCAGCCATCTGCACCCCCGGTCTGTGGATCACCTTGAATTTAAAGGGCTGGAGTGCCAGATACCAACGGGTGATCCGGGCGTTAGTATCCTTCATGTGGTGGAGCCATTGGAGTGGGGCGTGATCCAAGCAGAAAGTGAAGGCCCGCACCAGCAGGTAATATCAGAGTGTGAGGACCGCCCATTTGATGGCTAGACACTTCTTCTCCACAGTGCTGTACTTGGTCTCCCTCAAGGAGAGCTTCCAGCTGATGTACAGCAACGGGCACTCCTCCCCCTCCACCACCTGTGAGAGTACGGCCCCCAGCCCTCTGTCTGAAGCGTCCGTCTGCAATACAAAAGGGAGAGAGAAGTCAGGTGCATGTAAACGTGGCCCCCCACAAAGTGTGGCTTTAACCTGCGTGAACGCCTGTTGGCACTGCTCCGACCATTGTACCGGGTCTGGAGCCCCCTTTTAGTGAGGTCAGCGGGCTGGTGACGTCCGAATAATTAGGTACAAACCTCCTATAATAGCCAGCCAGCCCCAGGAACTGCCTCACCCCCTTTTATGTCTTAGGTCTTGGGCAAGTCACAATCGCCACGATCTTGTCAATTTGGGGACGCACCCGGCCATGACCCAAGTGGAACCCCAGATACCGTACCTCCACCCGCCCAATCGCACACTTCTTGGGGTTTGCCGTGAGCCCCGCCTGCCGCAGCGACCTCAGGAGCACCCTCAGATGTTGCATGTGCCGCTGCCAATCATTACTATAAATAATGATGTCATCTAAATAGACAGCGGCATAATCGGTGCATGGTCTGTGGATCCGATCCATGAGGCGCTGAAACGTGGCCGGGGCCCCAAACAAACTGAATGGAAGAGTCACGAATTGGTGTAATCCAAACGGCGTGGAGAAGGCTGTTTTCTCACGGGAAATTGGTGTCAAGGGGATCTGCCAATAACCCTTTGTCAAATTCAACGTTGAATAAAATCGAGCAGTACCTAACCAATCGAGCAACTCATCAATGCGGGGCATCGAGTACGCATCAAATTTAGACACTGTGTTGACTTTTCTAGAATCCACACAGAACCGTACAGACCCATCGCTCTTGGGAACAAGAACAACTGGGCTGGACCAATCGCTGTGGGATTCCTCTATTTCTTCTCTTGGCTCTCAACGAAGGCGGCCGCATTTTCTCACCCTCTCCCTCCCCTTACCTTCCCTGCTTTGCTCCTCTCGCCACATCTAGTCTACTGTCTTGTACTTTGAGAGACTCTCTCAGCACTGCTCTCCAAACTAAGACATCATGGATTTGATCAACTGGTCTCTCAACGCAATTGACACATCTTCTCGACGAGAAGCTTGGGTTCGGGGGAACCTGACTGCCCTGACGGAACTTTCCCAGCTGGCTACACGATGGACACCTGGGAGACGTGGCGGGTCGTGTGTCTGGCGGCTCTTTCCGTGGAGGACGTTGAAGATATCTACCTATTCGGTACCATGATAACAGGTCTTCTGCTGATTGGATTAGACATTGCCCTGGTTTATCGAGGAATTAAGAAGACGGTGCCAGCTGTCCAAAGCCTCACAAGGCTGCCCGTCATGATTGAAGCAGTGGGCAGAGCTGTCTGCACTCAGACTGGGTCTATGAACCAAAATATGGATAACATCATGGAGAAGTTTATAGCTTTGCAAAGGCAAATGGATCGTTTCAGAGACCAAAATGGACCAGAAGAATAGCCGTGTAAATTAGAGGCGGCTACTCGCCTCAAGACCAAACAATCCCAATCTTATCTGTTTCGGCCGCCCTCAACCAGCACTGGCCTTGGCCAAGGCCGCTGTTGGAACAACAACTCCCCCGGAAGAGCACTGCAGTGAGCCACTCTCGCGTTCCTTCCCCAACTCCCCAGACACCTGGTGATTGCTGACTATGTCTGGGACCTGATCAAGGTTGTCTCCATGGCAACTTGCTGTGTATCGCTATGACAAACCCTGCGGACTGAGGCACCTAGATTAGATGCTGGCATAGCGACTCTCCAGGCCTACACACACATGAACTCTTACACATATATACAGATATGCAATCATATTGGCTATGTACCATCACTCCCGGTTCGGTCTCGATGTGGTGCTGGATGAGTATCTGCGTTGTTTTGATGATATCAAAATCAGCCAGATTTCAGCATCATGTCCTGGTCACATTGGCGAAAGAATAAACGCTCAAGGACTGTTAATGGAACCGAATGTAGTGTACATCTTTCAGATACGATAAAACAAAAAAAAAAACATTGATATGATTACTTTGTGTTAGGTGCCCTAGTGGCATTTCCAGTGGAGGGAAAAATTATCAGTGAGTATCAGAAGACTTGGAATATAGCACAAAAATCAAATAGACTACTTCCGTGGTGCTAAAAGTAGTACAAGATGACTGAATTATACATTTTGTGTGAACTGTTCTTTTATGCATTGTGATGCAGTCATTCGTCATGTCCATATGGTTGTTTTTATTAGGTGTATTACCTCTTCTTGTTTTTTAAGTGGGAAGAAATTGGAGAGGTGGATGAGAACTACGCACACATCCACACATACCAGGTGTGTAAGGTGATGGAACACAACCAGAACAACTGGTTACAAACAAACTGGATACTAAACCAAGGTGCACAGCGAGTGTTTGTAGAGTTCAAGTTCGCGACTGTAACAGTCTCCCTGGAGGTCTTGGCACCTCCAGGGAGACAAAAAGTGTCCTTTAGTTGTCAGGAATTTGGCACTCTTCAAGGATACCATAACTGGGGCAGATTCGTCCCAACTTCTGGAGGTATCAGGGACCTGCGTCAACAATTCATTGGCTGATGAACTTCCGAGAATGCATTACAGTGCAGAAGGGGAGTGGCTGGTGCCAATAGGGAGGTGCTTGTGCCAGGTGGGCCACGAAGAAGTTAATGGCTCCTGTCAAGGTTGGTGAACATTTTCATTATTATGCAAATACAAATGCGGCACATGTGTGACTGATCCCCTTGAACTGCGTTTCTGAATGTCACAGCACTGGCGTTTACCTGAACCTTGTGTGTGATTTGATAAGACTGTGACATTCATTTAACATTCTAATGATTTTATGGTTTTAATTTGTAATATATTAAACTACATTTTATACCATTTTCATTTCTGTACCTCTACTGACACCAAATGGAACTGCAAAAATCTGCTTTCCAATAGAGCGCAGCAGTGCCCATCCTCTTTTTCAATATTTTTCCCATTAATTTCTTCAATAGGGTTTTAAAAATTCTAAGCCATGAAGTGAATCGCAACATTGTAAAATTTGATTTTAAGCAAAAAAGGATTTGAAAATTAGATAAGACGACATAGGTAGACTGTATTTGTTACTGTGTATTTTTCACAATGAACTACAGTCCCACAAAGCATTGCAAATTACACGATCAGATAACAAAACAATGAAAACTGTGATAGTTCACCCAAAAATTTAAATTATATAATATTTTACTCATCTGTATGCCACCCCAGATGTGTTTGACTTTCTTTCATCTGCTGAACTCAAATGTATATTTTTAAGAAGAATTGTTCAGCTCTTTTGGTCCATGCAATGCAAGTGAATGGGTGCCAATATTTTAAAGCTCCAAAAATCACATAAGTCAGATTTCGTAAATGGTCTCTAATTGTTAAGCATGCTTTCATGTCTCTTTATGAATTTAGGTCACGTTTCATTTGTCTAATCTCTCTGTGCCACCATTTCACTGTGTTCTTCTAGATGTGTCACAACATAAAACATCAAACTGAACTCATAATGAAATCGGAAACAATAGATTGAGTTTTCTTTAGCTAAAATCAGTCTGTGCTTACCAAAATGCAAAACACTGCCACCTTTTATTTAAAGCATTAAGTGTTGTTGGCCGTATTGGCACATGTGAGCCCCATATTCTGGGTGTAATGTCCATGGAAGGGTGCTAAAAGCAAATTTCATAACAAGTTTTTTCATCTGTACATGCTGTAATACAGTGAGGGGGAATGCATATGTTATAAACTGTACTCCCTAAACCAAACACCGAACCTAAACCTAAAAGAAATCAACCTCAGTGTCTTGCACCTCACTAATTATGTAAATGCGATTACTTCCTGGTTTCAGCTGATCCTTGGGTACTGGAGCTCTCAGAAACACCATGCCTTGCCAATCATGTTAAAAACACATCAAGAATGCAATCAACCCTTTACTTGTACTTGCCTAAAAATAATTACTGACCAGTCCCACCTTAGCAGCGTTTATCATCCAACGTATTCTCTCACAAGCTTTTTGCACTTGTTTTCCGATATTTTGTCCGATATTCAAGCATTTTTCTTTAAAGTCAGCAATAAAATGAAAATTCACCCAATCTATTTTCTATTTGCATGTTATTTATGAACGATTAATCCATGCATATGATTCAAATGTTTTTTTTTTTACCTTGTAAGCTTAAATAAAAATGTTATAACTCAGATTTTCCGGTGAAACTATAGACTTCTCTCAAGTGACGTATGCAGGACTTCTCCAATAATTTAGTCTGCTGCCCCTTTCTTATAAAATCCACAGCCTTGCGTAGAGTTGAACGAAGCATCTATTGCATGTTGGTGAAGATGGCAAGGTGAATTTTCATCTGTTTACCTTCCAATCGTTCTTTAACCCAAACTTCCTTGGTTAGGGGTAGGCTGGCTTGAATTTACATTTTGAATGAGGATGAATAACCAACATACTCTCACAGCGAAATCATCAGGATTACTACGACTTCAACTAAAATTGTCTAATTCGTATGATATCGTGCGACTGCACTCATTTGAATTCATAAGATTTTCACTACAGCAACACCAATGATGTTGCTGGACACCGTTTCCATCTAATACGTGACAATTACTTGCTTCTGTCACACACAACAGCTTCCTATTATGTTTACACACTCTACTGATTGGTTAAGTTTAGATAAGGGGTTTGTGTAATATTAACATAATATTAATAAGCATGTCCTTAACGCCTTGTGCATGAAACTCTTGCTTACTTCCACATTAAATATCCAGGAATTTGCATGTGATTAAGAATTTATGTGATCAAAATCGTACGAAATCACACAAAAAAGCCACCTTGTAAATTATGTATGACTTTTAATGAGATCAGGTTGGAGTGGTGGTGGCGTAGTGGCTAAAGCACAGGGCTGTTAATCAGAAGGTCACAGGTTCTAACCTCACGGCCACCACCATTGTGTCCTTGAGCAAGACACTTAACTCCAAGTTGCTCCGGGGGGATTGTCCCTGTAATAATTGCACTGTAAGTCGCTTTGGATAAAAGTGTCTGCCAAATGCATAAATGCAAATGCAAATGCATGTATAAGCTTTGTGGAGTGGTGGTGGCGTAGTGGATAAAGCACAGGGCTGTTAATCAGAAGGTCACAGGTTCTAACCCCACAGCCACCACCATTGTGTCCTTGAGCAAGGCACTTAACTCCAGGTTGCTCCGGGGGGATTGTCCCTGTAATAATTGCACTGTAAGTCGCTTTGGATAAAAGCGTCTGCCAAATGCATAAATGAATAACAGTGAATTTGCAGTTGTGTTCGAGACATTTCATGCCTGAATTGCTGAAGGGATCACTAATGAATACAATGCTTGGATGCCTCGGATGCCTCTGGAGTTTATTTATATTTTTGAATGCAATTATCTTGGGATACACAGCACGAGTATGTGTTTTTTTTTTTTTTTCTTTATATTTAGTGTATTGTGATTCAAAACATTAAAATATGGTTCTCTTTTACTTACTCGTTTTTCAATGTGTAACCTTTGGAACCAAAGACCGCAATGTGCTTGTGCGTTTATATTGTCATTTTGAGACCGCCGCTCAAGTTCACTGATAACCGACTCTGAATTGGGCAGCACAGTGGTAGGTGTGTCCACTGCAAACTCACATTCACATCTGCCTGCGTTCCACTATGCAATGCCCATATTTCACAATTCAATCAACAACCAATTAATAAACTGAAATCCATACACATATTTTTCTTGTTCGATCAGCTATTCCAGAAGTAAAGTCAGTCGCAACTTCCGTTTCATGCCGAATTTTATTGGATATCGTTTTTGTAATATCTGATCCACCGATAACTGCCGACATTTAGTGGGAGTTTCTGAAATTGCATGCAATATGACCACTGCAGCAGTTAGTGTCAGAGAACACAATGCTGAGAGTTGTCCTCAGGTAAGGTAATACATTTTATGAAACGTAAAATCCATTCATGCTCTAGTGTGGTATTGTTATTTTGCCTTTCTGGGAGATGCTCATGTTCCAATGGAATGACTGAACTTATGCCAGAATGGCTACCATATACCAAGCGCAGCTTTTAACAAGACCCACTTGTTTAAAATTCCCTAAATCACTAACTATTTTCTATTAAACTTTATTTCACTATGAATAATCATCCACTGTATATGATTACAGCTCTGTAGAAAGGAATTACCTGTGACATCGTTTGAGTAAATGTTTTGCATAAACAAAATACTAGTGTTGCAATAAATGTGTCTAAAAATATCTTTGTGTCTAGTGACAATGGGAGCATTGATGAGATTTGCATAATTTACTGCAAGATAGGCAGCAGATGTGCTGCTCACTGTAAAACAGAAAATGTCAACTCTTTCAGCAGGTGTATCGTAAGACAGACAAAACATTATTTTATAAAAAAAACATATATATAATTTTTTTCTTCCCAATTTGAAATTCCCAGTCTGAGACCGTCAATCTGGACATCTTATCATGTGGCTTGTTGAGTGTGTTACTGCGGAGAGTGCGTGTGGAGGCTCACTCAATTCTCCAAGGCATCCACGCACAACTCATCACACGCCCCACCTAGAGCGATAACCACATTATAGAGACCACGAGGAGGTTACCCCATGTGACTCTACCCTCCCTAGCAACTGGGCCAATTTAGTTGCTTAGGAGACCAGGCTGAAGTCACTCAGCATGCCCTGGATTTGAACTCGCAACTCCAGGGGTGGTAGTCAGCATCTTTACTAGAGCTACAAAGGCCCCCAGACAAAACATTATTATTAATTCTGATGCCCTTCGGGATTGTCTCTGTTATCACAGTGACCTATTTATTGTTTTTCACTTTCCTGAGAATGTAATTATTCCAGTGAACTATTTGCCTTCAGCCTATTAAACAACACACAAACCATTTCAAACTGTAGTTTAAAAAGGAAGATTACATTAGTGCAATGTTTTTTAAACTCTTTCCATTTATTCATGTTCTCTGTTTGAAAACATCTTGGTTACAGATGTAACCTCTGCTCTCTAATGGAGGGAACGAGAAGTTGTGTCGATGACACTAGGGGTTCGCTCTCGAGAGCCCAAATCAACTTTGCTTTATACAGAAAAGGCCAATGAAAATTGGAGAGTGGAATTTGCATGCCGCTCTCCGCCCCGGACATATGTGTATAAAAGGAGAGCTTTTTTCATACACCACTCATTCAGATTTGTGCTGAGGAGTGAGGGAGAGTCATGTCAGCACTGCGGCAGGTGGGACACAACGTCTCGTTCCATCCATCAAGAAACAGAGGTTACATCTGTAACCAAGACGTTCCCTTTCTGTCACTCACTCAACGTTGTGTCGATGTAGTGACACTAGGCGTTCCTATATGAAATGCTGCAAGCATTGAGCGGTGTCACGAAGTACGGAGGAGCGGACACTGGCAAGCTGCCACATGCCTCGGGGCAAGTGCTCAACCACGTTGTGACCTTCCAGGTAAGGGTCTCCCTGATCCCGTTAAGGTTTGGAGGATGCACTTACCCGAGGGGGCTACAGGCAGTGGCCTTTCCTGATTTTTGTATTCAGCAATTTCTCACCAAGCACCTGCTAGACTAGCACTGAGGAATTGCTCTTCCCTCTCCAGGAGGGAGAGCACTACGGAGACATCATCCTACTGGAGGGAGATTAACATGTGGAGAATACCTCTGTAGGATATTTGGTATGCGACATTTAGAAGGGAACCGTTAAAGTGCCCTCATTCTCACACCATTATATGTAAAGGTATTTGGTACTGATGAATTTAGATGGGAACCGTTAATGTGCGTCGCGTTTGACAACCATTAGATACATGACAAATAACTAGATTGTTCTCCACCATTAAAATCGTAATACAACGTCTTGTTGTATCCGCTCAAAATTTCTACTGTAAGGATTAGCTTTAATAAGTGAATTATGATTAATTCTTTGAATACAGACAAACTGAGTTTTTGCTACAAAATGATGTGAAAACCATCCTGATCACTCATTCATACAAAACAATATAGTAATTTAACTTTTGTAAGACAAATTTAGTGTTAGAAAGGTCATATGCGAGGAGGCGTGGACTATCATGAATATTCATTTTAATTCACACCTGAGGAGACAAAAGACCCTCCCCTGGGCCTATCAATGAGGAATGTGACAGAAAGAGTATGAAATCAAGTTTTAAGTTAAAAGAAGTAATCTGAATATACATTTTCTTTACATAGACTTTACTTAATTTTAGACCTACACTACCATTTAAAAGAAGTCTCTTCTGCTCAACAAGACTGCATTTATTTGAACCAATATACAGTAAAAACAGTGATATTGTGAACTATTTTTACAATTTAAAAGAACAGTTTTCTATTTGAATATATTGTAAAATGCTATTTGTGATCAAAGCTGAATTTTCAGCATCATTACTGCAGTCTTCAGTGTCACATGATCCTTCAGAAATCATTATAATATGCAGATTTTTTAATATGAGTGCAATTTACTCATTTATCCTGAACACATATTTCCAAGCACAAGCTTTGTTGATGATAATAAGGCAGCATAAACACTAGTAAAAATATAATCTAAACATTCATATTATTTTTGTATCATATTACATATCATATTTATATCATACAGCATACAATTTAAATATCTGCTTCAGCCGAAACAGCATTTAAATGTAACTAAAACTTGCCTATTAGGACATATTTCAAATGTCAATACTCTGAATCCTGGCTGGCAAGTCTGGAAACAGTCCCACTAGTAAAATATGTACATGTTTATATAAAATAGCAGGTCAACTAATGAAAGCTAAATGACTTACTCGTCTGAAATTGTATCCTCTGCTGGATCAAGTCTCTCTTCAAAATACAAATGTTCATCGGAGTCCCACTCTTCTTCTGAGGAAAATGTGAACTCTTCCTTAATATCCAGGAGTTTCCTCACCTGTGTGTCATTACAAACACGCAGAAAAATGAACGAACTTGTTGTTTTTAAGGCACAGTCGGGGAGTTTACCATGTGCCTTGATTGTCTCAGCACATTACCGTATGAATGGCGGTAATGCTCTGCTGGTGGATGTGATCATATTAGAGATAATTAGATGAACCAGTCAAAAATGTACATACCTTGGTTTCATACAAATTGCATTGCAGGAGAATATTTGCTTTAAATTTGATTTTTTTATTTATTTAAAAGTAGACATTTTAAGCTTTTTTAGACATATGTTTCATGTCTGTGTGATAAGTATTCGCAGTTAGGTCTTCCGTATCCCATCCAGGACGTGGAGTTTCCAGAGGTCCGGCAGCGGGTGCCGGAGCGTGCTCTGCCCCTGAGTGAGAGGGTCCTGCCTTTACACACACACAGTAAACTGCATGTTTGCCTGTCAAACATAACTGTGGTACAAATCAACAATGTTTACATTGATTACACCTGATTAATGTATACTTTACTTGATAAAAATATACTACATATCCCTCCTCCGAGTCACACATTAACATATTTAAGCATGTGCGTGCTCCTGGTTCAGCCTTGTTTTTGGTTGTCACAGTTATGTAGAGTGTATCAAATAAAATATTCATCCTAATTTTAAGAGTTCTTGCTTGTAGTGTAGATATCTTCAACCCAGATACTTTGTGCATCGTAGAGGGTCACCCTTTGGGGAGAGGTTAGCCAGCACTTACACCCAGGGCGTGGGTCTTCATATCTTCTTATATATTCATTGAAGGAATCAATTTCCTCCCAATTTGGTCTTTCTGTCCATTCAGGGTAGTTGCCATTGCATTGGGCCATTCACATTGATCAATGTCATCTGCTTCACTGTTGCTTGAATAATGATTTTACCAATGGTAACACACAACAGAATATTATTCCTTCCACAATGTTGTTATTCCAAACATTATATTAATTTTAACTAATTGTGCACCCCATTTCTTTAAGCAATCTATTTAAATTGCTATAAACAAGCCACGCCATGTTAATTTTTAGTCACCACCATGTTTTCTTTTTTTCCCCTTCTTCATTATTATTAAAATGTACATAAGTTCAATAATAGCATAAACAAAAATACATTTTCAATCTTAATCTTTCATTATATAAACAATACCAGGTTTGCTTAATACTTCTTTAATAATTTAGGCACTTCTTTGTATGCAACGGTTCTCAAAGCTTTACCTCCAAAATCAATCTATAATTGATCTTCTACACAGGGTGTGATCCCCTGATAACACAGTGATAGAATGCTTGTTATACATCGCTGTGATAAAATATTTATGCTTGTTATACATCGCTGTGATAAAATATTTTAATAAAGCGGTTATTAAGACACAGTCGGGTTGAGTGGAACTCACAACTTCTGGCAGGTTTCTTCTAGACCTCCCTTTTGATGCTTCTTTCCTAAAAGCATCCATCCACTTCCTTAAACCCAGTTCACCCTTCTTGTGCATGTTTCCAGGGCGGTGGAACCCTGTCTTAGGCAGCTCACATTTTACAATTGGAGAGTCTTTACCCGTCATTGGGTCGTCACCTCTTGCCACTGGAGAATTTTACCCATCATTGGGTCATCATCTTTTGTCTCTGGTCTCGATACCGCTCAGTCCTATTATCTAATCTTTAATAATTTGGTATCCGTAAACAGATATTTTCCCTTGTTTCAGGGAGCATCACCTGAGAACCGTCACAGCCAATGAAACCATCTACAACTGCTCAAACATTGAGACAGTCCAAAACATGGTTAAATTCACAAAGCATTATTCAAAGTTCAACAATCTATTGAAATTGTCCAAATTAACAGTAAAATGTTACAATTTAACTCATATACAATTCACTAATTTCCATTCAAGTTGTTATGTTTTCTCTGTTAGCAAAGGTCACAAAAAGACCTTGTCTCTTGGTGAAGACTAAACATCAGAACAAATCAAAATACAGGGTCGCCTCTGTCAAGCTTCTAAGATGCATAATTTAAATCATCACTTTAATTTAATAATTTCTAGGTAGTTTTAGAACCTACATTTATTCTTCCAGATGTACATTCAACCAAATCTCTTATCTTTAGTATGATTCTTGATCTTTGATCTTTAGTAAATTTTTCACTTCAAATTGCCCTCTGAATATATAACATTTTTAATCATGATGAGGAAAGCTGTTTGAACCTTTCCTTCATATCACTGTATCTAACATTATTGTCAAATCACATCATTTTCCATATAAAAGAAAATCAAATCAAAAGAAAATAAAACAATTTAGAGATATGCTTTTAGCCCACTTAAAAAACTTAAACTGAGAGGGAGAGGGAAAGAATTTTGAGGGAGAGATTCCACTCCTTCACATTGTTGTTACATTATTCCTTTTTTTTTTCTTAGAAAATTACAATAACACACTCTTAACCCGAATTAGTTGACTTAACTCGCAAATCGCGTGGAAACCCGTTGCCCTATACCACTTTAGTTTTTACACAAGACACAAAATCTCATGATTTTGAGAACACACTACTAATAAATATAAATACTAAATTAAGGTTCCATGTTAATACAACTAAACATGTTTAGTTTTAGCTTGTGTAAAAGTTAAGGTTCCATGTTAATACAACTAAACATGTTGAGTTGTATTAACATGGAACCTAACTTACAAGCTAAAACTAAACATGTTTAGTTGTATTCATGGAACCTAACTTACACAAGCTAAAACTAAACATGTTTAGTTGTATTAACATGGAACCTTAATTTAGTATTTATATTTATTAGTAGTGTGTTCTCAAAATCATTAGATAAAACTAGCTATTATGACTTGTTATTGCTACTCATAATTTAACACAATTACTCTATTTTCCTATAATTTAATTAGCTTTTGATTTTTTTTTAAAAAAAATACATTATAAAACATTGTTTCAATTAAATTGTATGGAAAAAAAGAAACCCTTCTTAATGCTTCCATGCGTTTTATTTTTTTTAAATGGCAAAACAGCCAATCTTGTTATGACAAACATAACATCAGGTCAACATCAACACATCCATGAATAATCTTGAAAAAGTTCATTTAAAATCATTGAAACAATTGTGTGTGGGTGTTGTATGTGTTTGTGTGTGTTGTCCGTGTCTGTGTTGTTTGTGTGTGTGGGTGTTGTATGTGTTGTCCGTGTCTGTGTTGTTTGTGTGTGTGGGTGTTGTATGTGTTTGTGTGTTGTCCGTGTCTGTGTTGTTTGTGTGTGTGTATGTGTTTGTGTTTGTGTGTGTTGTCCGTGTCTGTGGGTGTTGTCCATGTCTGTGTTGCGTGTGGGTGTTATCCGTGTGTGTGTTGTCTCGTGTCTGTGTTGTGTGTGTTGCCCGTGTCTGTGTGTGGATGTTGCTGTGTGTGTTGTCCGTGTCTGTGTTTGGGTGTTGAATGTGTCACAAATTTACAAGAAAATACATAGATGTCTCCTGAGATTAAAGTGGTAAATCCATAAACAAAACAAATTTGACCAGAAACACCCACTCAAATGTACAAGAAACGCAAACAAACAGGATCTGTTTCATCTGCCTAAATGAAGAGAGGCCTGAGCTTGAACCAACAGACTATCATATCAGAACAAAATCTGATTCCATCTACATAGACTGGTGAAGAACTGAAACAATAATGTCTTGTCTTTCTGCTACAACTCAAGTTTTCCCACAAGTCACATCCTACAGCATGCTTCCTAAAGCACTTAAGTGTGTGTAGGTGTGTCAGTGCTGTTTGTGTGTGTTGTGTGTGGGTGCTGAATGTGTCTGTTGTTTGTGTGTGTCTGCGTTTTACGTGTGTCTGTTCGTCCACTTGTTTTACAGAAAATAAAAAGGTTTACCCCACAGGTAAGAAAGTATTTTACTAGTGTGGCAAAAAAAAAAAAGGAGTCAACAGCTTCTTACAGTAGACTTGACATCTCTTTACATTGCAAGCTGATTTTTCAAAGTCTGTAGCTTTGGCTTTAGGTCAGATGTGGCCTAACAATACCTGTTGGATGAACTGAAATGTGAGCTTCATAGTCTTGGGGTAGTTAAGATGGAGTGCATACATGAGTCCAAACAGAATGCACATTGCTTTTGGCAGATCTTGAATATTGTCCATCACGACTTCTCCCTCAATGATGATTTTCAACGAGGCTGGACTGAGATGCTGGGAAGATGTGAGCACAGCACCTTCACGCTCAATAAGAAGTATCCCAACGTCAAGGTCACAAAAATAATCATCATCATCTGATTCCTAAATAAAGAATAACAGAAGAGCACAATCATTACATTATATTTCTCATTTGAAAAAAAAACTTTAATCAATATAAGAGTGTCATGGTGAAACATAATGATAAAAATTATAAGAAAGCAAGAGCTTACTTACAAAGCCTGCTTTGAAGAAGTTTGTGGGGTTGTCCCCAAGGATGATAGGAAGCCCTCTGAGCACCTGTGTCCGGATCGCAGTTGGCTCTGTAGTCTTTTGAGAATTAAACACAGTACCACAAATTAGCTAGCTAAAATAAAAAACAAATAATAATCTATAAAAAAATAAAGCTTAAAAAAAAAAACAAGCAATGTTTGGATTGAATTATACAACTAATAGAGTAGCATTGTGATATGAAGTTTATACAAAACCTGAGAAAAAAAACGCCAAGTACAGAATGTGTATGGACTTACATTGGTCTGTTGTGAAATCTGTGTCAACAACTGTCCAACATTCCCTCTCTTAGATCGAAATAACTCGAGGAGATCAGGACTGTGCCGATCGATGCTCTCATAGAATTCCAGCTTGAGGTTCTTGCCCACAATCCTGCTGAACTCCATGAACACCTGAAAAATACAGAGAACAAAAAAACTGAACTTAGAACAACTGAACTATACAAGGCAGCTAAGCCATCTGCAAAGTAGTGCTGAAAAACATCCATTAATGTCCTTTTTATATGATTTGCAATGTTGATGAAAAACATCATGCCCCAAATTGAAAATACCAATGTTTTCCTTAAACAGGACAAGAGAAATATACATCTAGACACATTATATAATAATAGAAAGATGTTATGTTCTCTTTCTTAAACATACAGGGTGCAGAAAAATCACATGACTGACAGTGAAAGGTTACTTGGGCAGTTTCACTCAGTTGTGCACCCTGGATTTTCTGGTGAATCTTTGCTAAGTGGACCTTAAGTGCATTAATGGAGTTGAATGTGCACACACATTGTTGGTGTAAGCAGGGAAATGGGACAGTTCTACCATAGTTTCCGTGTTTTAACCGATAATGTTTTAAAAGGTAACCCCTTTTCTCACACACAAACTCACAGTACTTACACTTCCACGGCATCCGAACACCAAAAGGATCTGTAAAAAAAAGAAAACAAGAAAACGTTTAGCTCAACGACTCATTTCAGCAATGTCACTGTTTTAAATTACATTTATATCTGCATTTATGTCAAAACTTAGAGAATTTCAAACATCAATATGCCCTTTAGTATGTCATAATAACGAGATGTTATGTCGTTTTAACGACATCTTTTCTCGTAATAATGAGATGTTATGTCGTTTTAACGACATCTTTTCTCTTAATAACGAGATCTTATGTCGTTAAAACGTATCGGTTACCTAACGTAACCTCGGTTCTCTCTAGATGAGGGAACGAGTATTGCGTAAGCTAGCTTACGCCACGGGAAAGATTAATCTTTTCTGAGATATTGAAGCCAAAAAATTATCCTTAATTTTTGTATCCATTGTCAACGCAGTACGGCAGCTGCAGACCTTGAGCGGGCTATCTAGCGAGCTCATAGGTTGCTCTGCGGCAACTGCTGCAGCCTATAGACGAGCTTGGGCGAACTCGCATCCAATGAGAGGCGTCCGCGCGCTCACTGCATCAAAGCCCGCCAAAATGGGCGTGACTAGAGTGCATATAAGCGTAGTTCGTAGGCTGGAACCCTGGTTTTCATTGACTGAAGCGAAAAGTCAGCTCGTGGCGCGAGCACGGCCGGCTACGCAATACTCGTTCCCTCATCTAGAGAGAACCGAGGTTACGTTAGGTAACCGATACGTTCTCTTCACGAGAGGTTCTCTCGTATTGTGTAAGCTAGCTTACGCTACGGGAACCCATTGTCAACGCCGTCGCGTCAAGCATCCACTTGTATGAGCCCCAGGGAATTAAGGGGGACCCGGGGAGCCCTTATGAGTGGGGAAATAATATTTGGCCGGCAAGAATGCGGGTCATTGATTGTGTAATACATAAGCACATAGTGGGAAGGGAGCGACAGAGCGGCGGTGCCGGTCTGTGTGGAATGTGACCCATCAGTGCAGCTCACCAGGGGAGCTGTAGCGTATTAAACCGCTAGTAGTTTTGCCTGCAGAGCGGGCACTTCCATATTGTAAAATCTGACAAAGGTGGAGGGGAAGTCCATCCCGCTGCCACACATATGTCGTGAATGGAAATCCCGCTGGACCATGCCCACGAGGATGCCATGCCTCTAGTGGAGTGAGCCCTAATGCCCAACGGGCATGGCAGGTCTTTGATGCGTATGCAGCAGCAATAGCGTCCACTATCCATCTAGATAATGTCTGTTTCGAGCGGCGAGACCTTTGGTGCGCCCTCGAGCGAAACAAAATGCTGCTCAGAGCGTCTGAAAGCGGCGGAGCGCGCAGTATACAATCTCAGTGCTGTGACCGGGCAAAGGAGATTGGCGTCGCGTTCGCTATCGGATGCTGGCAGCGCCGATAGGAAATGACCTGTGCTCTGAAAGGAGTACCGATCACCTTGGGAACATAGCCGTGTCTAGGTTTTAAAATGACCTTGGAGTCACTTGGTCCAAACTCAAGACACGCAGCGCTGACAGACAGCACGTGAAGGTCTCCCACACGTTTGACTGATGACAGGGCAGTCAGAAAAACGGTTTTGAGTGAAAGGTATTTCAAATCCACGGATTGAAGTGGTTCGAAAGGGGGGGCTTTCATAGTTTCGAGAACTATAGAAAGATCCCAGATAGGAACCGATGGGGGGCGCGGGGGTTCATCCTTCTAGCTCCCCTGAGGAAGCGGATGACCAGCTCGTTTTTACCCCATGACTGGCCGTGCAGGGGTTCAGCGAACGCCGCAACGGCCGCCACATACACTTTGAGCGTGGATGGGGATCTGCCCTTATCCAGCAGCTCTTGTAGGAATACGAGCAGCGATGACACCCCACATGTCCGCGGGTCCAGGTCTCTGTCGGTGCACCATTTTGAGAACACAGACCATTTTGACGCATAGAGTCTTCTCGTGGAAGGGGCTCTAGCGTGTATGATGGTGTTTATTACTCCTTCTGGCAGAGCGACGGGTAGTCGTTGATCACCCACGCATGCAGCGCCCAGCGCTCTGGGTGGGGATGCCAGATTGTGCCGCGAGCTTGAGAGAGGAGATCTGCTCTCACTGGGATGGGCCACGAAGCTGTCAGTGACAGCTGCGTAAGCTCCGGGAACCATGTCTGATTCTCCCAACGCGGGGCTATGAGGAGCACCGAGTGACGCGTTTCCCTGATCCTCTGCATTACCTGTGGCAATAGCGAGGCGGGAGGGAAGGCGTAAAGCGGGCGTCTGGGCCAGTCCTGGGCCAGCGCGTCCTCACTCTTCGAGAAAAATATTGGGCAGTGAGAGTTCTCTTTGGACGCAAAGAGGTCTATCTCTGCTCTGCCGAATAGGTGCCATAACGTCTGGACTGTTTGAGCGTGCAGGGACCATTCCCCTGGGGTAATATTGTCTCTGGACAGTCTGTCCGGGCCGTCGTTCAGGTGGCCTGGCACGTGCGTTGCCCTCAGCGAGCGCAGGTGGCACTGGGACCAACTCAGTATGCGTTTAGTCAAATGGAAGAGGTTCCTGGATCTGACACCGCCCTGACGGTTTAGGTAGGATACCACAGATCTGTTGTCCGAACGGACCAGGATGTGGTGACCCTGAATGACTGGGAGAAAGCGCCGCGGCGTGCTCGACCGCTATCATTTCCAGACAATTTATGTGAAGGAGCTTTTCCTGAACTTACCATAGGCCGAAAACCGGAGAGCCCTCGCGAGACCGCGCCCCAACCCGTGTTGGGCTGGCGTCTGTCGAGATGACTTTTCGGCGAGATACAGCTCCCATTGTCACTCCCGCTGATACCATTCGGCCACTGTCCAGGGCTGCAGTGCTGATATACAGGTCTGAGTCACCTTGATGGGCTGGCGGCCTGTGGCCCAAGCCCGGCGAGACGCACGGGTGTTTAGCCAATGCTGAAGCGGGCGATGTGCAGTAAACCCAGCTGAAGTACTGCTGCGGCTGAGGCCATGTAACCTAGCACTCTCTGGAATTTCTTCAGAGGCGTGAGGCTGTTCATCTGAAAAGATGCGGCTAGTCGCTGAACACAGCGGCTGTGTAGATAAGCTGAGCCGTCATTGCCACGGAGTCTAGTTCTATTCCAAGGAAGGAAATTGTCTGACTGGGCTGTAGTGAGCTCTTGGTCCAATTGACTGCAAGACCCAAACTGTTCAGATGGCTGAGGAGAACTGCTCTGTGAGACAGAAGCTCCATATGTGACTGTGCCATAATCAGCCAGTCATCCAAATAGTTCAAAATTCGCAAACCCTGACTCCACAGGGTGCGGCGCCGCATCCATGCACTTCGTGAAAGTACGGGGTGCTAAGGACAGGCCGAACGGGAGGACGGTGTATTGATAAACCTGGCCGTCGGGCGAATCTCAAGAATGGCCTGTGACGGGATTTATCTGAATCTGAATGTATGCATCTTTCAGATCGAGAGAAATAAACCAGTCCCTCTAGGCACATGCGCGAGGAGTTTCCTGATTGTAAGCATTTTGAGCGGTCTTTTTGCAAGCACCTTGTTCAAAACCCTGAGATCTAATATGGGTCTGAGGCCGCCGTCTTTCTTGGGAACAAGAAAATAACGGCTGTAAAGCCCCGACTCGCTCAGAGAGGGTGGCACTTTCTCTATGGCCCTTTTGCACAGAAGGCTTGCTATTTCTGAACGAAGCATGCACGCTGCTTCCGTGTTCACAGTGGTTTCGAGCCACGCTCTGAAGCGAGGAGGCGGCGATCGAACTGTAGCAAATAGCCCTGTTGTATTGTGCTTAACACACACTTGGATATCCCTGGAATAGCTTCCCACGCTTTGAAGCGTAACGCTAGAGGGTGAATGGCCAATTCAGCTCTGATTGCCGCACACAGAGCTGAACAAAATGTGTGAGCTGCGTTTAGTGTGTTCATGCATGATTGCTCGCAGACAGCATGAACAGGCTGTTTTGTGAGTGACTTCCGATTGGAATGAATGGGGAAAGAGTCACATCTGTTACGTGATGCGTAAGCATAGTCATGGGCACGGGACTTACACACAGAGGAATGTTTGCTGGCCGTGTAACAGAGCGGGCAGAGAATGGGCGCGCGACGTATTCGGTGGCGCATTTATTGACTCTAGCGCTCGAGCGGTTCAGTAACCGCTTTATGTGAGCGTGCTCTGGTGGGGACACGAGACATGCAGTGCTTGTGTGCAGAAGTGAACACTGGATTGTGGGCACATTTTCTACACATAGGGCTGGTCGTGTGACAGAGCGGCCAGAGAATGGGCGCACGACGCATTTGTGGGTGCCTTCATTGACTCTGACGCTCGAGCGGTTCGTAACCGCTTTATGAGAGCGTGCTCTGATAGGGGCACGGGATGTGTTATGCTTGTGTGTAGGGGCGAACACTGGGTTGTGGCCACATTTTCTACACATAAGACATGTTTGCTCTTTACAAGATTTATTTGGGTCGCCGTGAAAACGGCGTTTGAGTGCAGGCAAGCGGGCAGTGTCACCGTCTTGTTAGCTGCTAAATTCACCACTGTAGTAGCCTGAGAGAAGGGGACTGACAGGGGGCAAAGCTTTGACGGTGGTCCGGCCGCGGCAGGACTGAGCCGTCGTTTGTTCAACAAAGTTAGGAAGACTTCGGTTGCTCTGGTTTCAGCGTTACCTTAAATCGAGGCCCGCGGGGCGGCGGTCTGCGGCGGCTGTCTGAGCGCTGATCGAGGGCGGCCACCCTGTCGACGCTGAGAAGTCTGAGATTGTTGAGCTGGGCGCTGTGAAGAGGCTCGTGCAGGAGGCTGATCACGTGAGCGGCCTGCAGAGGAGCTAAGCGACGAGGCAGAAAGAGATTCATGGCTTGTGTGGCTTTTGGACCTCTGAAAACCGGTCAATGATACCACTCACCGCGGAGCCGAAGAGACCGGATGGAGAGAGCGGTGCGTTGAGGAACGTAGAGCGCTCTGCTTCTCCCATGTCAGCTAGCGTTAACCACAGATGTCTCTCGGTCACAGTCAGCGCGGCCATGCACTTCCCTATAGCTTGGGCTGCAGCTTTGGTAGCGCGGAGGGCGAGGTCCGTAGCACTCCGTATGTCTGCAACCGCCTCTGGATACCTGCTTTCCTCATCCCAATCCCGCAGAAGGTCCGCTTGGAGGATCTGTAGGACGGCCATAGAGTGCAGAGCAGATGCAGCTTGGCCGGCGGCGGAATAGGCGCGGCCAACACAGGCGGAAGTTGTTCTGCAGGCCTTAGACAGGAGCACTGGTTTAGACCGCCATCTCGCGGAGGGCGGGCAAAAGGTGTGCTGCTACCTCGACCGGAGGGATGGAAGCGTAGCCCTTCTCAGTGGCACCGTCCACCGAAGCAAGAGAGGTGGAGACGTGGGATCGGACCCTGGCCGAGAAAGGCGCGTTCCATGATTTGGAAAGCTCGGCGTGGAGTTCGGGCAGGAAGGGAGCGGCCCGTGTAGCGGGTGCTGTGCGGCAGCGGCTCTGTAGAAAGCAGCCGTCAAGTCTGTTGGGTGCCTGCTCAAGGGGCTGTGACCACTCGAGGCGGTCGACGGCCTGTGTGAGGAGGCGTGTTATTTCCCCTTCGACTCCGGCGCGGGTCCTGCTGGATTCCTGGGCCGAGGAGGAGGCGTGTGAGCCTGACCACTCCTCGCTGTCCGAAGCCATGATGGAACAGCCCTTATCCTCTGCGCGTCCCGGGTGGGCGGGGAGGGTGAAGGCGATGCTCAAGGGATGGGCTCCGGCGAGGTAATCGCTTCTACCATTGTTTCCGGCAGCCTTTGAGAGCGGCGCTTTTTTCTGCGCGGCTGAACGGAAGGCGGCGCGGCGGCTTCGGTCCTGAGCGCTTCGAGTCGAGCCCGCAGGGTCGACATCGGCAGCTCCTAGCAGAGATCGCATCCGCCTTCGGCAAGGGCGAGCTCTGCATGCCCCAGTCCCAGGCAGAGAGCGCAGATGATGTGGCGGTCTTCGGTGCTGAGAGGAGCACGGCATGAGGCGCAAGTGGAGCGAGGCATCTTAAAAAAGACGCTCGTACTCTTTTGTGAAGTTCTTAAGAACTAGCTTGCTTTTAAAAGGATACGTCGCCGGATGGCGTAGCTTCGCAGGACGGCTGAAGGTGGCGAAGACGGCCGGCTTCTTCGGCGCTGTCCACGCTTGCTTGATGCCCCTCGAACGGCGACGCGGCTTCCAGTTCAGTGATGCGAAGAGCTTCGCCTGAAGAGATGAAAATCAGGGTTCCAGCCTACGAACTACGCTTATATGCACTCTAGTCACACCCATTTTGGCGGGCTTTGATGCAGTGAGCGCGCGGACGCCTCTCATTGGATGCGAGTTCACCCAAGCTCGTCTATAGGCTGCAGCAGTTGCCGCAGAGCAACCTATGAGCTCGCTAGATAGCCCGCTCAAGTTCTGCAGCTGCCGCACTGCGTTGACAATGGATACAAAAATTAAGGATAATTTTTTGGCTTCAATATCTCAGAAAAGATGAATCTTTCCCGTAGCGTAAGCTAGCTCTCGTAGGAATGTTTGCTTACGAGAACCTCTCGTAAGAGAACGACATATTTTTGTAAGTGGCGCGGCAAATTGAACGAACGGTAACGTTATAGTCTAGGCCTAAATGAACTCTGAAAAGTCATGGCATATTTAAATGAACTGATCTTTCTCCTCGGTTTAAGTCACAAAGACATTTTATTAGCATTGAGCCATGTCGACAGGATTATTAGTATGCGAACACTGCGTATTCGGCATCTTAAACATCTGAGACTGTAATGTACAGACGAAAGAATCAGACAGACCTATTGGAAGTGGCATTATTCCTTATTGATGAACTAAACCGTTACGGAAAGCAACATGGATTTAAACTACAACATCCAAAAATCCATGTTGAAGTTGTTTTACAAAAATGGTTGAATCGCTTTTCTATTGCGAAAAAAATGACATTTATATAAATGATACAGTCGAGAAAACTCTCCGGTATGTGAGCCGTCCTCAGACTGTTAACACTATTAAGCTAACTTTAAGCTGACACTTTTTTGAGTAGTGTTACTAGCAATAAGCATGTATTAACACCATGCACAGGTTCAAACAGTAACGTTAACATTAGATGGAAAAAAAGCTGCGTCATCAATTTATCTGCAAGTTTTTGGGTATTAAAATTCCCACAAAGACAACTAGGCTACAATAGTTATTTTACATACTAACCATTCCACTTGGAGTAAGGCTGCTTCCTAGTCAGGGTATCGTCTGCTGTCGAGGCCTGTGCTTGTCCCGCCAGGTGTAGATGTAGATCCCCTTGGACGCAAGTTAGACCGACGCGGGTCTTTTCACGTGACCAGGCAGGGTTTTGAATTAGCCCCCTCCCCTTCCTTATGAAACTAAACATACCAAGTTATCTCTGCTAAACCTGTTTAGTGCAATGAATCTTTCAGCTAAAAAGTACAAACAACTAATGTTGTTTAGTAATGATAGCAGGTTTTTACTAAACATAAAAGAATAAGTAATGATCGCTCGTAAGTTTAATTAGAAACAAAATCTGGGTTTACAGTGCACATTTATGTAATTCTACAACAGTGAGAATAGTGATAAATGTAATTTAATGAAATAATATAATCAAATATATTTTATTATATTATCTGCTTTCAACCTTTCCCATTTTAAACCATCTTCAAGAAAACTTCTAGAATTTCTACTTCTCTTATCCCTTCCCCCCTCGCGCAATGAAAATAATGCACATTTGTATTCAGACCATTGAGAAATTTACATTTTTGTTTCTAAATCAATAAACTTTCTTATGATTACTTTCTCCCTTTTCTTACTCTTTCTCAGGAGAAGGAACTTTCATTATGTCAAATAAACCAACATAAATCACCTTTTTAAATTAACAGAAAATAAATTAAAGATTTTAAACAAAATAAAATAGTAAAGTGGCACAATGGAAGTTCAGACAAATCTCTTGTGTTTTGCAATAATTGATCAGTAAAATACATTAAATCCTTTGAATTTCTTACAAGTTATCATCATTTAACAATATTATTTTTCAGTTATTATCCTCTTATACTATCAGCATTTCATGATAAATTATTCAGTTAAATAGCAGAGACAGATGTCACTGTGCATAAACAGTATACCTCTAAAATTGTATTTTCATGGATTTAACTCAAAATAGAAATAGCTTACTAGAAATAGACACTTAATTAACTCCTTGTAGTACTCATTAATCTTTTTCTTTAAAGTGAGGGTAGTCTTTGGAAAATTGAGGGGAGTAAACAATCCAATATGTAACTCTTACTTTGCCATTAAGTTTTAATATTTAACCTTCACATCAACAAATTAGCAATTAGATGCTGGATTTAAATTTAGAACCTGGGTATTGAACCCATGGATGGCAGTTGGAGAATCAAACATCCAATTAGTCATATATGACTGAAATCAACGTATCAAGAGAAATTTGAATTCACAATTGAAATGTCAATTCAGTAATGATTACCAGCATTCATGATATTAGGAGGGCCAATCATATACTTACTTAATCATAATACTTAATCATAATCATAGCCCACATACTGTATTTCTCAGTCTTTTTTCTTCCTCCGGAATTTCTCCAGCAATATAAGCTTCTTCAATAATCATCTGGCCCAGCAATCTGCAATGGTGATAGACTGGTTCCAGAATGAGTTATTGAAATGACTTACACAATGCTGACAACAGAAAGAGCAAACATAGTTAGCACTACTGACACACAGAATGGACACATGAACATGAAGTTATTTATGATATTCAATTGAATCTTAATGTTTCTCCATGGGTTTTCACCTAGTACCAATTACCAGTTTTTCCTTAGCATTATCAATATTTTTATCAAATACACCACATATTGGGACTTATTTCAATTATATCTGGCATGACTGGTCACAGAACAAACCCAAGAAAAAACTTATCTAAGCAAATTTGAACAGTAGAGAACATGAAATGATCTAAATCATTCTTAAATTAATTTTCTTTAATTCTAGTCTCAGTGACAGCTTTCAGTGTACCCATGATCAACCAATGCCTACACTGTGTGTATATATAAAACAAGAAATAAAAGAAAAATATCTAATCTTGAAAGAATCTGCTATCTATCTTTTCTAAATTCGGGGTGCCCCTTTGTTTGAGTGGAGACATCAAGAGAGACAAGATTTTTTTTTTACTCAATCTCTCCATTCAGACATTCCCTAGCAAAAATAATAAACGCTATCTGTCTTATTTTTGTTGGTTGATCAAGTTTACACCAATAAATTTGCACACATGTACATTGTTCTCCAGATATATTTAAACACATAAAAAAACAAAACATGTAATCATGGGTGCTTATGTTTAAATATCAAGACTTTATAGTGTTTACTTTAATATTGTTAAAAATGTTATTTTCTCATATTGGACTAGACAGAACATAAAACAGACACATGAATGTGAAATTTTCACATTTAAGATTTACTTTTCATATTCCAGTTACAAAATTTCTCTTTCCCATTTTCTTGACATGTTATCATTTCCATTGTGGCTTTGATAACTACTAGCCTCAATAAGAGAAGTTTTATTTTTATTTTATTTTTATTTAACCTTTATTTATCCAGGTAAACTGTTTGAGAGCCACTTCTCATTTACAAACATGACCTGGCCAAGAGGCTACAGGAATAAATAAGAACATACTGTACAGCTGTACATAATCAAACACATAACACATAGAACAAGCAACTAAATTAAAAAAGATAGACAACAAAGGGGAAAAGAAAAGGAATAGAGTGCTTAAATATGTGTGTAAAAGTTGGTTCATGATTGTCAGCAGGAACAAGAGTCAACTATGTAATTTTCGAGATTTTGTTTAAAGGTGGAGATTGGGATCAGAGATGTAAGTTTCAGGGTATTTTGTAGTATATTCCAGTCATGTACTGATGCAAAGCGGAAGGCATTACGTCCAAAGGTAGTAGAAGTAGGGGGTACTAAATTTAATCAAATTACTTGATCTTGTGTGATAGGTGTTATGAGCGGCATGAAGTAGGGATGACAAATATAGAGGTGCCTTGCCCTGAATTGTCTTGTATATGAAGAGAAACCAGTGATGGAGCCGCCGGGTATAAAGGGAGGGCCAACCCACCAGTTTATACAGGTCACAGTGATGAGTGTGAAAGGGTGCATTAGTGGCAAAACGGATGGCTGAATGATAGATTGTGTCAAGTTTTTTTAGAGCTGTGTTTGGTGCCATTCTGTAGATAATATCACCGTAATCCAAAATTGGCAGTACTGTCGTCTTAACGAGGGTGCATTTGGAAGCATGGGTAAAGGAGGCTTTATTACGGAAAAGAAAAGCTAGTCTAGCTTTGACTTTTGTTTGAAGGTTATTGATGTGTGTAATGAATGACAGAGATGAATCCAACCAGATACCTAGATATTTATATTCTTTGACATACTCCAGAGCCATACCGTTCATGCAGGTGATTATAGGTGGAGTCTCTGTAACCTGTTTTCGGCTAAAAAGGATACATTTTGTCTTACTGGCGTTAATACGGAGATGGAGACTGTGAAAGAACTGCTCTATATAGGTGAAGCTGAGTTTATGACTGGAAGCCGCAGAATTGGGAGAGGAACCAACTGAGTACAAAATGGTATCATCTGCATAAAGATGAATCCGAGAGGTACCAACAGCTCTGGCTATATCATTGATGTAGATAGAAAAAAGGATTGGACCCAGGATGGAGCCTTGAGGCACACCTTTAGAGACAGTAAGTGGGTCTGACATAATGTTGTCAACCTTCAATTGCTGGACACAGTTGGTGAGATAATTAGCAAACCAATCACAGCTATAGGAGGACAGACCAATACTGGAAAGCTTGTGTAAGAGGATCCTATGGTCGACAGAGTCAAAGGCCTTGGCGAGGTCTATAAAGGTGGCAATACAGACATGTTTGCTGTCTAATGCTGTAATTACATCATCAAGGACCTTTGTGGTGGCTGTTATGCACCCATGTCCCGTCCGAAAACCAGATTGCATGTCAAATAATATATGATTTTTATCCAGGAAATCATTTAACTGTTTTTGTACGAGCTTCTCCAGAACTTTGGCAAGGCATGGAAGGATGGAAATTGAGCGTAACAATTTGGGTCAGATTCAGAACCCCTTTGAAGAGGGGAAAATTGTTGCTGATTTCCAATCAATAGGGAACTCAGAGAACTGTAGGGACATGTTAAATAGTCTAGTGACGGGAGCGGCAATAATGCAGGATGCTGCTTTTAAAAACATGGGATCAAGACCATCAAGACCAGCAGATTTGTTTATATCAGCTTGGTGAGTTCATCCTGGACTTCAGAGGTAGAAAGAGGCATAAAGGAGAAGCCCCTCTTGTCTGATGGAGAAAGTTGAACATCTGCATCGGTTGTAAGTGAAGTGTCCATTGATACAGGATTAGGGTTTCAGAAGAAGGGGTGTGGTGTAAAACTCTCCCATCCAAGTGTGGAGTTTTCCAGCTTGACATCAGATGTGTGGAAAGCAGACACCTCCTAAACATCAGCCAAGGCAAAAGTGTCAAAACAGAGCATGTTAGTTTTGCTGAGCAACAACAAAGAGACTAGATTTGCATTAATTCAAGAAAATAGCAATGTTTGCAAGACAGCAAAAACAATTGTCTAAATGTTCTAAGGAATCTCAGGCTTTGCTTAAAGGGACAGTTCACCCATAAACTGGCTCGAGTAAGGCATCACAGTAGACAGAATGTTAGGCAAACATTGAATTTAAATATGTGCCTTCCTTCTTCCGTATTTACATTTACTCTTACATTTAGTCATTTATCAGACACTTTTATCCAAAGTGAAAAACAATGAGTATACAGCAGGCAAAGGCAGCTAGGTTTCAGACACAGAGGGTCGGTTCCAAAACGTATTGATCTGCCTTGCTTTCCCTGCCTACTTAGGCAGCTGTCTTCTATGGTAGCATCCTTACTGAAATGAAGCCTCATAAGAGACTGATTTGGAATGCTCTACATATGTGGCCATTAGATGCAGTGCACAGGAGACTCGACTCACAACTGATTTCGATACAAGTGAGGAATGGCACAATACTATAATGAGCATAAATACTAGGGGTGTGCATTATCTGCATTCTGGGATCACCTACCCGGGGAAGGATGCATACGATGCTACCTTAGAATTTGGCCAAAACAAGATATATTAGGAGGTATCAGAATAAAAATACCTATCTTTTGAAACAGCGTTTGTGTCGGGAATGTGCCTATGATGTCTTAATGTGTTATATAGTTATATATATAACTATAAATATATATTAAATTATGAAATTGGTAAAGTTTTGTGTATTCATTTGAGTCACCATTTTTTTCATAAAATTGAATAAAATACAGAATCCAGGACAATTATAACAGAAAAAGCTGAATTTGAGAAAAAATTAAATGGATTTCATAGAACCCTACTGTTGTTGGTTAGCTGTTGATTTTCTCCTGCACATATAATAGATCAGAAGAGCAATAAAACAAAGTCAGAGGATTTACAAAGATTTTTCATCTTGGCACTCCATCTAGTGGATAAAATTGGTAAAACAGATTTCATCTGTCATTCACAGTTGAAATAACCTAATCGTTTTGATTTGCTGTTCACAAATGGATAAAGGCATATTAGTAATTATAGTTCATAAGAAAATAATAAATAGATTTATATCCTCATAACGGTTTTACGGGTCAAAATTCTTTGAACAGATTTTTGTCAGAATTATCCCTAGATTATACTGAATATTCTGTTTGAAGTGGACAAACAGCCTAGGATAAATTTGAAAAAGTAGGATTTTCAAAAAATTTGAAAACCCTACTTTTTCAAACTCATCCTAGGCTGAATTCATGTTTTCTAGTTGAAAATTAAAAACCTTCATGACCAAGTGATTTGGGGTTGCTGACAGAAATAGAAGAAAGTTACATTTCATTCTAGTCCTTACACTTCTCACAAAATTTGGTTTATAGGCAAATTTTGGCTACCTGTAATTGCAAACCAAATTTAATAGTGATCAGCCATTCACAAAGCAAGTTATTAACTGCTGAAATTTGATTGGCTGATGGCAGTCATTTTTGTTGATTAGTCAAATCGTTCTTGTAAGGATATTTTAGCCCAAAGAAGATGCATGCCAAATTTCAACTTCTATACTCAAACTCGTCTGTCTGGATCAGTATGTGAAAGCCCTGCATAACTGACAAAAAACTCTGAGAGCTAGGAAAACTGTAAGCAGTTCCAAGCGATATATGTGCAAATACAACTAGCACACATGTTTAGGTGCTATAGGCCGGACGACCATCCCACAGGGCTCCCCAACCTATGATGAACACATCCATTCTGACAACTTTGGATCTGACCACATGGCCGAGCGCATGTCTGATTGAATGCTGGCATTTTCCAAATTGCTAGCATGGTTAGACAGTGGAGCATCACTACAAGAAAATAAACGACCATGTTGCCATGAATAATGAGGCACTGTCGAGTTGTCCCAACACTGAAGATGCCTCTTATGCAACAAGCCCACTGGGGTGACTGCAGCTGCTGCAGACTTTAATCCCAGGGTCCAATGAAAAGGCTTGTCAAGCAACTGGGCACCAACAATCTCTTCGCCTAATTTACTTTGAGGATCAGATGCTGCAAATTTGCAAGCAACAGGTCCCTGTGCTCACACGATTGCACCTCTGACTGTGCTAAAATAACCAGTTCTTAAAGGTAATTCAAAACACGGATGCCACTCATATTGAATGGAGTGTTCAGTTCAAGCGTTTTAAGTCCAGAATGTGCTGCAGCCCACATCTTTTATAGCAACAAGAAAATAATGGCTGTAAAAGCCTTTCTGAGCATCGTGCCCCAGTACTGTTGGCAAGGAGACTTTATAGAGCAATACTGTCATGGTGGAGGACAGAATGCTGTTGAAGAGAGATGGCTACCTTTTGAAATGAATCCTAGCCATTCGGAGGTGCCCAGTACCCCTCTAGCAATGGCCAGAAGGCCATACGATGCATCAAAGTAGTGAGCCAGAGGACAGGATGCATCTACATCCACCGGAGTCTGAATGCTACCCAACCTCGATTGATTTTAAATGGCTTCAGAGATCGTCACTCCTGAGAGGAGTTCGCATTGCGTCAGCTTCAGATGCAGTGTTGAAGTTACTGACTTGAAAGGGCACAACAAACTCAAGTAAAGCTTAATTAAAGGTAGAAAATGGAGAATAAAAAATAAGTATTTCTATACTGAACTATATTGAATGCATTGCAATGATTTGTTGAAGCCACTAAATTGTTTTTAGTATAAACTCGCACAATAAGGCTTTTTGAACATTTAGTGTGTCTGTTTGTACTCAAACTGTCCTAATTTGTTTAGAGATCTGAGACACAAATGAGCTGGTTCAGTCAAGAGGCAGGGTAACATGTGGAATTTTATGACTTCTGATGGTTAAAGGCCGCACAGACAGTGGGCGACGTCTGTACCACATCACAGGAAAAGTAGAGTGTGTGTATCTGTGTGTGTGTGTGTGTGTGTGTGTGTGTGTGTGTGTGTGTGTGTGTGTGTGTGTGTGTGTTTGCTTGCTGTTTTTTGGCCTTCTGTCATGCAAAACAAATTCTGGATTTGAATTTATTTTCAAGGTTTCATAATTGTCCCATCAGGCACACAGATCATACCCATAAGACCTTTAAAATAATTTCAACTCCTGTGGTCCCTGTCATCAAGAGTTCGTCCCAGAGAACAGACAGCATATCTTGAGGGTAATAAGAAGGTTGTCTGTCTGTCATCAATCTATCTATAAATCTATCTATTAGGGATGTGCCTGAAGTCGAATACCTTATTTGGAAAGCCACAAATAATTACTTCAAAATGAATAATGGATTCATCTGAATAATATAAAAAATTCTTGTATGACTGATTATCCAAAAAGCACATGGATAAAGCAACATTTTAAATAAACATATCCAAGATTACAACAAACTTGTGAATTTGTGCAGCCAATATTTCTAAAGTTTGAATGAAAATGCGCAAATTGTGATTTCAGATCAGGTAGGCATGGGCCTAACTCTGTTTGTAGTCTCTGTTAATTGTGCGCATCTGGAGCTGGTCAAGTGTAACATTAACTAAGATACCACATCCTATACACTTTACACTTCTTGAAATGTCTAGGTTAATGTATCACACGATTAACACGTGATTCTCATGTATAAACCTGAGCGATGTTAAATTCCTGACCTGAAGTGATTTAACGTTGGAGCTCGTCTTTCCATGTCTTAAAGTTGACCACATTTATATCCACATCAGCAATTAAGGTTATTAACTAGTTAAGACTTTATTCCAAAAAAAGGTTCAAATGCTCTTTGAAGATTTAAATGCTCCATTCATCTATTAGGAATATTCCTCCTTATGTTTAATGAATAAACTGAAACTTGTTCTGTCTATATAAATATATAAATTTGCGCTATATAAATTTAACATTACTATTATTATTATTATTATCAATATTATGATTATTTAACTAAATAATGGTGTCCTTTTTAAAAAATTCCCGATTGAATTACAGGACTTTCACCTGTTTGTATTGATTTTGATTTTATTTGAATTTCTTTTTTTATGTTTGATTTTGTATTTATTATTCACTGCAAAATGTGTGCTTGACATTTCACATGTTGCTTGAAACCTCTTGCCTCCAGAATAATGTTGTTATGCACAGACAAATGAAAATTCTGTTTCATGCAGATATTAATATGTGAAATATCAGGAGAAACCACAACATATTCCACAGTTAATGTAGCCCACAAATTCATCTTCAACTGGTAAGAAAAAAAGAGTAAATCATATTTTTTTTTTAAATAATAATTGTATAAAGAGTTCTAAGCCATGAACCAAACCAACCAGCTCTGGAGTGAATCACACAATTACAAACTTTGATTAGAAGCAGAAAAATATTAGAAAATTGGATAAAAAGATGCAAGTACAAGACTGTAAATTTAACATATTTTATGAGGGAATGAACTACAATCCCATGAAGCTTTCATGAATCCCACCTTTTGTTCCTCCCAGAGGGCTCCATCACCTGGGGATTGACTTTAGCTCTCTGGACTCCATTTCCCCTAATTCCTGTACCGGTCACTTATCAATCCCAGCGGCACACCAGGATTCATCAAGAACTATTCTCCGCATTTTGATATAGCAGCATTCTTTGTTTAATAAAGCCAGGCAGACAAATCTATAAGGGAGTACCCCATTTCTTTTCTACCATTGCCGACCACACCGGTTTTGATGATGCCGCTCTAAGGTCCATATACAGAATCAAACTCACAACACGCCAGTGAATGGAATTGCTGGAGACAGGAGAGTACACTTGGGAAGAATATGTGTGGCTGATATTAGAAACACACGCTACAGAGGATCCTCCCCTCTCAATCCCGGTTCCAGCTTCCGAGTCAACCACTTCTGAGTCTGCACCACGCCATGTCACAGCCATGTCTCAGTCTGCACCATACCATGTCACAGCCATGTCTGAGTCTGCTCCACGCCATATAACAGCCATGTCTGAGTCTGTACCATGTCATATAACAGCCACACTTTAGCCTGCTCCATACCATGTCACGGTCAAACCACAGCATGTTCCATGTCATGTCATAGTCAAACCTCAGCCTGCTCCATGCCATGTCACAGCCATGCCTCAGTCTGCTCCATGCAATGTCACAGTCAATCCTCAGACTGCTCCATTCCATGCCATAGCCATGTCTTAATCTGCTCCATGTCATGTCACAACCATGACTAAGTCTGTTCTACGCCATGCCACAGTCCAGCCTTCCGTGACTCATTGCTCGAAGGCCTTCACTGCCACTGTCCATCCCTGAAGACCCTTTCCCAAAGACTGTCAGTGAACTTGTCTGCCATGACCAACCAGCTGGAAGCCATCCCAGAGCCTGCGTTGCCAGCTCGTCCATCCCAGAGCCTGTGTTGCCAGCCTCGCCTATTCCAGAGCTTGCGTTGTCAGCCTTGTCCTTCCCAGAGCCTGCGTTGCTAGACTTGTCCATCCCAGAGCCTGCGTTAGAGACTGTGTTGCTAGACTTGTCCATCCCAGAGCCTGCGTTGCCAGACCTGTCCGTCCCAGAGCCTGCGTTGCCAGACTTGTCCATCCCAGAGCCTGTGTTGCCAGCCTCGTCCATCCCAGAGCCTGCGTTGCCAGCCTCATCTGTCCCAGAGCCTGCACCACCGGTCTCATCTGTCCCAGAGCCGGCACTGCCAACTTCGGCCTCCCAGAGGAGGAGGAGAAAAGCTCTCATTTCCAAGTCACTGCCAGTGTTCACGACCACAGAGATCGTCTCTGAGCCTCTGTCATGAATTCCGCTTTTGCTGTTCCTCCCGCTCACCACCAGAGGGCTCATCACCTGGGGATTGATTTTAGCTTTCATAATCCCTGTACCTGTCACTGATTACCTGCTTAGCTCTTTCTCATTAACTCAGCTATTTAAGTTTATTGTTAATAAAGCTGCATTTGGATTTCAACCCCACTGACTAATCATAAGAATAGCCTTGAGGATGATGTTGTTGAATTAAAAATGATGGAAAAATATATATAAACTTGATTTAAAGTTGTTGACTATAAGTATAGAAACAATATATATTTAAGTGTATTGCAAAATATTTAGTTATTTTACAAATATATAAGTAGTTTGAGAGTGTAGAGAGCAGAGTTGGGGTAGCGCATTACAAGTATCGCATGTTACATAATCAGATTACTTTTGTAATATAATACAAATATATATTATTTTAGACCATAATATCGGAGTTACATTTAAATAAAGTAACACGTTCCTTTTGTACACCTCTACTTTCCCTGTATTGCGAGAAATCAGGAGTAATAGTTTGCAAACTTGGGAGAAGATGTAGTGTATGATGGGCATTGCAGATCTGACAACCTGTATGCATTTTGCGCAGCAGGTACACATTTTGATATCAAAGTACGCTAGTACAATTTGTCGCTCTAAACTACACAAAAAGCTGGTGAAGCCTTTTTGTTCAATTGTGCATGTGCAGTCCTCAAGTCTAACAGCAAAAGGCAGCAGCATCTAGCCTGCCAAAAACAAAAGAAAATGAAGAGTTTGACCAATCATAGCACTTGGTTCATTCCGCAAATGTCAATAATTTCAAGAGATTGCAAATCGACAGCAACACAAAATAGGTTTTATCCCTCTCGTTCCCCCTACATCTGGGTGGTTCCTCAAGTGAGGACAGTGCTTTTAACTCCTTTGCAAAGGTAAATGGTGTTTTTTTAATTGAATTGAATGCTATATATTTTTCCATTAGGCCTATAATATGTGTGCCTAAATAAGCATATTCAATTATTTAATTATTAAATTAAATGGAAATCCTGAACAGAAACTTGGGTTTTATTCATAATTGACATATTTTTACAGTTTGTTTGTTTTTACATTACAGCATAAGTTTCTGTAAATACTTTAAAATGAAAACACATGTTACAATATACAAAATACATGATTTCCATATTTATTGAATAATTTAATGCAATTAATTATGGTTATCAGTTTGTATAAGCACACATATCATACAATGAAATATGAATCATGAAAGAAAGGGTTTTAAGCAGCTGTACTGACTTTCACTGTATTTTATAATATATTCCAGTGCAGTGCAAGTGAGTAAAATATTAAAAGAGTTCTTCTCAAGAAAATATGTTTGTATTGTTTTCTTCATAGCCGATTTATATGTTGAATAACTTGACGATATGGTGGCGAGTAGGGAAATGACCGTGTGCAAAGTGAAGTGGTGCGAAAGCATGTGAACTAAGCGTTACACTATTGTGGTACTAATATTTTCCCATCGTTGACAGGTGGCATTGTAGTTCTATAGCGTGTGAGGCCAGAGATTATTTAGCAGACAGAGATGAGTCATGTCTATTTAAATTAATGTGTAATTGGAAGGCCCAACCAAAAAGCACTAGCACCCAAAAGTCAATGGATGTAGAAATGAAGTCCCACCTTGCAGGTAAAAGAGCCAATCACACAGACAAAGACATCATTTGTCAATCAATTCGCTAACGCACACGCACATTAGCTGTATAAGCTAAAACAATTGGGTGTTTTATCGTAATATGAGATCAACATTCAGTTGAGTGAAATGCGATTGATTCATGTGTTAATAAACACTGCATTAAAAACAAAATCAGTAAACGTTTATAGGCAGAGGGATTATAAGACTAGTCTTCCACTGGCCACTATATGATGCACAGGGTGAAATACTTGCTCAATTCACTGACTTGTGCAAAACTGCTGCATGTGGAGTGGTGGTGGCGTAGTGGCTAAAGCACTGGGCTGTTAATCAGAAGGTCGCAGATTCTAACCCCACTGCCACAACCATTGTGTCCTTGAGCAAGGCACTTAACTCCAGGTTGTTCCAGGGGGATTGTCCCTGTAATAATTGCACTGTAAGTTGCTTTGGATAAAAGCGTCTGCCAAATGCGTAAATGTTACTGCTCCCTGTAACTGGGAGAATGTGATGAAAAAAGCTAACCCTGGATCAGTGGCTCTGAGCAACATTCTATATCGATTTTGTATGCAGAGAAAATGCCTTAGTTTCTAAAAAGAATCTATATACATTTTTTAATAATTAACAAGAAGTTTGATTAATGAAACAAACCATTTTATGACATTTGGAACCATTAAAAATTATTCCATTCAAGTTGTATCAACATGTGATTTTGAAGTTGTATGCAATCAACCAGTGGCGTCTGTACGCACTGTGGATCAACTCAAAACAAATGTGCACTGAGATGACTTATGTGAAAAATATAATTTTATTATCAGACAAAATTCCTTGAACATGTTAGGCTGGCATTCCCCACTGAATTTAATTTTATCCTAACTTTTGAAAACCATCTGCAGCGCCCCGCCTTCGCAGGCTACACTATGCACCGGCCACCTCTCCTACCCTTCTCTGTCATCCTTCCCAGGTTGATGTCTCCACCACCAGGGGTGCAGCCGGGAAGCCTGGCCCGGTCTTTCAGAGTGGCAGGGGGCCAAGACGCATCCAAGACCGGCATCCAGCAATGGAGGTGGAGACAAGAATTCGGGTCCCCGACATGCTACAGACTTCCCCGATCGAGCAGGGATGTACAGGATACCGGTAAAAATTAAGGGGCATATGTACTTATCCCTGGTGGATTCTGGTCGCAATCAAACCTCGATTCATCATGGTTTGGTTCATGACGATTCATGAACAATCGTCAACAAATTGTCCGGGGTTTAAAAGGTTATTAAAAGTGCTGCGTGTGGATTAGGTCCTGCAAACCAAAATCTTGGTGTGTGATGTGTGACACGATGGTGAGGACACGGAGCCGGGCCGTCCATGTCTGCTCAGAATCAGAGTGACGCAGGAGGGGAATCCTCCAGCATTCCCACCCTTAGGGAGTTCCCGGAGGAGAATTTCAATATAGAGCAGTCGCATGACGAAACCCTTAGGCACGCCTTTGACCAAGTGAGAGTAATAGATGGCCAGCAGCTCCAGCATGATGTTGCCCTCACATATCTGTATTTTTCAATTATTATGGACCGGTTGTACCGAGTAACGTAGGACACTCAGACCCACGTAAATACAACCCAGTAAATAGTCCAGAGAAACACTTTTCCAGGTTGCTTACCATAATCCTATGGCGGATCACTTAGAGCAATAGAGAACACTACACTGTCATTTTGCACTGCCGTTTATCACCCACAAACTGATGGGCTTGTCGAACGATTTAATCGAACCCTGAAAAACATGATTTGGAAGTTTGTGCCCAAAGGTGCTAGAAATTGTGACAAATGGCTGGAACCCTATTATTTGCAGTCAGGGAGGTCCCACAAGCCTCCGCAGGGTTTTCCCCCTTCAAGCTCCTGCATGGACACCGGCCCCACAGGGTGCTTGACATCAGATGGAAGGTGTGGGAAGAAGGACCTTCCCAAAGCAAAAATTAAATTCAATATGTCCTTGATCTTTGAGCAAAGCTACACATTCTGGGACAGTTGTCACAACAAAATTTGCTCCAAGCTCAAGAGACACAAAGCTGGCTCTATAATAGGGGTGCCTAGCTACAGAAATTTGCACCGGGAGACAAAGTGCTTGTATTAATTCCCACATCGAGCTCAAAATTACTTGCCAAGTGGTAAGGACCCTTTGAGGTTACACGGTGAATCAGGGATATCGATTGTGAGTTTAAACAAATTTTAACTACACCAATTCATCTCAATTCCGTTCATTTTTTCAGGGCTCCTGCCACGTTCCAGCACCTAATGGATAAGATCCTCTGGTCACATGCCGCATATGCCGCTGCCTACTTGGACGACATTATTATTTACGGTAATGACTGGCAGAGGCATATGCAGCATTTAAGAGCTGTTCTGAGGTCGCTGAGACAGGCGGGACTCACAGCAAACCCAAAAATGTGCACAATTAGACAGGTGGAAGTATGGTATCTAGGCTTCCCAAGTCCAAAAAGGAGGAGAGATAGTTCATGGGGCTGGCTGGCTATTACAGAAGGTTTGTGCCTAATTTTTCTGATGTCACCCGCCCCTTGACTGATCTCACTAAAAAGGGTCCAGTGGACGGAGGCATGCTAACAGGCTTTCATGAAAGTGAAATCTGCACTCTGTGGCGGCTCGCTCCTGCATGCTATTTCGCCTTCATTTTACAGGCAGATGCATCAAAGAGGGGGTTGGGGGCTGTGCTGTTGCAGGAGGTGGAGGGGGTGGAGTGACCAGTTCTGTACATCAGTCACAAGCTCTCTTTGAGGGAGACGAAAAACAGCATGATTGAGAAAGAGTACCTTGCCATCAAGTGGGTGGTCCTAACCCTACACTATTACCTACTGCAGTGGGCCTTCATCCTCTGCTTGGATCATTCAGTGGCTCCACCACATGAAGGATACCAATGCACGGTCCAAGTAGATATGCAAAGCACGTACCAGACACAGCAACGAAGGGGCTGGGCCTGCCTCCTCCCGTGGAAGCGCTTGCAGGTTCACTACCTGTTCCCTGAAGGGAGTGGTAGGAACCTTGGGCACGTAGCCCGGTTGATGTCTTAGGACCAAACTACAGGCAGGTGTCGCTAACAGAGAACGCATGCAGGTCCCCGACCCTTTTGATGGAGGCAAGCGCGATCAGGAGGGCCGTCTTCAGGTAGAGGGCCCTGAGTCCAACTGATTCTAGCGGCTTGAAGTGGGGTCTCTGAAGGCCCAAGAGGACCACTGAGAGATCCCTGGAGGGGAACAGGCTTGGCCAGGAGGGATTTAACCTCCGGGCGCCTCTTAGGAACCTGATAATTAAGTCATGCTTACCCAAAGACTTGCCGTCTACTGTGTCGTGGTAGGCCGCGATAGCAGATACATACACTTTCAAGGTGGAGGGGGACAGCCTCCCCTCCAACCTCTCCTGCAGGAATGAAAGCACTGACCTAACTGTGTACCTCTGTGGGTCTTCATCCTGGGAAGAACACCAATTTGCGAACAAGCGCCACTTCAGGGCATAAAGTTGCCTGGTAGAGGGAGCTCTGACTTGGTTTATTGTGTCTACAACAGCTAGATCTTCTGCATTCCATCCAGGGGCCAGACGTGGAGGTTCCAGTGGTCTGGGTGTGGATGCCAGAGCATGCCCCATCCCTGAAAAAGAAAGTTCTTCCTCTTTTGCCAGGGTGGGGATTAATAGAAAGGAGGAGGTGAGAACCAGCTTGACAATATAAATCATATTTTAATAAGGAACTTAAACAAAAAGACAAACACACAAAGGTGTCAGACAGCTGCCCGTAAATCTCTCTGTCTTGTCCCACTGCAGTCTCCAGTCTATTTAAAAAAAATAATAAGGTGTGGACGACATGAGGCAACAACGTGTTGCCTCATATTAATTGAAAGTGCCTTAAAATAAAAATTTTGTTAAAAGTTATTTTCTTTGTCACCTATTCAGTCTGACTCCTCAGAGGTCTAATTGTTAAGGGTGAAGTCATCTTTCTTAGCTTTGCACTTTCCTGTCTGAGAAGTTTGCCTGTCCAGCAGTTCACAGCAGGCTGAAGGATACATCTGGAAACTAGTCGCAAAGACAAAATTATTTTCTGTTTCCACTTGAAGGCTAGGGGTTGGGCAGCCAGGTAAAGAGGAAAATAGAAGAGAAGGCAGAGAGTGGAAAATCCACTCAGGTTTATATATTAGATTATATAACGAAATAAATGAATGAACGAACAAACAAACAAAATTAATTCATAGATTACATAATAATTGTGCTCTGCAATGACTTACTGAATTCTTGTATCCATGTTTTTAAAGAGGAGCAGATATACTCATATACACTCACCTAAAGGATTATTAGGAACACCATACTAATACTGTGTTTGACCCCCTTTCGCCTTCAGAACTGCCTTAATTCTACGTGGCATTGACTCAACAAGGTGCTGAAAGCATTCTCTAGAAATGTTGGCCCATATTGATAGGATAGTATCTTGCAGTTGATGGAGATTTGTGGGATGCACATCCAGGGCACGAAGCTCCCATTCCACCACATCCCAAAGATGCTCTATTGGGTTGAGATCTGGTGACTGTGGGGGCCATTTTAGTACAGTGAACTCATTGACATGTTCAAGAAACCAATTTGAAATGATTCGAGCTTTGTTACATGGTGCATTATCCTGCTGGAAGTAGCCTTCAGAGGATGGGTACATGGTGGCCATAAAGGGAAGGACATGGTCAGAAACAATGCTCAGGTAGGCCGTGGCATTTAATCGATGCCCAATTGGCACTAAGGGGCCTAAAGTGTGCCAAGAAAACATCCCCTACACCATTACACCACCACCACCAGCCTGCACAGTGGTAACAAGGCATGATGGATACATGTTCTCATTTTGTTTACACCAAATTCTGACTCTACCATCTGAATGTCTCAACAGAAATCGAGACTCATCAGACCAGGCAACATTTTTCCAGTCTTCAACTGTCCAATTTTGGTGAGCTCTTGCAAATTGTAGCCTCTTTTTCCTATTTGTAGTGGAGATGAGTGGTACCCGGTGGGGTCGTCTGCTGTTGTAGCCCATCCGCCTCAAGGTTGTGCGTGTTGTGGCTTCACAAATGCTTTGTTGCATACCTCGGTTGTAACGAGTGGTTATTTCAGGCAAAGTTGCTCTTCTATCAGCTTGAATCAGTCGGCCCATTCTCCTCTGACCTCTAGCATCAACAAGGCATTTTCGCCCACAGGACTGCCGCATACTGGATGTTTTTCCTTTTCACACCATTCTTTGTAAACCCTAGAAATGGTTGTGCGTGAAAATCCCAGTAACTGAGCAGATTGTGAAATACTCAGACCGGCCCGTCTAGCACCAACAACCATGCCACGCTCAAAATTGCTTAAATCACCTTTCTTTCCCATTCTGACATTCAGTTTGGAGTTCAGGAGATTGTCTTGACCAGGACCACACCCCTAAATGCATTGAAGCAACTGCCATGTGATTGGTTGTTTAGATAATTGCATTAATGAGAAATTGAACAGGTGTTCCTAATAATCCTTTAGGTGAGTATATATATATATATATATATATATATATATATATATATATATATATATATATATATATATATATGTATATAGTTTATAGCCTTGACTATTGTCACGTTGTTGGGAGAGACGAGACACACTCACACACACACATATATATATTTATATTATTATAAATTATATTATCAGTTAATCAGTTCATTATACTTTTTTACTCTGGTGTGTGTGTGTGTGTATCCTTCAAAAGTTTGGAACCACTATGACATTTATGTTTTGAAAGATATTATTATTTAATTCACAGAGGATGCCTTAAATTGTTAAAGAATTTCTGTAAAGACGTTTCTGTTTAAATCAATGCCTGGAAAATTTTGGTTAATCCAGGAACATTATATCTTTTTTTTTTTTATCAATTCCATGCATCCAAGGAGAAGAGAAGCATCAATTTCTTTCTAGAACAAAAATGTCTTAAGTGTTTCCAAACTTTTGAAGGGAAGTGTCTACTTAATGAACATAATCAAACTCAGCTGCAACATCGACAATACTAATAAACAGGAATTCACTTTACCACCTAATACATCTTCCAATAATATTGTATTTCCTAGAAAGCAAAGGGAGTAGCGAGATTATGAGGTGATAGCTTAGAATAAAATTTCTTGGAGGATGTGTTACTAGTGGAAAATGAGAATATGGCAGTTTCTTTTCTCTCTTTTTTTTTCTTCCTGCAGGCACTCAGGAACAGAGTGGAAAGAGTGAGCTAATGTGTCATTTCATTGAGCGTGAAGCTGAGTTGTGCTGTTTTGCTTAGCCAACCCCCTGCCAAAGCACATCCAGAGAAAATACAAATGCTGTAGAGGCAATTTGGGGGCTTTTTCTGAAGAACTCTACAGTACACTATTGCCAATAGATGCATTATTTCACTGAATACCTTTTTAGTTTTTTAGTTTTTTTTTTTGCAATTAGAAATAGAATGCCATGCCTTTAATAGTTGGTTAACTTGTGCAGTACACAACATGCAAAATCTGAAAACCTTTTTTTCAAGCTGAATAGAAGCATTCCATCAGCGCATCCAAGTACATCCAATAGTCAGCGTGCACAGGCAGAACACCATAGCATGAGCTATAATGCACACATTAGTTGTTACTTGTAAATAAAGACTCTACATATGACTGTGTATAATTTCAATGTTTATTCCATGTTTATAAAGACACCAGGATTATGGGATTTTTTTGTTTATGAGTGAGTTCAGTTGGTTCTAAAATTGTTCAAATGTAAAATAGTTTTAATCTGAAGTTATTGAGGAGTTATGATTTCTGGGTGAAAACATTCGTACTACAGAGATTTCACGCACAAATACATGTGTACACACACTTAGTGAACACAAGTAATCTGCTACAAATTACTTATTGTTTCTCTAAAATTGTAATATGATTACTTTATACTTACTTCATCAAAAGTGAATGTAAAGGGATTTCAATGGAAAGGAAGAGGCGAGAACCTGCTTGATAATATAAATAATAGTTTAATTGGTAAACTGAAACAAAAGACAAAACACACACATGACAGACATGTCCGTAAACTATCTCTCTCTCGTCGCACCACCGTCTGCCACCGGCCTTTATCCCTCTCGGAGGCTTAATTATCCTGATAAGTGTCCGGGTGTGTATAATCACAACCCGGCCCCGCCCTCCGCCCTGCCACAGTGAAGTAATTAAAAGTTTATTTGTATTCCTGTTTCAAATATGTATGTCCACAATTCCTAACTCAACGCAAGTGTGAACTGTCCTCTTCTACAGTGAGTTTTCTTCTAAGCCAACAACTGTCACGGAGGAGCAGTGGTCCAGTCAGTGAGTGGGAGGGGGGTTTAGGGGGGTGAGTGTAACGAGAGCCAGCTGGTACAGGATAGCTGTGTGGTATGTGTAAACCTCAATACCCTGGCCTCAAGAGGTGCACTAGCGACTGACGCTAGAGGCTGTAGCCTTTAGCCTCCTTGTTAGCACACCGGCCTCCAATGCTGGCTGATGCTGGTTCGAATCCCTCTCAGAGTAGGCCGAGCAGGACCGGTAACATATGGTGGTTTGTTGCTGCTGCATTAATGCCAAACTTTTGTAAGTTCAACCAGTTATTAACTGGTTCAACAATTCAGTGCACTAGCAATGCAAGCACCACTGCAAATATATATATATATATATATATATATATATATATATATATATATATATATATATATATACTTATGGAACAGGTTCCATACCCATGTACTTTAGGACTTTATTCCTTCCTTGGAACTTCAAAGAAGTTTAGCAGAATGTACAATGAAAGTGGATGGGGACTAGGATCTACCAAGCAACAAAAAGGACAAAAAAGCACCATAACAGTCCATATGAAGTTTATGAAGCCATAACACAGCTTTTTGTGAGGCTCTGACTGAAAGTCTCGACAGCCATGAGCACCTTTCTCTTGCATTGTATGAAAAAGAGCAGCTTGGACATTGTGTTATAACATTTTGTTCCACTAATGAATGTCATACGTTTGTAATGGCATGAGTGTGAGTATTTGATGACACAGTATTCATTGTTGTGTGAACTATTCCTTGAAACTTAGTTATTGACAATCCCTTGACAAGTCAGCTCACAAAATCCTCTGTCTGATATGGAACGCAGAGCTATTGCATCTGCATAATGGTACTGTACTGAAGCCTTGAATTTGAGGTAGAATAAAAAGAAAAAACTTAGCAACAGTCTGTTGCAAAGGTCAATGCCATATTGTCCCCTGACTGTAGGAGTTCCCCCACATGCATTGCTGTTTTCCATCTTCTCTCGTGGGTAACGATATACAATTTTTTTCCCTCTCACGTGATGTAGTTGATTGTGTGGAGGCAGAGTTGAGCCTCAGTGTGTGTTGTGTCATCTGTTCTATGTGAAACTACTGGCTACAGAAACTGGGGGACAAGGAATTCCTTCATGCATTTTTGCTGTGAACACACCTTGGCTAGGAGCTTTGTGTGGATGTTTGTATGTTTTTACATATGCCCCAACCATAGTGTGATTTTAAGACTTCAGGATTCAAGGGGGCTGAATTTCCAGATATAATTCCAGCTAAAATGTTTGGACACATTCTGTATTCTTACTTATTTGGTAACACTTTACATTAATGTTCTCTTTGTTTATAAAAGGTCACACACTTTTTATGTATCTTGTTATAACTGCATATCAAAGATTTATAATGCATTATACCTTACATGCTATAAATGTTTAATAACACTTATTCAACATTAGTAACCAGTGAAAATGTACCTTAATGTAAAGTGAACACTTGAGATACATTTATTAAAGAGTTGCCAACATTAGAAACCTATGTGTAGTGTGTGTGTGTGTGTGTGTATGTGTTTCTCAATTAACAAACATTTCTCTACGTTTTTTAGATAATGTTTTTTTTTTTTGGACCCTACAAAATAATTTCCCCCTCCTCAAACACAAACACACACATGACGGACATGTCCGTTAACGATCTCTCTCTCCCGCACGATCCCCTGCAGTCGACCTTTATCCCTCACGGAGGCATAATTAGCCTAATACGGGACCGGGTGTGTAGGATCACAACCAGGCCCCGCCCTCCGCCCTGCCACATTCCTCCCTCGTTCTCTCAGGCTGGGGAGCCCCCGGCCTGACGTACATCCACCCCTCTCTTTCCCTGGGGTAGGGCGTGCTTTACGTCTAGTCTGCCGGCAGGTCATCTCCATCTACCTGGACGAGGGAGGGGACAAGGGGAGGGAAACAGAAATAATTAAAATGGGGGGGAGGGGGTACTTCCTGTAACAGTGTAGTACCACCCAAAAAACTGTAAAATTTAAAAGAGGGAAAAGGTCAACGCAGAGCGACAGTGAGAGAGAGAGAGAGAGAGAGAGAGAGATGGAAAAAAAAATCTTAATCGCCAGTTCTCCGATACGCCGCAGCTTGTTCTTCGGCCACTCCTCCACCCTCTATCAGAGGCAGTCCTCCAGCTCCTGGCGGACGGAACGCCCCGCCGCGTTCTCGGGGAACAGAAGGGGTCTCCCCCGCCCCTAGCAGCAGTTCTCTCACTCCAGGCGGTCGGCAGTGAGCCCCTCCCCACTCGAGGTCTTAAACCCAGCCACGTTTCAGCGGCCGGTAGGGAACTGCTCCACCCCTGGCAGTTAGGAGCCCCTTCTCCCCTCGTGGTCGGTGGCCGTCGTCCTCTTTCAGGCGCTGGGCTCCTCGTCCCCCGGCAGATGTCCACGACCTTTATCCCTCATGGAGGCATAATTAGCCTAATACGGGACCGGGTGTGTAGGATCACGACCTGGCCCCGCCCTCCGCCCTGCCACATATATATATATATATATATATATATATATATATATATAAATGCATACTTTGAAGCATACTTAACCTGTTGTCAGGTCTCAATGTTAAACTACCAAACAAAGTGTTTAAAAATGCAACAAAAAAAATCTTACATTTAAAATAAACTTGTGTCCTCATTGATATACATGTAAGTGAGGACACAAGTATATATATATATATATATATATATATATATATATATATATATATATATATATATATATATATATATATATATATAAACTTGTACTGTAATCTGTCTTGGATTATATTTTTCTGATGCAATTTAAACTTTGTAATGCAGTAATTTTCATACAACTGTCTCCTTAAGATGAATATTCCTCTTTTGTAAGTCGCTTTGGATAAAAGTGTCTGCCAAATGAATAAATGTCAATGTAAAATGTAAATTTGTATAGAACTTTTCACTACACACATTGTTTCAAAGCAGCTTTACCGAACATTTAGAGTAACAAAAAATTATAAATTGTGATGTCTTAAAGCCCTCATTGTTGTTTAAATAAATAATGCGACTAAAAATCATTCCTTAAAAAGTCTTTAGGCCCACAGTGAGCAAGCCAAAGGTGACTGTGGCAAGGAACACAAAACTCCATAAGATGTTAGTTTATGGACAAAAATATCATTGGGAGAAACCAGGCTCAGCTGGGGGAGACAGTTACCCCTCTGGCATTAGAGCATCAATATTATGCCAATATTTAGTTATTGATGTGCAGTACAAGTCTTGTTTTTTAATATATGTTAACTGAGTAGATGTTGGTGGGCAATTACTAAAATTTAAGGATTTTGAAAGAACTGTAAGATTAATGATTAAGTGTCTTTGAGGTCTATTACATTGCTATTTATTGAACCTGCAGGACATCCTCCCAGTAATGCATTACAATAATCTAGTCTTGAGTCAAGTCAAGTGGTTTTTATTGTCGTTCAACCATATAGAGTTAGTACAGTACACATTGAAACGAGACAACATTCCTCCAGGACCATGGTGCTACATAAAATGTCTCGGGTTACTTGATGTAACCCTTGTTCCCTGATAAAAGCGGAATGAGATGCTGCGCTGAGTTAGTGCTTTGGGAACAACTTTAGGAGCGACCAGCTGTGAATATGTGTGCAACACGTCAATGAACATTGACCAGAATTTATAGCCTCTGCTGGTGACATCATTGGATGCACCTGTAGCAGGGCTATAAATAGATGCGTCACAGGTGCATCATAAGGTATTTTGTATGAAGAGCAGTCCTGGGTGCGGCAATGAAGCACAGCATCTCGATTCGCTTTTATCAGGGAACAAGGGTTACAGTCAAGCAACCCGAGATGTTCTCTTTCAAAAAGCTACACTTATGGTGCTGAGTTGGCGCTTTGGGAACAAGAATAGCCACACCGCTGCACTGTAGATGTCCGGACCCCTTAAGGTTGTGTAGTGTGCTCACAAGAGCGCGAGAGGTCTCAGACATGAGCTTGTGATGTCGACTCAAGGACATAAGAGCCTGGAGTGGCATGAACATCCAAACTCTAAAATCGAATGAATGTGTGCGGAGAGGACCAGCCTGCCGCATCACAAACATGCTGCAGAGGGACACCTCTAGCCAGGGCTTTAGAGGAGGTGACCCATCTAGTAGAGTGAGCCCTGATACATACTGGCGAAGTTGGACCATGCGCCTCATAGGCCAGGGCAATAGTGTCCCTCGCCCAATGCGACATAGTCTGCTTGGTGGCGGCCGCCCCCCTGTTGCGGCCCCCATGGCTAACGAATAGTTGCCCTGACTTTCGCCACTGCTAGTGCGATGGACATAAGTCTGAAGGGCACGGACTGGAAAAAGTCTGTGAAGTCTATCCTGCTCAGGATGAGGGTGCAAAATTGCTTTAGCCATTCCTTGGGCAAAATCTAAGCAGGCTGGCAAGACAGAGCCTGTAGATCCCCAATTCTCTTAGAGAGGTAATCGCCATAAGAAAAAACATCTTCAGAGTCAGACGTTTATCAGACACTGACTCTAGAGGTTTGAAGGAGGTCTCAACCAGACCCCCCGTTGGTATTTTCTATTTGGACAGTAAATCTGCTCCCACATTCAGACATCCAGGGATATAAACTGCCCTGAGTGACAGGAGTTTGCCCTGGGCCCAAAGGAGAATTCGATGTGCCAGAGTATTCAGCTGACGTGAACGTAGACCTCCTTGATGATTTATGTAGGAGACTGCTGCTGTGTTGTCCACCCGCACCAGGTCATAGCAGCATCTCAAATGCTGGAGGAAGTATTTCAGGGCCAGAAATACCGCCATCAACTCGAGGCAGTTGATGTGCCAATCGAGCTGATGACCCTCCCATTCCCCTTGAGCTGGACGACCACTTAAGACCGCTCCCCAGCCTGTCAGGGAGGCGTCTGTCGTTAGCAACCTGCGATGACAAGACATACCCAGAGTGGGACCCAGGGTATGAAACCGGGGTCTGAACCACATAGAAAGGGAATGAAGCGTGTGGCGCGTAACCCTTATTTGCCTTAGGGGACTGGCCCTTGGATGAAATCCCCTGGCTTTTAGCCACAACTGAAACGGTCTCACGTGCAGAAGGACAAAAGGGATCACCGTGGACGCAGATGCCAGAAAAACAGTATTCTTTGATACTGACAAACAGTGCAACCTTGACCTAGACTGACTTTGCTCAGGGTGTTCTGAATGGACATGATCCCTAATTGTGCCTGCATCATGATCGAATTCCATATAAATCTTAGATAGGTAATTCCCTGGGTGGGAGAGAGAACGCTCTTTTTGACATTGAGTCTCAGACCCAGAGAAACCAGATGAGCTAAGACAATATCCCTGTGCTGAACTACCAGTTCTTGAGACTGTGCTAGTATTAGCCAGTCGTCTTTGTAATTCAGAATGCGGATGCCACAGAGTCGCAAAGCCAGTGCTGCATCCATGCATTTTGTGAATGTGAGGGGTGATAGGGCTAGGCCGAACGGAAGAACCCGATATTGGAAGGCTTCATCCCGAAAGCAAACCTCAGGAACTTCCTGTGCTGTGGCAAAATTTCTATATGAAAGTATGCATCCAAGAGACCGATCGTGACAAGCCAATCGTGATGTTGGATTTGTAACACGACCGTCTTGATAGTTAGAATCTTGAACTTGAACGCCCTGACTGAAGATCTAAGATCGGACGCAACCCCCCACCCTTCTTGGGAACCAGGAATTATTTGCTGTAAAAACCTGACTTTCTCTGGAAGGGGAGCATGTTCTATGGCCCCTTTGACCAAGAGATTTTGCAGTTCTTTCCACAGTAGACATGCCTGCTCTAGTTTCACTGTAGTGGAATCCACGGCATTGTAACGCGGAAGGCGGCGAGCTAATTTAAATCTGTAGCCATTTTCTACTGTTCTTAGGTCCCACATAGAAGCTTCCATGCTGCCAGGTTCTCTCAGATGGGTATTAATTTTGACAGTCCCTGTTGAGGGAATGTCGAGTGTTCCGCATCCTGGACTAAGGCAGGACGCAGCAGTACACCCAACATTTTGCTGGAAGCCTCTAACTCCCGAAACACCAGAGGCAGCGGGAATGGAGAGGTTTCGTGGGGGTACCGAGAGGGTAGAAGTGGATGATATACGTGCCCCGTCCTGAGGGGGGGCTACCCCCACAAGGCTTGGTGCAAGACAGTCAGGGTTTTAACTTTTTAGATATTACTTCCCTGAGGTCTTGCTTTGGGGGCTGCTGAGGGCGACGAGCCTGTCCCCAGTCCTTACGAGGGGGAGCACAACTTGCCACGCTTTGTTTAATCCCTTCTAGCAGGACCAGGGCGGGTCTGGGTGGCCAACGGCCCCGCCCCCTGAGTGCGGCGAGGAAGAATCTGCCCGAATGCTTCCTCGTGATTTTTGCCTCCTGGAACCTGGTGATAACTATATTCATAGCGTCCCCAAATAAGCCATAAGGTGAAACCGGGGCATCAAGAAGGAAAACGTTGGAAAATCTCCAATGCACAATAGGTGCCCAATAGGTGTTGTCTAAAGCACACATAGACCGGCCAATGGCAGAGTGACCGGCCAATCTGCTTGGTTGCATGGAGAGATAGATCCGTGGCTCGACGAAGCTCGGAGAAAGCCTCCTCATCGAGCGTGGTACCCACACTCAGGTCCTTCAGCAGATCAGCCTGGTATGCCTGTAACATTGCCATAGTGTGCAGGGAAGAACCAGCCTGACCCGCTGCCTGATAAGCCTTCCCTACTAGCGTGGAGGTTGTCCTGCATGGCTTTGTGGGGAGAGAGGGTCTTTTTAACGATGAAGCCGAACCCGGCGAGAGATAACCCACAAGTGTCGCTTCAACCGGCGGCATCGCCGAATACCCCCGTGTCTCAGTACCCACGATAGTCGAATATATCGACGTCGAGAGCATGTAGACACGGGAAGTATAAGGTTTCCTCCATGAACAAGAGAGCTCGTCATGGAGGTTATCAAAGAAGGGAAGGGACTGATGAGGCATTCCCTTCCCCTGGCCACCAGACAGAAATCTGTCCTCCTACTTGGAGCATTTGGGGGTCTCTTGTTCACGTGGCCAGTCTAATTGAAGCGTGGCCACCGTACAAGTAATCACCTCGAGTAATTCCTCTGATGATTTATTATCATGCACGGACTGCTCGGAGTTGGGTAACTCAAAGTCCACAGACTCAAGAGATTCAAGGTCCCCCTCATGAACCGAAGAGGCACCGGAGCGTGCTTCAGAATCACGGGAAGGACCAGCTGGGTCTGAGGAGAGAGCGAGCGATAGGGACGGACCCGTCTCTCGCTCCTCAGCCAGGTCCATACGAGAGCCCCACGATCGAAGTGTGGGCCCAACTCTCGGAAGTAAGCGAGATGAGCGCAAAGCATTTTGATCGAGAGCAGATCATAATGCCCCAACGCGAGACCCACCCCTCCCCAACGCGAGAGCAGCATGCTCTTCCCCCAAACATACAAACCAAAACTTATGTGTGTCCCTCTCAGCCAGTATAAAGGGACAGTAATTAAAGTGCAACTTGGGACACGTGTATGTATGTCAGTCCAGTCTCTGAGTATTGAAGAGTCTGATGGCTTGGGGAAGAAGCTGTTACACAGTCTGGCCGTGAGCGGACCTGCTGGGTCATTCAAGCTATCTCTCTGGCCTACCAGACCCAGGCCGTGCCTGCCCCCTTGCATGTTCGAACACACTCAATGAGAAGTTTGGCATCCTCATGGGCACTGGCCAATGGTACCTCCCTAGCAGACATCTGCAGAGCAGCGGGCTGGGCAACACCTTTGCAAGTTTCTACAATCTCAGGGTGGAGTCGGTCTCATCCTGTTCCGCTTGCACCTAGCGCCCTTCACCAAGTTGATCCAGTGCACTTTCTCTCCTAAGTTAGCCACTAAGCTCTCACTTCATGGATGTTCATCCTCCCTAGCCTTCTGGCCTGCGAATTCAGCTGAGGTATTTGCGACCAGACCCACTACGAGCCGTAAGTGCTCTGTACTGAGGTAGGGCTCCACAGGCTTAATTCCCTGTGATTTATTTTCTGCGGTACGGTCCCCCTGTCTGTGAACACGAGTCTCCCTTGGCCATTCCCACTGCCCCAGGTCGCTATGTTTGTAGAGCTCCTCCCTCATAAGGTAGGACCTGCCAAAGCGCCACTCCCAAGTGTGGCTTTACAACCCATGTGGTGTATTGGCCACATATCACCTCCCCTAGTCTGGGCAGGATGTGGTCTCTGCAGGGTCTTTTCCCCCTGAAAGAATAGGATCGGGAAAGATCGCCTTCCCCGACGCATTTCATAGTGTTAAGATGCCCCAGATGCTTTACCCTCTATGAAAGAAACATAGAGAGAGAAAAGGCCACTGCTGGCTGGCTTGCTCGCATTTTGGTCATGTAGCGCCTGTTCCTCCCTTAGGGGTGCCTGGAACCTAAGGTCTGTGTATATGACGCCTTTTTCTGGGGGTATTGGGGAGGGTTATGTGTGGCCAATACTGTAAGCAGCCTGCTTGCACCTGTGTCAGCAGTTCACGTAACACGGTCTAGTGCATGGCGCTTTGAAATAGGGCCCCTTGTGTCACTACATTCGACACATTGTCGAGTGAGTGACAGAAGGGGAACATCATGGTTACTGTTGTAACCTCCGTTCCCTGATGGAGGGAACGAGACATTGTGTCCCCATTGTGCCACAACACTAGACCTACCACTGTAAATGGCCATACCTTATTCTCTGCTCATCAGTGCAAAAACCTGACTGACAGACGCAAGCCCGCTTCCCTTTATACCCGTATGTCAGTGGGCGGGACATACAAATTCTGTCGGCCTTCAGCTCTTCTGCATTGTTTGGTCTCATGTCTCTCATCTTTCTCTTGGCAATGCCCCATAGATTCTCTATGGGGTTCAGGTCAGGCGAGTTTGCTGGCCAATCAAGCACAGTAATACCATGGTCATTGAACCAGGTTTTGGTACTTTTGGCAGTGTGGGCAGGTGCCAAGTCCTGCTGGAAAATGAAGTCAGCATCTCCATAAAGCTTGTCTGCTGAAGGAAGCATGAAGTGCTCTAAAATGTCCCGGTAGACGGCTGCGTTGACTCTGGACTTAATAAAGCAAAGTGGACCAACACCAGCCGATGACATGGCTCCCCAAACCAACACAGACTGTGGAAACTTCACACTGGACTTCAAGCATCTTGGATTGCGATTACAAAATAGTAATCATTCCTATCTTAAAAGCCTGAAACGGTATACTTGGCAACCTGATCCACATGCCTGCAGGAAAAGATCAGTGTTGTGGAGGGTGCCTGGGCCACTTAAATGCTCTGGCTGCCTGTTAAATGTTTGACTTTCAGTCAAGAGGGAGACACACCTCTGTGAGTTATTGATTCTCAATGATACTTAAGGTCAGCCTGGGGAATTTTGATCTGTAAATAATACAATACAAATTGACAAAAATATCAACCAGGGGTCCATCAAACAAAATAGTCATGGGATGTGTGCCTCTCCATTCTTCCTCCAGACTCTGGGACCTTGGTTTCCAAATGAGATGCAAAATTTGCTCTCATCAGAAAAGAGGACTTTGGACCACTGAGCAACAGACCAGTTCTTTTTTCTTTAGCCCAGGTAAGACATTTGACATTTGAAGCCCATGTCCAGGACCCGTCTGTGTGTGGTGGCTCCCAGAGCCAGCGCCAGCAGCCATGACCGTCCAAGAGCCAGTGCCTCCCGAGCCTTCCAGGGCTCCTCCTCCCAAGTCTCTCGAGTATTCCAGGACTCCTCCTCCCAAGCCTTCCAGGGCTCCGCCTCCCAAGTCTCTCGAGTCTTCCAGGGCTCCGCCTCTCAAGCCTTCCTGGGCTCCTCCTCCCGAGCCTCCTAGGGCTCCTCCTCTCAAGTCTCTCGAGTCTTCCAGGGCTCCTCCTCCTGAGCCTCCCAGGGCTCCGCCTCTCAAGTCTCTCGAGCCTCTCGAGCCTTCCAGTGCTCCGCCTCTCAAGCCTCTTGAGCCTCTCGAGCCTTCCAGGGCTCCGCCTCTCAAGTCTTCCAGGGCTCCTCCTCCCGAGCCTCCTAGGGCTCCGCCTCTCAAGTCTCGAGTCTTCCAGGGCTCCGTCTCTCAAGTCTCCCAAGCTTTCCAGAGCTCCTTCTCTCGAGCCTCCTGGGGCTCCGCCTCTCAAGCCCCTCGAGCCTTCCAGGGCTCCGCCTCCTATGGCTCAGCCTCCTACTGCTCCGCCTCCCGAGACCTCCCACGGCTCTGCCTCCCGAGCCTCCTACGGCTCCGCCTCCTATGGCTCAGCCTCCTACGGCTCCACCTCCCGAGCCTCCTACAGCTCCGCCCCCCGAGCCTCCTACGGCTCCGCCTCCCATGGCTCTGCCTCTCCAGTCTCCTACGGCTCAACCTTCCACGGCTCCACCTCTGAAGCCTTCCAGCTCACCGCCTGACGAACCTCCTACGGCGCCACCTCCCTCGGCTCCGCCTCCTAAGCCCCCCACGGCCCTGACCCTGTTCCTGTCCAGTGGCCTCCTCCCCGGTCCCCCAGACCTATCCTTGCCCGGTCGATACCTCCCTGGCCCCCTAACCCTTTCCCTTTGTGCCCCCCGGGGCTGCCTAATGGGCCCCGTGGACTGTCTCATCTCCACTTGTGCCCCCATGGACTGTCTCATTTCCCCCTTGGACTGCCTGCCTGCCCTCTGTGCCCCCTTGGACTTCCTGTCTGCCCCTTGCACCTCCGTGACCTGCCTGTCTTGCCCTCTGCGCCCCCCTGGACTTCCAGCCTGCCCATTGTGCCCCCCTGATCTGTCTGTCTGCCCATGTGCCCACTTGGACTGTCTGTTTGCCCCTGGTGCCCTTATGATGTTTTTGTGGGTTTTTGTCTTTTGTTTTTTGTTTCAGGATCGTCTGGAATCCGATCCTTTTGAGGGGGGATTCTGTCATGTTCATTGTTGTCCTTTGTTCTTTTGTGTACTTTTATTTTGAAAATTCCTGTTCAGTTCCTAGTTTTGTCACATCCTGTTTTCCCTCCATGTTTTGTATCTGGGTTTTATTGGTTCATTGGTTGATTACCTTGATTCAGTTCTTGTTTGTCATTGGTTTTAGTTAATTATCTCGTTATCCTGTTTCAGAGTTCTGTTTGTTGATTGGCCTTGTTACCCTTGTCCTTGTGTATTTAAACCCTGTTTGTTCCTTCATTCCCTTGTCGGTCGTTGAATGTTGTTGTACGTGAATGTTATGGTTGTTTCTCTTGCCTGTGGATGTTTTTCATGTTCATGTTGTTTCCCCCTCGTGGATATTTCTTTGTTCCTGTTTGTTTGCCCTCACTTTGATTTATAATAAAGAACCTGCTTTTGGATCCGCACCTCCTCGTCTGCCTTCACTCCTGCATTCGTTACAGGGAGTCGCATGGTGCCATGCGAGGTTTGGAAGTGAGAACAGCGAGCTCTGCGCACTTTGCTAGTTTTAATACTTTTTGTGTCATAAACCGGTGAGATTCGATACACCCTGTTCCATAGCTGTTCAATGAAGACAATATGTCAAAGAATTCAAAATCCTCAGGCACATTAAAATACACTTACATGCTGAAGCCCCTAAACAGCAGGCTGAAGGTCAGGACACATTTTTTTATGCCAGTGAGGTGAAAGAGATTCTGTGTCAACTGTTGAACACGTCGACAATGCTGATGAAGGTCGTTGCTGACTTGGAGGATCTTGCTGTAATACGTTGGTCGAACACTGCCATGGAGACGAAATTCAGTTATCGGAGAGGGAATTAACTGCTAACCCACTAGCAACCAAGGTAGACTTGGAGAGCATTTGGGAAAAGTTGGAAGACCACGAGAATCATAACCGAATCACGAACCATGAGAATAATAATTTCTGAGGGCCGAGATATGGTGAAATTCCTAGATGAGCTCTTCCCGAGTCTGCTCGACATAACAGGCCATAAGAGTTCACAGAGTTCTAGCTGGGAGATCCACAGAGGGACAGGCCCCTATCAGTTCTGGCCAAATTTCTGATATCAACCGATAAAGGTCTTGTGTTACTGTCACATTCCCTTGTTGTCTGCCCCGTGTTTTCTGTTTCACTCAGCACGTCACACTCCATGTCACGTTCCTTGTGATCCGGCCCGTGTTTTCACCAGTCCTTGTCTAAGAAAACTACACTTCCCATCTTTCCTTGCCCTCACCACCTGCCAGCACTCACTCATTGTTTTCACCTGCTTATCGTTTAGTTCCATCACCTCGTGTATTTAAACCCGCTTGTTTTCCCTTTCCTTTGTCGTTCGTTGACGTGTCATGTTCTTTGCCAAAGTACCCTGTGATTGCTGTCTTCCACTTACCCTTCGTGGATGTTTTACCCAACCTGTGTTCTCCTGTGTGTCGTTTTGTATTTGAGTTTAGTTTTCCCATCGTGGACTTTTCCTTTGTTCCTGTGTTTGTATTATTATTATTTGTTTGTTAATAAAACCGTGTTTGGATCCGCACCCCCCGTCTGATTTCTCCTGCTTCCCACACACGCATAACAGAACGAACGACCAAAATATGGATCCAGCGGTTCAGCAAGCGAACTACCTACCGGCTGCTCAGCCTAAAGCAAGAGGACCGACCGATGGAGGACCACATCTGTGACTTCCTTGACCTGGCGAATGTTACATAGTGTTCATATGATACTTTTTGTGATATTGAGATGTAGAAATACAATCTATGTATTTTCCCTTTTCATTTTTAACAGTATTTGACTTTTCTAAGCTGTGTTCAAAATCACATTCACATTGAATGAAATAATTTTAAGGACTTGCTTATTCATAGTCTTCTACATTGGTTACACAGTTGGAACTTCTCCCGATGTCTCTACTAGTATTACATTTGTACACTAAGAATACCTCTCCCAAATAACAAACACTGAACGTGAACTAAGCTGTAACAATTTTAAACAAAATGCCACTGTAAAAAATAGGAATAGTCATTTCTGGTGTTGATCACATGCTAGTCCACACGATATGATCACATGGTAGTCCAAATAAAGTTGTAAATAGTTTAGTGAAAAGAAATAAATAAATAAAAATAAAACAAAGCATGGAAATCTCGCCAATTAACAAGTCCCAACTCCTTCAATTAAATAGAGAATAGTACTGTAGTGTCTACACATAACCGTATAAAGTTGCTTGGCAATCGTCTGGCCAAATAACCAAGATAGGGCGTAGCAGTGGGAATCATATAAAATATATCTCCATTTCCGATTCGAGTGTAAAAAACTTCAAACACTTTTCATGTAGGATCATATTCAGAATTTCTAGAGTTTTTCTTTATATTGAGATTGGCTGGTTTTCTTGGGTTGCATGCAGCCGTCCGCTGTGCCAGTTTCCTTATCTCCACCCTCGTTGATCCGTAGCAGTGGAGCACTTCACCACAGTAATTGAATTTCCCCTTCTGTCGCTCTCTCTACGTTGTGTCAGAGAAGCGACACTAGGGGTCTCTCTTGAGCGCCGATATCCACCTCTGATCTATGAAAAAAGGCCAATGAGAGTTGGCAGCCGGTATTTGCATGTCCCGCCCCCGGACATACGGGTATTTAAGCAGCGCAAATACGGGAGTTTATTCAGAAAATTTCTTCGGAGCCGATGGTCGTGTCTGCAGTTGCTGCATGTTACACACCGAGTTCCTGACATTCCTCTGCTGCATGCTGTTGGATTCTACGGCGCACAACAGCGGCTTTCTCCTGTTTGCACGGCTGTGCATTCCTGCCCCTGAGCGCATCGACAGTTGCAGATTAAAAACTCTCACGAGTTTTTTTCATAAAAGAGTGATTTTATTTAAAAGAGTAATTTCCTCTAAAAGGGCGTTGAACGTCCTTTTAAGGACGTGTCTTTATAAAGATGCCTTTCCGCCCCTGTGTTCCTGGATGCGGTAGAGTGCTCTCCACTTCAGACGGCCACAGGCGTTGTCTCGTGTGTCTGGGTAGCAATCACACCTAGGCTGCGTTTGTGGATGGTTCATGTTCTCACTGCGAGAACATGACCATGACAACGTTGCGGTCGCGACAACCGTAAGCAAGCCACTCCAGCCGCCCCCCGCGTTGCTCCTTCTTCCCACGGGATTGAGGACGATGCGGTTGGCGATGGAGGCGATTTGGGGATGGCAGCGGGTGCAGCTCCGCCGGGTACGCCCCCTCGGACCACCCGCACCCCAGCACGCTCGTTGACTCCTGTCCGTCCCCGAGGTGACGGCGAATTGCCTTACAGCCAGTCCACCTACCCTCCTGACACCGAAGCCGATGAGCTTGCCACGGCATCGGAGAGCACGGTATCTGACGCTGAGGACTCCCCTGGGCTGCCGCTTTCGGCCTGCACGCCCAGGCTGAGGCCGACGCGCAGATGACCGACATGCTTTCCCGGGCAGCCACTAGCGTGGGCTTGGATTGGAAACCTCCATCCTCCCCACAGCCATCACGGCTGGACGACTGGTTCCTGGGGTCTGGATGCCACTCACAGCCTTGTCCCACCCCAGTCCCATTCTTCCCGGAAGTGTATGATGAGCTGACGTCTTCGTGGAGAGCACCCCTCTCCACTCGTCACACCGCCACCTGCTCATCCGCACTCACCACCCTCGACGGCGGAGCGCGCCACGGGTACACGCCGATTCCCCAGGTGGACAGGGCAGTTGCGCTCCATTTATGCCCCGGAAGCCCTACCACCTGGCGGGGCCGCCCTGTACTCCCTTCCCGGACCTGTAGAGCAACATCCTTGCTGACCGCAAAGGCCTACAGCGCCACCGGACGCGCCGCTTCTGCCCTGCATGCCATGGCTCTCTTGCAGGTCTATCAAGCCAAGGCACTACGAAACATGCACGGGGTGGTCCTGATCCCGACACGCTGCAGGAACTGCGCTCAGTGACCGACCTCACCCTGAGAGCGACGAAGATCACAGCGCAGGCGCTCGGGCAGGGGATGGCCACGCTCGTGGTCCAGGAGCATCAACAAGGGCTGAACATGGTTGAGATGCGTGAAGCAGACAAGACTCGCTTCCTCAACGCTCCTGTCTCCCAGTTTGGCCTCTTCGGCGACACCGTAGACACAGGCAAGGTGTATCAGTACAAAGTCCTCCCCTTCGGCCTGTCTCTGTCCCCTCGCGTCTTCATGAAATTCGCAGAGGCAGCTCTTGCCCCGATCCGAGAAGCCGGGATATGCATACTCAATTACCTCGAAGACTGGCTCATCCTGGCCCCCTCGCGAGAGTTACTATGTGCGCACAGAGACCAGGTGCTCAGGCACCTCAGCCGTTTGGGGCTTCAGGTCAACTAGGAAAAGAGCAAGCTCACCCCAGTCCAGAGCATCTCTTTTCTCGGTTTGGAGTTAGACTCAGTCTCAATGACAGCACGTCTCTCCAACGAGCATGCTCAGTCGGTGCTGAAATGCCTCGCTTCCTTCAAGCCAGGTACCGTGGTCCCACTAAAACGATTCCAACAGCTCCTGGGGCATATGGCATCCTCCGCAGCAGCAGCGCCGCTGGGGTTGATGCATATGAGACCACTTCAGCACTGGATCCAGGCTCGAGTCCCGAGACGAGCATGATGCCACAGCACGCACAATGTGAAAGTTACCACAGCCTGCTGCCAAACCCTCAAACCCTGGAAAGACCTCTGCTTTCTACGGGCAGGGGTACCCTTGCAGCAGGTGTCCCAGCCCGTTCTGGTCACAACCGACACCTCCAAATTGGGTTGGGGTGCCGTATGCAACGGGCACGCAGCTGCGGGCCGTTGGAACCGGCCCCGCTGCGTTGGCACATCAACTGCCTAGAGCAGCTGGCTGTTCTCTTTGCCCTGAGGAAGTTTCTCCCATTAATTCGAGACAAACACGTCCTAGTCAGGACAGACAGCACCACAGTGGTAGCCTACATAAATTGCCAAGGTGGAGTACGCTCTCTCCACATGTCACAGCTCGCCCGTCGTCTCCTCCTTTGGAGTCAGCAGCGACTCAAGTCACTGCGCGCCACTCACATCCCCAGCAACCTCAATGTGATAGTGGACGCGCTGTCAAGACAAAGCTTCCCCAGCGGAGAGTGGAGGCTCCACCCCCAGTCGGTCCAGCTGATCTGGGACCGGTTCAGCAAGGCCCAGGTAGACCTGTTTGCCTCCCAAGAAACCTCCCACTGCCCGCTCTGGTATGCCCGGACAGAGGCTCCCCTCGGGGCAGATGCGCTGGCACACAGCTGGCCCGCGGGGCTGCGCAAGTACGCATTTCCCCCAGTGAGCCTTCTTGCATAGGTGCTATGCAAGGTCAGGGAGGACGAAGAGCAATTCATTCTGGTGGCCCCCTACTGGCCCACCCGGACTTGGTTCTCAGACCTCACGCTCCTCGCGACAGCCCCTCCCTGGCGAATTCCCCTGAGGAAGGACCTTCTTTCTCAGGGACGGGGCACGCTCTGGCACCTGCACCCGCACCCAGACCTCTGGAACCTCCACGTCTGGCCCCTGGACGGGATGCAGAAGATCTAGCCGGCCTACCACCGACCATCATAGATACTATCAACCAAGCCAGAGCCCCCTCGACCAGGCATCTTTACGCCCTAAAGTGGCGTCTGTCGCGAACTGGTGTTCTTCCCGAGCCGAAGACCCACAGAAGTGCGCGGTTAGGTCAGTGCTCATGTTTCTTCAGGAGAGGCTGGAGAGGAGGCTGTACCCCTCCACCCTCAAGGTGTATGTCGCCGCCATCGTGGCTCACCATGACACAATAGACGGCACGTCTCTTGGTAAGCACGACTTAATTGTCAGGTTCCTCAAAGGTTCCCGGAGGCTAACTCCCTCCCAGCCTAACCTATTTCCCTCCTGGGATCTCTCGGTCCTCCTCATGGGCCTCCGGAGACCCCCCTTCGAGCCACTAGATTCAGCTGAACTAAGGGCCCTCTCTCTCAAGACTGCCCTGCTGATCGCGCTCGCCTCCATCAAGAGGGTCGGGGACCTGCAAGCATTCTCTTTTAGCGACACCAAAGTAAACATAGCTACAAGCAGCAATCATCGGGGTCCAAGCACATGTGAAGAAATAACCAAAATAATCAAAATTGACAGAAATTATCCATGCGACTCCATTGGTTGAATCCGTATCTTTCAATATTCAAGAGTTATGGCCCAAAATGTGATTTTTGTTTGTTTTGTCTGTGTCTTATGAAAGAAACCCAAAGTGTTCTGGTGCAGAGATATGTGATTTGTTACTTTTTGCTATGGTAACCCCATCTGTTTGCTAGCAAGTTACCAATGTGACACTACAAAGGCTCCTTCCTACCCTGAGTCAAATTAAAGAAATTTGAATTGTCTATGATATTCTGATGCACAGATATGTGATTTTTTTACATGGTTGCTAGGCAGTTACTAAGGTGATATTCAAAAGGCTCCTTGATACCCTGAGACACATGAATGAAACCCAAAGTCACTATGATGTTCTGGTGCAGAGATATACTTTGTTGCTAGGGTAACCCCATCTGGTTGCTAGACAGTTACCAAGGTGATACTCAATAGGCTCCTTGCCACCCTGAGTCAAATTAATGAAATTGGAAGTCTCAATGATGTTCTGGTGCAGAGATAGGTGATTTGTTAATTTGTTGCTAGGGTAACCCCATCTGGTTGCTATGCAGTTACCAAGCTGACACTCAAAAGGCTCCTTGCTACCATGAATCAAATGAAAGAATCCGGAAGTGTCTATGATGTTCTGGAGAAGAGATATGTGATTTGTTACATAGTTGCTAGGGTAACCCCATCTGGTTGTTAGGCAGTTATCAATGTGATACTTAAAAGGCTCCTTGCTACCATGAGACAAATGAATGAAACAAGAAGTCTCTATGATGTTCTGGTGCAGAGATATACAATTTGTTACTTGGTTGCTAGGGTAAACCCATCTGGGTGCTAGGCAGTTATCAATGTGATACTTAAAAGGCTCCTTGCTACCATGAGACAAATGAATGAAACCGGAAATCGCTATGATGTTCTGGTGCAGAGATACATGATTTGTTACTTGGTTGCTAAACAGTTACCAAGGTGATACTCAAAAGGTTCCTTGCTACTCTGAGTCCAATCAATGTAACCAGAAGTCTCTATGACATTCTGATCCTGAGATCCCCATCTAAAAATCTTGAATGGAAGTCAATGAGGTTTGGTTGCTAGGGTGCTCTAAATGGTTGCTAGGGCGTGGCTAAGTAGTTTTTCAAGTGCATACGTGAAGTCTGATTGCTCACCCAAGTAAAAAAAAGACAACTGTCATTTCTCTAGGTCATTCTGATCCAAAGATATCACTCTCAGCTTTTTTGAATAGAAGTAAATAGGGTTTGGTTGCTAGGGTGCTCTAAATAGTTGCTAGGGCGTGGCTAAGTAGTTTCCATGATGATACCTGAAGTCTGATTGCTCACCCGAGGAAAAAAGACAACTGTCATTTTTCTAGGTCATTCTGATCCAAAGATATCACTCTCAGCCTTTTTGAATGGAAGTCAATGGGGTCTGGCTACTAGGGTGCTCTTACTGGTTGCTAGGGCATGTAAAGCATCATGGAAAGCTAAGCACTTTCCATGATGATCATTAAGAGATGTAGAAATGAGATGAAAGGAATCTGTCTGTGTCTTGTTTGGAAGGATGCGTCCTCTGGTGGTCGCATTTGTTGGCCGCATACGTCATCGAGGCTGTCTCGTTTCAGAAAAGTGAGCAGGACACTTCAAATGCAGCCTTCGAATGTGAATTGAGAATTTGGAGAATGCATGAGGTGTATCTTTTGTGGGCACTCACAACCCACAATTCTTTGTCTAAAAAAGTAACACTAGACTAGACTTGAAAAATCTATTTTCTTTTCTCTTTACATCATTATAACTCACCTAAATTGTACCTCATACATTCCCTTCCAAAGAGACTTTGTTCCCTTCTCACTCAAAGCATTCTCGCTAGTTAAATAGTGGCGTGCTGTCATAGTAACCATGTTACGTTCTGTTTCAGTTTGTCCTACGAAGTCCATATTGTTTAAACAAGACTTGATTAAAGGAGGACGCTCGGTATACTGCAGCCTTCAAAGGAAACGTCCTACCTAGCACGCAGCCTTCGAAATGAGACACAGCTACTAATTCAAGTTAGAAGGCAGCTGTACTGTCAGTCACACAGCCCTTCCAATCAAGGGCGGTTTGTGTCCTGCCTGCGGGGAATATTACAAATATCATTACAAGTACCAATCGCATACACCTTCCATTTTTAATTTCAAGCACTTTTCCACAAAACAAGTCGACATTCCCTGTTATTACCTTTCTTCACTGAGCAGACACTTTCATCCAAAGCAACAGACAAACAGAAGCTATTCTCCCAAAGGAGAATTTAAGAATAAAAAAGCTGTAAATGTAATCATTTATTTGTCACATTTACTGTTGTACACATTTACGGAGTGGCTGAATGGTTAAATATTTCAGAATTAACAGTTAGTACTCATTGAAGACATTTCATGTGGGCGAGGGCGAGTTCGAAAAAGTAGGTTTTTCCAAAAAATCTACATGGTAGAAAAAATTTAAAGTGGAAATAATAATCCATGTGATCAAATTCTTTAAGGAGACTAACGGATTTGGGATTTTTTTATATCCCCCGCCCACGATTTGGCATATTACTGAGGAACTCACATGGTCCGGCCACACTGAGGCCGTTGTGAAGAAGGCTCACCAGCGCCTCTTCTTCCTGAGACGGCTGAGGAAGTTTGGAATGAACCACCACATCCTCACACGGTTCTACACCAGCATTGTAGAGAGCATCCTGACTGGCTGCATCACCGCCTGGTACGGCAATAGCACCGCCCTAAACCGCAAAGCCCCGCAAAGGGTGATGCGAACTGCCAGACAAATCATCGGAGGTGAGCTTCCCTCCCACCAGGACATATATAAGAGGTAGTGTGTAAAAAAAACTTGGAGGATCATCAGAGACTCCAGCCACCCATGCTTGCTTATGCTTCCACTGCTACCATCAGGCAGGCGGTATCGCAGCATGCAGGCACCAGCCCACTACATGACAGCTTCTTCCCCCAAGCAATCAGACTTTTGAACACTTGATCTCTCATGATCAATATATCAGCACTGCACTTTATTAATCTATTATCTCACACTGGACTGTCATAATTATATTCTCCTCAATACAACTACTGTATATTTATTTTTTATATACTCTTTATTTTGTATTTTTATTGTATGTGTATTCTGTATTGTGTGTATTTTTTACTGTACATTGTATATTATTATTGTGTTGTGTATGTGTACATTTGATATGTAAATTATGTTGTGTAAATATGTTGTTTATTGTAATTGGTATATGTCTCGGAACTGCACACAAGATTTTCACCTACCGTTGCACTTGTGTACATGGCAGTATGACAATAAAGTGATTTAATTTGATTTGACTTTTTAATTGTTGTCAATGGTGAAAGTGAATTTTGGCATCTACAAGTATCTCAAAGTGATCTTTTTTTTCATAGATTAGGAGCAGTGGGGATTTCTTTAAGACTGCAAGGGAAGCTCAGCTTCCCCTATAATGTCAAAAAAATAATGGTCAAATATGTACTATTGTGTAAACAATTTATTGACTAAAAATGCGTTAGAACACGTTCATCTCGAAGACGAGTTCGTTCAGAATCAGCTACATTACATATAGCAGGTCGGCTGACTTGATTTACTTCTCATACATTCCCGTAGCGTCAGTGCATTTCCCTGTTGAAGCCGAGCGTCCATTGACTTCAATGGGGCTGCTCTGAACAGTTTTTTCAGTGCTCCGAAAAAAGACGGTCATTGGATAAATGCTGCGATTATGTCCCGCCCACGGACGCTCAGCGTCTCAGTGGGTGAATGAGGAGTGGGCTGGCCCGGACTCCGGGCTTCCGCGTGATGATTGGAGGATCTGTCGAAAGACTGCATCTCCTTTTGATTGACAGCGAATCTGTACTATAAGAAGTCACTGAAGCTATTTCGCGCTCAGTCCCAGCTCAGGATTTCTCAAGTGTAGTCGAAAGACAAACTGCTGCAACCTATTTCTTTATATTTGTTTGGCGAAATTGCTAGTCAATTTGCATAATACATTTCACAGAATTATACACCACATTCCTTGTTTCAGTTTTACCAAGTTTAATATATTTTGTTTTAGAGCGTTCGTTCGTTCGTTCGTTCGTTCGTTCGTTCGTTCGTTCGTTCGTTCGTTCGTTCATTCATTCATTCATACAGTAGGCTAGGCTAGTGTCATACGGGTGAAACTGCGCACGATGGCAGACGGTGCTAATATTGTCGACCTGATTTTGGCGAAGCCATTTGAAAGTCTTCCTTACGAGGAAAAAATTAGAATTAAACAGCAGGGCAGATCAACACCTAAGATTGATTTAGTGCAAAAAATAGGGTAAATAAGTTTATAATGTAGGCCGAAAATGAGCTTCCCCTCTTTGAAAGACCAGCAGCCGCCACTGATTAGGAGAGTAGGAGAATGAAGTTCTCAGTTTCATTTATGTTTCAACTTTGTCTCAGTAGTTTCACTTAAGACTTTTACATGGTTTATATGTCTCAGTATAAAAAAACAAAAGAAATAAATTAGACAATTGTTTACATACAGTAAGGCCCTGTATCCAGTTTGTATGAGTTTTTGATAGTCTGGACAGCAAAAAACCACATGAAACCACATCGGGAGGTGTTTTCCACTGCGATTGAAATCTGATTTTTTCAAATGCATCTCCGTCCGGACGCTCTGGCTGCTCAATTCGGATTTAAAATGGTCTTTTGACCACTCTTAACGCGACACACAAAGATTATGTCAAAAATCGATGACTACAGCACAGAACATCACAATATTTAGCAGTTTCCGACGGAGTTCTGCACCACGACTGGACAGAGCACTTATTTGGAGAGTGAGATGATGCACCTAATTTTTCCTGCATGTGTTTTGAAAGCAACACATTTTTTCCAACGGCCCGCTGCTGCGTGCCCGCTGCATACGGCACCCCACCCGGACCGGGAGGCGTCGGTTGTGACCAGAACGCGTCGGGACACCTCCTGCAGGGGCACTCCTGCCCGTAGAAAGCAGAGGTCTGTCCAGGGTCGGAGTGTTTTGAGGCAGGCGGGGGTGATCCATACCCGATGCGTGCCGTGGTGCCATGCTTGTCTCGGGACTCGAGTCTGGAGCCAGTGCTGGAGTGGTCTCATATGCATCAACCCCAACGGCGCGACCGCCGCAGAGGACGCCATATGCCCCAGGAGCCTCTGGAAAAGTTTCAAAGGGAACACTGTGCCTGGCTTGAAGGAAGCGAGGCAGTCCAGCACCGACTGAGCACGCTCGCTCGTGAGGCGTGCTGTCATTGAGACTGAGTCTAACTCCAACCCGAGAAAAGAGATGCTCTGAACCGGAGTGAGCTTGCTCTTTTCCCAGTTGACCTGAAGCCCCAAAAGGCTGAGGTGCCGGAGCACCTGGTCTCTGTGTGTGCATAGTAACTCTCGAGAGTGTGCTAGGATGAGCCAGTCGTTGAGGTAGTTGAGAATGCGGATGCTCGTAGCGGGGCAAGGGCCGCCTCTGCGACTTTCGTGAAGACAGAGACAGGCCGAAGGGGTGGACTTTGTACTGAAACGCCTGGCCGTCAAACGCGAACCGTAAGAAGGGTCGGTGTCGTGGCAGAATTGAGACGTGGAAGTACGCGTCCTTCAGGTCTACCACTGCGAACCAATCTAGATGCTGAACGCCAGCCAGAATATTTCTCTGCGTGAGCATTTTGAACGGGAGTTTTAACAAGGCCGATTGAAAACTCGCAAGTCCAGGATTGGTCGTAAGCCGCCGCCTTTCTTGGGTACAATGAAGTAAGGGCTGTAGAAACCCTTCCTCATTTCGGTTGATGGGACGGGCTCTACCGCGCCCTTGGCTAAGACGGTCGCGATTTACGTGCGCAGGGAACTGGCATGCTCGCCGTGTACTGAGGAAAAGTGGACGCCCCTGAAGGGGGGCGGGAGCCGGTCAAACTGAATTGCGTAACCGAGTCGAATGGTCCGAATGCTTGGGAGCCTTCCGGGTCCTGGAGGGGGTTCGTGAGATGGGGGCGTGCGCCGCCTGCGGAGTGCTCAACGCTGGGGCTGAGAGCTGGGCCCGGGTTGAGGGGGACGCCCTCGGCTAGAGCCCGAAGCCATTTGTTTTGAGAATAATGGCTGGCTGATGAAGTTATTGGCTGGCTAGCCGGCTCAGCCAAAACCTAAATGGCTGCTGCAGCCGCCAAACTTTTCATAGCTGCAAATGGCTGAAGCTGCCACTTCATGTCTACAGATGTCTATGTTCAGTGGTGGACAGTAACGAAGTAAATGTAATTTGTTACTGTACTTAAGTAGCTTTTTTGTGTATCTGTACTTTACTGAAGTATTTAAATTTGGGGAGACTTTTACTTTAACTCCACTACATTTCAAAGTAAAATATCTTACTTTTTACTCTACTACATTTTCAAAATCAGTCGTTCCTCTTTATTTATGAGTGGATAAAAATGTAACTGGTCAAACGAGCCACCAATCACAGTACAGCGCGCGCGCTTTGTTTTGAACTTGCCTTGGCGGCATCTACTAAGCGCGAACCAGGGGTGCGTTTCCCAAAAGCATCGTTAGCCAACTATGGTAGCAAGTTCCGTCGTTATCATCATAGTTCAGTGTCGGTGTTTCCCGAAACCATCGTTCCAACGAACATTCGCAAACAGCATCGCAGAGTTGTGTGGTTGGAACGACAGCTCTCGACCTGTGGTTAGAAGCAGAGTTTCTTGTTATTATAACATGTGGGCTTAATAAATTATTATCTTGAGCCAAATAAGCAAGATGACATTCAGAAAAAAAATAATAAACATGAGCAAGGCCTAAATATTACTACATAGTCAGATGTGTGTGTGTATATATATACACACACACATCTGACTAATTAATGTCATATTATTAATAGATTGGTGTGCCAAGAGTGACATTAGTCTTCATGTAGACTGAGTTAAGCAAGAGTCTTGTGACAAATTATAATAGGACATTATGACCATAAAAAATCATAGTACTTGGATACTTAAGTACATTTGAAGGCAAATACTTTTGTACTTTTACTCAAGTGAATTTTTAAAGGCAGCACTTCTACTTTTACTTAAGTAATATTTTACCTTGAGTATCTTTACTTTAACTCAAGTACATGGTATGTGTATTTCGTCCACCACAGTCTATGTTATACTGATTTACTAGATCTCAATATTTCCAAGCAATGCATGGCTTACACTATATTTCTACAAAATGCAATACAATGTAATAAAGAAAACACCAGATTTTACTTTCACAACGTATGTACATATTTATTTTGTAGTCTGTATGCTACTAAACATTTTCAAATAGCCTACAATGTGTTGTGTTTAGGCTAAATGTATGTAGGCTAAGTTGTATACAATAACTTGGCATTATCATGGATGAAGCTTATCATATTACACCTTGATTAAGAATGCAAACTTTTGTTGAATTTTATGAGAAATTTACAGACGCAAACAGACGAAGTGTAGTAAAATAAAGACCTAAATGTGTATTTCGGACTTTTTTTCACCACAAGTCTGAAAGAAGACATGTTATTGAAGACAAATATCCAAAAATCTCAAAATTGACCAGTAAAAAAAAACTATGTTTTTGCCTGCCGTGTCTCGCCTTAATATAAACACACACTTTTATCAGTAGCCTATTATTTTGGACAAAGTTTTGCACATTTCACTTCAATGTACACTGAAGCATGCGTCGTGAATTAGCAATGTGGAAACGGTGGTTTGTTACTGCAGTAATATCACGTTCAATGCTATAAATCTCTCCGTTCCAGAATATTTGGTTCATAACATCAATCTTTGATTCAGGTGTTTGTGCAACCGCGCCCTGAAGATTTAACAAAAGTCTGGGTAGGCCTAAGTTAAGAAAAAAGTAAGTAGGAATTAGGAAAGTATGTGAGAAGTGAGATCAAAATTACCTTGCTTGCTTCTTTCCGCCATTTCACCTCAGTGCGAGAAAAACATGCATCGCTTCTTCTGTACGGAAAACGAGCAATTTTAATTGGTCGTCAATTCACTGTGAGTCTGTGTATCGTAGCAACGGGCACAAGACTGCGCTGTTATGAATCCAGTGGGAAAATAGATCTCGTGTATTGTTTATATATTTCGTGTGTGTATGTCTCTATGTGATAGAATTATTATTTGATGCAAATAATTCTAGCCGGCTCAGCCAAACTTTATCAGATGGCGGCTCAATTTGGCTTAAAGAAATTATTGGCTGGCGGCGGCTGAAATTCTAAATGGCGCAAATGGCGGCGCCTGGTGGCGGCTTCGGGGTCTACAATCATGGAGTGCTGTTCTATGTAAACAATGACTAACGGATTCACTTCATGTCACCAAGTGGCTCATATTACACAATAAATTTATATTTTCTCACCACCTGCTGGCTAACATATGTAAGAGACACATAGCATACATTAGCTCTTAACACATATGCACTGCTCTTACACTTTAGTTTAGGACGATGAACACAAGCGGAGTGATACACACAGTGAAGCGTCCGAGTGCTGACTTGTGTACATGGTAGTGTGACAATAAAGTGATTTAATTTGATTTGATCAGTGGTCATGTCTCCCGTCCAATCAGATTCGAGTACCGGAACTAACTGTTGCATGTTGCATATATATATATATATATGCAACAGTTTGTTACAAACTATAACAAAGTATTGTATATAACTTGTATATAAACAAGTGGAGAAATATAATGTAATTTAACACTAGTCATAAATTGTACATGGCCCCTTTTTTCTTACATTATATTTGTCGTGGGCGGCTGGTTCGAATCCCGGCCCACAGGACTCCAAATGTGTCCTTGCGCAAGACACTGAACCCCAAGTTGCTCCCAATGGCAGGCAAGCACCTTGCATGGCAGCTCTGCCGCCATTGGTGTATGAATGTGTGTTTGAATGGGTGAACCAGTCACAGTGTAAAGCGATTTGAATACCGTTAAGTATTCACGGTATTCAAATCCGCTATATAAGTGCAGACAATTTATATTTCTCTAGTGTTGCGACACCGGAATTTGGTGACACCCGCTTTCAGCACACTCTTGTGTTCGAAGTGTCAAAGCATTCATTGAGCTCCCAGTTTTGTTTATCAATTGAAATTCTTTGGGTAAATATCAAATTCTACACAAAATGTTGTTAAATTGCATTAAATATGTGTTCACAATTGTAATTTGTTAAAATGTAGTATTTAGTATAGTTTTTAGTATAGTATTTTTAAAGGATGCATATGAATTGCATGTGTTGAGTTTTACCACATTCTGTGCACGCATGTGATAAATGGGCATGTAAATGTAGTATTCATTGTATCTTGTTTAATTATTTATATATTGATTATATACATTTTTATCCCCTTTTCTCACCAATTTTGGAATGTCCAATTTCCACTACTACTACTCTCATGGTAGCGCGTTTACTCACCTCAGTCCAAGCTGCCTCCACTTCTAAAACAGTCAATCCACACATCTTATCACATGGCTTGCTGTGCACGAGCCCAGAGAGTTTTCAAGTTTAGTGAATAACTGTAATATGTGTTATATGTGAGAACATGTGTAATGAGAATTCTATTGTTTTAAACAATATGCGTTGAAGATTGCATAAAATACTGTGAATGCTGTGAATGATATAAGCATATATTAAGGTGATGTAAGCTGAGGCATATGGGTAGGATGATGTTCTTTTTGCCGATGTGCTCCCGGCCTGTGGACCACCTCGAACTTGAACGGCTGAAGGGCCAGATACCAACGGGTGATCTGTGCATTGGTATCTTTCATGCATTGGAGCCATTGGAGTGGTTTGATTTTATACTTTTTATGTATATATAATTCTGAGTCTGTTCCTTTGACTTGCGGGGTGCCCCTACCCCCTATTGTTCTACTCTAGCTCCCATACTGTTCTCACTCTATATGCTACCACTTGGTTCTTTTTGTAATAAACATGGCATATCATACCACTGGTATTCTGACGACACACAAATGTATCTTCCATTGACTAAAAAGAGCAGTTTAGACATCTTGGTAGGTTGCTTTGTGGATGTTAAAGCGTGGATTTACATTTTTTAAGTTTAAATGAGTCATTACAGAGATTGTAGTATTTGCTGCTTCTAACATCAAGAGTAATGCCAATTAAAATTTTGATGTCCTAACACCCTATGTTAAGCCCTACGTAAAAGACAATCTATGAGTCCTTTTAGACAGTGCACTAAAACTTGATAGACTAGTTAACCAGATTGTTAAAGCTAGTTTTTATCAATTGCGAGCCTTGGCAAAAATGAAATCTTTTCTCTCGTTTGAGAATTTTGAAAAGTGATTCATGCTTTCTTTTCCACTAGGCTTGATTACTGCAACTCCCTGTACATGGGAATTAGCCATTCTTCTTTAGGTCGCCATCAGATGGTTCAAAATGTGGCTGCTAGAGTTTTAACAGGGACTCGAAAGCGGGAACATATTACCCCTATTTTACGGTCTTTGCATTGGCTGCCTGTTCTCTACAGAATTGATTTTAAAGTGCTTATATTGGTTTTTAAGTCTAGAAACGGTTTAACACCCTCATGTCTCTCTGACCTGTTGATAGATCACCACCCAGTGAGAGCTCTCAGGTCCACCAATCAAAGCCTTTTGGTGGTTCCAAAATCAAAGTTAAAGTCTAGGGGGATCAGGCATTTGCAGTAGAACAATTAGAACTGCCCCCACAACATTTTTTAAATCTAAACTAAAAACATTTATTTGATTTACCTACAATTTATGACATGATGCTTCAGTGTATTTGCTCTGTTTTTGTATTATGTGTGACTTTGTGCTGATTGTATCTGATGGTAATTTATGTTCTATTGTACAGCACACTGGTCAATAGTAGTTGTTTGTAATAGTGCTCTATAAATAATTAATGTTTTGATTGATTGATTGATTGATTGATTGATTGATTGATTGATTGATTGATTGGAGTGGGGCATCATCTGAGCAGAGGGTGCTCTACCGCTGACTTGTTCTCAGTGTGTTCTGGATGAGATTTTGTATGAGGGGAAAACATGTCTGCAAACTCCTGCTGCAACTTGGTAACCTCTGTGAGTTGATACAGTGAGAGTGTTTTGGCGAGTAATTTGGAGCCCGATGTGGGGAGTAATACAATCACTTTGTCTACCAATACAAATTCCCGTAGGAAAGTTCCCCTGTTATACAGCCGGCCTTGACGTTCCTGATCTTGAGGCAAATTCTCCTGTGTCAGCTGCCCCAAAGTGTGGAGTTTTGCTCTAAGATCAAGAACGTATTGAATTTCATTCATACTGGTTGAAGGACCCTCCTCCAAAGCTTCATGTATGACATCAAGCACGCCGCACAGCAGTTTAAATGTGGAGAACCCTGTGGAGGCTTGCACGACCTCTTGTACTGCGAATAACAGGGGATCGAGCCATTTGTCCCAATTTCTATCACCCTCGTGCACGGATTTAAAAATCATATTTTTAAGGGTTTTATTAAATTGCTCCACCAGGCCATTTGTTTGTGTAATCTCCCGGTTGTGGTAAATCACTGGTGCAAATCGACTTAATACCCAACAATTAATAAAAGCTTGCGGAGTGTCCGTGACATGTTGTGCCTTGATCAGTGAGGATTTCTCCAATCCCCACCCGGGAGATTATTTTGAAGAGTGCCTCCGCAACACTGCGTGCTGAGATTGTGTAGAGGCACTACTTCTGGATATCGCGTAGCATAGTTCACCATACATCAGACTAATACAAAGCGATGTCTGCGTGCTGACTGCTCTAATGGCCCGACGAGGTTCATGACAATTCTTTCAAAGGGGACCTCGATCAGCAGAAAGGGGGTACAATGGCACTTTTGGTGTGACCAGCTGACATTCAACACACCGCACACTAGCCATTGCTGCCAATAAAAATGGGCTATTAGTCGGATCAGTGTTTTCCTCTCCCCTGTGTGACCCACCATCGGATTATAATGAGCTGCCTGGAACAACAATTCCTGGCGGCTCCACGGTATTAAGTTGTATCTTCCTTTGTTTGAGAGTCCAGTGTCACTCTATTCAACCACTCCTTTACTATCACAAAATATGGATATGAAAGCACAATGTTCGGTTGGAGTTGTTGACCATCGATAACTTTCACTTGTTCGAAGGCGTGCCTGAGAGTTTCGTCTCTCAACTGCTCTAGAGAGAAATCCCCTTCGGTAAACCCCTTGAGGATGGGAAGGGCCACAGCGGATGGGTGAGCCGGGAACTAGACACAGACTCTACTCTATGCTATGTTCTCCGAAATTTAATAACAAGGGTCACTACAGGGTAGTTGTGAATATCCTTGTGCACACACTTCACCCTCACCATTTTGGTTTTGCCCCAAGCCTTGTATTGAACCAAGCATTGGCGTATAGTGGTTTGGTTGCACAAGGGTATGCTGCCATATGGTCAGACGGTCAGGCGGTGGCACTGGACCAATTCCGGCATACCTTTCGGTAGTCGATGGATTAGATGCTCCAGCACCACCTGGTCATGGTCCCCCACCCGCAGCCATTTCAGGCAGATGTTTCGTAGCCGCCGGCAGTTGATGAGCTGTGAGCTGGGCTTCCCCGGACAGCACCTGAGCCTCAGATTCAATAGTTTGGAGATACATCGGCATATAAATCTGCATGTGATATCTGCCACAGACTTAGCAGCCTACACTATATTTTTGCAGGATACTTTGTCCGAAATAGTGTCGTTTTCCAAGACTGTTGGCTGGGGATGATGCGTTTATTAACATAACATTGAGAGGACCTGGTCTAACCAACCACTAATGTTAACAATGTCTTGTCTATCCAAGCTAGCAATGTGTGAATGTCTTCACAAATCAGATTGAAACGATTATGCAAAGTTTCTGTGATGTACACGTTGATTTGATCTAAATTTGACAATAGCATGGAGTAAACACGGGGTTGTGTATCGAAAGATACCTGATCTTGCCCATAACGAAGTGATCACCAGAAACAGGATGAATCTGTTCTGCATCAACACATCAAACAATCTATGTTTTGCAATCTGCTTGGCACATTTTCTAAATCCTTAAAAACCACACTCAGATCTAGAACCTTTAGCAGCGACGATGCAGAAGATGGCGAGGTATTCAGAACAGCATAAGATAGCGTTAAATGATATCACATGGTTTGAACAGAAGTTACACATTAAAATAGTGGTCTCCATAGGTCATGCACTGGCGTGTTGGAGAAGTATACGTCCAGTGATGCACAACATCACAAGTCAGTGTTCTTGTACCTGCACAATGGCCACTATGTCAGTGCCACCAACCCCAAACCACAAAGTGTGCAGCCGAACGGTGTAGCCGAATTCGGAGGAATTGATTAATGACAGTGTACATCAATATTTATACAACCAATAAAGCTCAAGGCACACGTGGCGACAAGTACATATTCTATGATTTTGAGATGCAATACGTAAATGGTAAATATGTTGCAAACTTCGTTTGTGCCATTACATTTAAAGGCGAGGAGTTCACAGCCGCTGGTCCAGACTGTATAGAGCAACTTGTTAAAAGGTTTAGATATCCACGTTATCAGAATTTCAAGTGGATTGCCCACAATGCTTCTGGTTTTGATAACTTTATACTTTTTGAATATTTCACAAAAGTAGGGCTCACACTTAAAATCACGATGCAAGGATGTCAGATGATTTTAATGTATGACAATACATTCAAGCAGCACTTTATTGACAGTTATTCATTCATGCTATGTAGCAACAGCTATGACATCTGCTGCGTTAAATATAACCTGCGCAGATAAATTTTCTTTTCCGCACAATTCCAACAGCTTAGGCAATGAGAATTACATAAGCCCTTAACCGGACAGGCATTTCTACGGCTATGAGCCAATGTCTGCCAAAGAGAGGGTTCTGTTTGACAAGTGGTAGGTTACAGTATTAGGTAAAGTGTTTGTTTTTAAAAAAGAACTTGCTATGTATGGCAAGAAGAATTATGTCATTTTGCTCAGGGCTTGCATGTAGTACTGCGATGAATTCATTCAGTGTACAAAACTTGATCCGTTTAGATGTAGAACTTTAGCAGCATGTTGAATGGTAGTGTATAAAACCCACTTGTGTCAAAGAAGCGACACTAAGGGTCCAATTGAAATCACGCCATGCGCTGAGCCGTGTACGTGTACTGCTGACACAAGAGCGGGCAGGTTTTTCACGTGCAAACGGCGACCAGTTGTGTCAGACTGCACGTACCCAATGCCCCATAAAAAGTCATCGGATTCATTTTGGTTGCCCTAAGCAGGGGAACAAGGCGACACTTGCCAATCTGAGCAGGCCAGGTCTTTTTTCTCTCTATGTTTCTCGCATAGAGCCAAAGCGGCTGGGGCCCTTACATGCATCGAGGGAAGGGGGTCTTACCCAATTTCCTATTTTTTCAGGGGGAAAAGACCCTGCGGAGACCACACCTGCCACGGGGGGAGATACTTTTATATCAATATTTATCTGTATTCTGTTGCTTAACTTCTTTAATAAAGTGATGAATTAACTATATGCATGATCACATAACAAATTCTATTTCCTTATGCATAACTGAAATATACTTTGAATCATATGTGTGTTGAATGTTAACTAGTCTCTTTTAGGAACATTCCAGAGTCTTTATCTCTGTCCTGCACGTAGGCTGAAGGTCTTTTGTGGATAAGCTTATCTGTGATGCTCTCCAGCCTCTCAGGGGAGGGGGCAGGGAGAATGCGTTAAACATAGGTTCCAGATGTATTCTGTGTTTGATTGTTACCTTTCCATGACTAATTATATGGTTTAAAGTCCTATGTAATAATACCTGAATAGTAGAAGTGTGATTTTCTCTTATTATTTCTTTAGGGAAGAAATGTATGTTGTTTCTACCACTCTCCTCTGCCCGAGGAGTGAATATTTTATCTCTCTGTTTTGGTTTAAATGGCCTGATAACGTTGTGCTCTGGCTCTATTGTGCCCAGAGAAGAACTGTCGTTCGTCAGTGTTTTGTGTGCGCGTTTGACCTTCTACCCAGGTTTTGAACCCAGGGATGCACACCAGGCCGATTCGAAGAGGCCTCGCGACCATCTGCGAGGTCACTTCAGATGTAAATCTCGGGCTCGGACGACAAGTGCGCTGATTAATGTTGATAGGCCGCATAGCTGTCTATATGTTGTGACTTTATGTTCTTTTAGCCAATCAGGAGTAAAATAATGGAATATTATTATTAAATTATATTATTATTTAATAATAATAATATTATTAAAATCAACACCCAAACAGAGACAGGTTATTTTACAGTCTTCCATAGACAATTGTAACATTGTGTGAAGTAGCTCTTACTGTAATCTATGGCACTATACCACTCACGTCACAACAATACCAGAAGCTAAGAAGCAGGAAAAGTGAGATCAAATTTGTTGCAGATAAGAAGATTGGGGTTAAAAGAAAGAAATGGCAGACACCTCAACAGGCAGGGTGGATTTTTTTCTTCTCCTCTTAAGCGTTGCAATCACTTGGTTGCTTCTAGATAACTTTGGGGATGGAGTATGCAGAGATTTTAGATCTGATTTGGACAATTATGAAAAGGCAAAACTGTACACAAATGCTTTTGAGTGATACCCACCAGAGTTCGCCATTATCATATTAAAATTATTCAGATGGCCTTTCAATTCACCCACTCTTGATCAGAATCAGTTGCTAGTTTTAATCTCAGAGTATGTTCTGTGTTCTCATGTTCTGATCTTTGTAATTATTTGTATTGTTGAATGTGATGTTAAAAGAAGAAATTTCTGTTTTCCTAGTTGTTAATATTAAGCATACTGTCTAATATATCCAGACTTGATAAGCGATATGTGCTGACTGCACTCCTCATCTGGTGTGAGATTGAATGCTCAGAGGGTACAGCCATGCAGAAATCCTCCCTATCAATAGATAGAGCCTGATTTTTAAGATGATTTCCAGAAGCCAACGCTAACTGGTAAAATTCCCGCACCGCACAACCACTTTCATATTCAGGCTACAGAGGCTTCGCTGGGTGCTTTTGTCCATCCTGATAAATGGCCAAAAAATCTAGGTCATAGATTTTAAATGCAAATGGGGTGTTTAGTTTGTAGGCTACAGCGTCACTCCTCATCAAGAAATTCATCTTTATCTCTCGTTATGTGAATTTTAATGTCCATCCCATTAAAAGCATCAGTTTTTCTTCAAAGAAAATATCACTGTGAACGGGTGTGAGTAGCTCAACCACATTTCTTCCATGTGTTCTCTTTGTCAGACCGCGATTACCCCCAGTGGGGTCTGCCACATCCACATGTCTTTGTAAAAGAGCCCTGCAGAGAAAAGCGTTTCAAAGGCATCTATTATGCAACAATAAGGATGTGTGTTATAACTCTGTAACATACAGTAAGATGTCTCCAAGTGATACATCCACTTGTGAACATTTTGTTGCCCTCCTGCATAGATAATAAGACCCACGGGGCAATATCTGTGCTGTCAGCATTAGTGATTTTGAGACGCAAAAACACCAATTTGTTGTTTAGGTCTACATAATCCGTCCCCGCAATAAAAACTCCAAAGGTGATGAGTCCGATATTGCTGATAATGGTGGTAATTCTATATAAGTATTTTTTTTCAATAGCGGTTCAACGGCAGAGTGAACAGATCCAGTTTGGTTTTTAAACACTCTTCGACAAATGTTAGTAAAGCCATGTATTAATAAATACATGTGACATTTTATCAGTGTTTGGTCATTTTGATGTATCACGTTTTGTTGTCTCCTTGCGCTTGCGTTTTATGACTGACGCTTTCTTAGGTGTATGTTTTGTTTTCTTCTGCATTTGGCCACTCCTCAGCCATTACCATCAGCCTGGATCCGTCTTGAGTTCTGTTGTTATTAAAAGACTTTGATAATGTGTTGCTAACAATGTCACTTAGTATGTTTTTTGCCGCTGATTTAAGATGTGGTTTGGCTATGCTAAATCCTTGTTTTAACAATGGTAAAGCCATTCTAAAAAGACATCTAAACATCCCCCCCCCCAATGTCACCAGCTCCATACATAACCCCTCCCCTCAAATTTGATCAATCCAACTTGCCATTCTCCTTTTAGGTTTATAGTTCTTGTTAACCTGGTTGTATAACTAGATATGTGGTTTTCCGGATGAACTGATAACGAGGCATTGCAAGGCAGTGTAACATAAAATCCACCCTCAGCCATTTTACATGAAAGTGTGCGACCTATGTAGGTCTTTTGTTTAATGGCTTCTGTACATCAAACATTTTTTGCAAGTTTTGCAGGCCATCCGAGCCAGCGAACCAGCACTCAATTTTTCCAGCCTTGTTTCTTCTTGTCTAAATTTTTTACACTTTGTCTTGTTTTTGTTCACAAATATTTTTTGTAATTCCTCATAAAAAACGCTGTCAATGACATCGCCGTCATAATCACACAAGCTGTGGGTTACTGTTATAGTGAAAAACACCTGAGTATCGTTTTCCTCATACCCTTTTGTGAATGGGCCTCTTTAGAAATTCTAACAATGTTGCCATCTTTATATAAACATTTTGGGTTGACACCGTGACCCTCGCTAGACCACAATATAGATTATGAAACACCACAGATGAATTTTCTTTGTTCACATCAACCGGTCTTGATGCAATCTTGATGCTTCTGTGCGGACCTCTAGAACCTCCATGTCTGGAGTGACCTACCACCGGTGGTTTTAGACACAATCAACCAAGTCAGAGCTCCCTCTACCAGGCAGCTTTATGCCCTAAAGTGGCACTTATTCGCAAAATCCCCACACACTTAATCTTTGGCCTTGGAACCGATGGTGCTGATGTAAAGACAGGTGTCCTAACTTGTTTTTTTGTACATAGTTTAACTTTTTTGAATAGTTTGTTTCTTGTTAAATTAATAAACAAATGTATTCAGTTGGAAGACAAAATGGAGTTGCAAAACAGCTATCAGACGAATGGCCATGGCTCCTATGTGTCCAATGTGCTGCACATAGGCTAGCTCTAGCCTGTAAGGATGCATCTGAAGAGCTGAGCTTTACATGGCTACATTCAGAGACCACTTGGAACAGCTGCAAATGTACTTCAGAAACAGTGCAAACCACTCTTCTTTTCTGAAAGCCGCTGCAGAGTTTCTCGGTGTGTTTGAGCTGAAAGTGAAGGATTGTACCAACATGAAGCAGTAAAAAACCTACTAAGAAACATAACTGGGTACTGGGTGCCTTGGCAGAGGAAGTAGAGACCTGCAAATGTCCTACTGCTAAGGGACTGTATTCATTCCTTGCCACCTATCGCTTCATTGCCGCCATTCACTGCAGGCTTATGTGCTCCCTCTCCTGGGCACGCCTCTCTAAGCTCATGTTCCTCCATCAAATCAAGCAGGTAAGTTAAATAACTCCGCTCAATTGCTATGTTAAATATCTCAGCTCAACTGCTTCATGTTTGTTTTGCACAAACGGGTACAACAATTAATCTTTTCACATGAGTCAATATGTTTATTTTCCCAGATCCCTGTCACACTGGCCTTAATATATAAGAATCTTAATAATAAGATTCTTGCAAGGAGCAAGTGGTCTCTGGTCTCTTGCAAGGACAAAGGTAACTTAAAAATTTGACATTTTCACATGACATTATCATGAACACTATACTGTGTTACTGATATCATTTTGAACCTTTTCAGAACTAGACTTCTCAACCATGAAGAGGGTAATAAATACTTGTCACAATGGGATTTGCTGCTTTAAACTATCACTATTTTAATCTATCACTATCTATCAGCCTAACAGTTAATGTATTTGCAGTTCAAGACAAACATTCGCAATATGCATGTGGATCTCGATATATGGGCCAGACGTTTCTAACTTCCCACATGAAGAGGCTCTGGAAATGTTCTTCCAGAAGCCCAGCAAGAGTGCGATATGGCCCTACATCAGCACTGCTGTGATTAGTGCCGCAGGTAATTACGTCAGTGCTGATCTTGGGCCATATAGCACGATTGCGAGTGTGATATTGTTTATATACAACAAAGTAAATTGTAAAAAATTTGACAGACGTATTATGGTCATAAAAATGATTTGTGCGTGGAATTACTTTATTACGCTACGGATCAGAATCTGCCATTGCTGGTTCAAAACAAAGTAATTCAAAATGTTCAATTAGTTTCACGGCTTTGCTGTTTCTAACAAGTCATTGGATAAACAAGGATGGATTGATGTGTGTATGTGTATGTGTGTGATAGAGACAGGCGTGTGCTATCACCTGCTGCCACTCCCAAGCAGAGATGCTGTCAGCGTTCTGAAGGTCAGCTTTCTCAGTGGAAAAATAGCGTCCATGCACGACGTATTTCTCCCTATTTCGTGGTAACTGGGCAAGGGTCAATGTAGCTTGTCCTCCACCATTTTAAACCATGTGCATCCATTATGGAAACTCGGTAAGTGCCTCAAGTTCTGTAATCAAAATGTCTGTTGTTTCTCTCAGCTGCAACGAGCCTTAATCATAGCTTAAGTAATATAGTGGTAATACTATATTCGTAGCACTGTTCTATGTAAACAACGTATTCGCAATATGCATGTGGATCTCGATATATGGGCCAGACGTTTCTAACTTCCCACATGACTAACGTATTCACTGGTTGAGTTTTCTTGAAAGTTTAGTAGTAACAAGTTAATGAATAAAACCTTATGGTAAAGTGGTTCCAGTAACTTTTTCAAAAGAACAATAAATTATAATACTAGTAATAAACAACTTTTTCCTAAATTTTTTCAGGCACAATCTGCACTGTTTCCAATCTGCATACTCGTATAGGGTTTCCAATTGATTCTCCCCACTCAGTGATACACCCACTGAGAATCATGTTGAAAGAGCCCTTGTTATTGGCGATTCTATTGTAAGGAACGTGGAAATAGAGACTCCAGCCACTATTGTTAATTGCATTTCGGGGGCCAGAGCATCTGACATCAAATCAAATTTACAAGTGCTGGCTATTAGCATTAGCTAAATGTTGATTTTCTAAAACTGTTATCCATGTCGGCACTAATGATGTCCGGCTTCACCAGTTGGAGATCACTAAAGATAATGTTAAAGAGGTTTGCAATTTTGCCAGACACTGTAATGTGCTCTGGTCCCCTCCCTGCTCGTCATGGTGATGAGGTATATTACACATTAGTGATTAGTGTCACTGAAAGGCTGGATTTCTGAGTGGTGTCTGAAGAATATATAATTTATAGACAATTTATAGAATTTATAGACAATTGGAAGCATTTTTGGGGTAGACCTGACCTGCTAAATAGACTCCATCCCTCCAGGGAAGGTGCCGCTCTCCTCTCTAGTAATTTGGCTCATAGTCTTAATAATGATAGTATTTAACTAACTGGGGCCCAGGTCAGGAAGCAGACAAACTGGTTAATTTGAACTGCTAGGCCTTGAGACGTCACACAGGTCACATAAACTATAACACATAGAGACTGTATCACCTAGATATCTCATAGAGACTGTTTCTGTTCCCCGAACTACCAAACACTACTACATTTTAGCAACATCTCCTCCTCGACCCTTCAGACGAGGCTCATGTTTATAACAATAACCTGGGAGAGTAGATTCATTTAAACTAATATATTCATCCAGTTTAAACCAGGTTTCAGTCAAACAGAGCAGGGTTAGGGTTAGGGTTAGGGTTATGATCTGTATGATCCATTTAAAATCATTTATAAATTATTTGGTTAAGGTCAAACTTGAACAAAACAAACAAATTAAAAATACACATCATATAAAAATAAGGCTACTAAATATTAGATCTCTTTTACCCAAAGCACTAATTATAAATTGATTGGATGCGCTCTGTTTGACTGAAACCTGGCTTAAACTGGATGAATATATTAGTTTAAATGAATCTACTCTCCCAGGTTATTGTTATAAACATGAGCCTCGTCTGAAGGGTCGAGGAGGAGATGTTGATAAAATTTACAGTGAAGTTTTTAGTGTTACTCAGAGGACAGGATATAAATGTAAGTGTTTTGAATTAATAATGCTTAATGTGACACCATCAGATATAAATAAAAAATCTCTGTCGTCTTTTGTCCTTGCTACATTGTATACAATCTATAGATCACCCAGGCCTTATTCTGATTTCCTTGGTGAATTATCTAATCAGATCTTGAAGTTACTTTAAGCTTTAATTGTTGATGACTTCAACATTCACATAGATAATGAAAATGATACATTGGGATTAGCATTTATTGATATTCTCAACTCTCTTGGAGTCAGACAAAATGTAACAGGACCAACTCATCGCCATAATCATACACTAGATTTAATTCTGTCATATGGAGTTGATGTTGATAATATAGAAATTCTGTAGCAGAGCGATGACATCTCGATTCATGATGACGTCTCTTGTATGCTGCAATCAGCTAATGTTACTCAATCTACACCACGCTATCATTCAGGTAGAACTATTCATTCTTTCGACCACTAAAGATAGCTTCACTAATAATCTTCCAGATCTATCTCATACACTCAATAAACTAAAAGCCCAGAAGAACTTGATGAAATAACAAAAATATATATAAATGCAGTCTTCTCAGCACTCTTGATATTGTCGCCCCACTTCGATTAAAGAAAATGTAAGAAATAAGCCCTGCACCATGATCACACTCGTGCTCTCAAGAGAGCAGCTCTGAAAATGGAGCGCATGTGGAAAAATACAAAATAAGAAGTATTTTGTGGTGCATGGAATGATAGTGTCTGTAGCTACAGACAGGCACTAAAAGCTGCCAGGTCAGCATATTTTAGTAAACTCATAGAAAATAACCTCTGCAATCCTAGATGTTTATTCAGTACTGTGGCTAAATTGGTTAGGAATAAAGCCTCAACAGAACCAGATATTATGTCGCAGCACAAGAACAATGACCATGAATTTCTTTATAGATAAAATTTAAATAATCAGAAATAAAATTGGAATCATCTGTCATAGCACCTCAGAAAACAGTGTCTAATAATTTTCCTCACGTGCAACTTCAATCCTTCTCTGTCATAGGTCATAAAGAGCTAGAACTGAAGAATATTAGTCACTAAATGATGATGACTAAATGCCTGCCAAACATCACTTCAGTTTATTATAATGGACTTCAGATGATGAATTGATGCGAACTCCAACCATAAGACATGGGATACTTCACATGCCTGAACCTTGGATTTAGGATGGATCACACCGAACCTCACCATTACCGGCGAGGTTGAACTGCATTTCACATCCCTGATCTCTGCCTGCATCACCTCCGGTCTATTGATGGACTACGATCTTGAAATGGAATGCATAGACTAACAATTGCCAACAAAAGTCTTCATTAGCCAATTAACAAGGACAATTGCATCTATGTGAACTTCTGGACTTCAAAGACATTAGTCATTAATCTTACAGTTCAAACAAAATCGATGTTTATACACTGACCCTTAACACTTTCTTAGTTTAATAATTTTAAACCATGACGTTACCTGAGTAATATTTACATTATATTCATGATGTTAGCCTGGCAGCTTTTAGTGCCCCACAGTGAATCTGGTTTCTTCCAAGGTTATTTTTCTCCATTAATCAACATCTTATGGAGTTTTGTGTTCCTTGCCACAGTCGCCTTCAGCTTGCTCACTGGGGTTATTAATACAATTATTATTTAACAACTTATTTTTAAACACGATTAACAATCGCATTTTATCTAATTACACAATGATGATTCATTGACATTATAGACTTTACAGTTTTTCGTCTGTTATTGCCTGATCTTCTGTAAAGCTGTTATGAAACGCTGTGTTTCAAGCTTATCGAAGAGCTTGATCGACGAGCTGATCACGAAGAGCTGTTGTGTATAAACAATGACTGATGCGGATTCACTTCACGTCACCTAACTGCCTCATATTACACAAAAAATATAATTTGCCACCACCTGCTGGCTACATATGTAATGTCAAAAAATATATAAATACATGTAAGAGACACTTATACAGTAACTCTTAATGCACTGGTCTTACACTTTAGTTTAGAACGGCACAAACACAAGTGGAGTGATACACACAGTGCAGTGTCCAAGTGCTGTAATGATGTGTCAGATCAGTGCTCATGGAACGTCTCTCGTCCAATCAGATTTGAGGACCAGAACTAACTGTTGTGTATAAATATATATACACAAAAAATAAACGTGCCTTTTTCAGGACACTGTATTTGGATAATTTTGTAAAAATCCAAATAACTTTACAGATCTTTATTGTTGAGACAGGAAGGACATCTGATCATCCTCGCTGTAGCAGACCACATGAAACAACACCTGCACAGGATCGGTACATCCGGATATCACATCTGTAGGACAGGTACAGGATGGCAACAACAAGTTACACCAGGAACGCAGAATCCCTCCATCAGTGCTCAGACTGTCCGCAATAGGCTGAGAGGTTACCAGACATTACTGGCAACAACGTAACCTATGGGCAAAAAAACCTTCGCTGGACCAGACAGGACTGCTCTTCACTGACGAGTCTCTCTAGAGCCCAGATCCCATTTGAATTGAGCACGTCTGGGACTTTTTGGATCAGAGGGTGAGGGCTAGGGCCATTCTCCACAGAAATGTCCGGGAGCTTGCAAGTGCCTTGGTGGAAAAGTGGGGTGACATCTCAGAGCAAGAACTGGCAAATCTGGTGCATTCCATGAGGAGGAGATGCGCTGCAGTACTTAATGCACCTGGTGGCCACACCATAAACTCCACTTTTCATTTTGACCCCCCCCCCCCATTTGTTCAGGGACAGATTATTTAATTTATGTTGTCACGTTATTACGTCTGTGAAACGTGTCTTAGTTGTTGAATATTTTTATGTTCATACAAATATTTATACACATTAATTTAGCTGAAAATAAAAGTAGTTGAAAGTGAGAGGATGTTTCTTTTTTGCTGAGTTTATTTAAGCAACATCACACTCGCAATCGTGCGATATGGCCCTGCATCAGCACTGCTGTGATTAAGCAGCAGGCAATCACAGCAGTGCTGATTTATGGACATATCGCATGATTGCGAGCGTGTTATTGCTTATATACCTCAACTCAGTGAACAAGTAAATTTAAATTTTTTTAGAAGAAACTGAGTATGGATCTGCCGTTGCTGGTTCAAAACAAATGATGTGACCAAGCCTCTCAAAAACATCACTTTAGAACTACTTGTATCATGGTTTGGCCTGTTTCTAAAATGTTATTGGAGAAACAAGGATGTATGTGTGTGTGAGAGAGAGAGTAATAGATAGAGAGAGATATCTCGTGTACCTGTTGATGATGCTGTAGTATGTTGGTATGCAACAGACTGGCATGTGTTGTCAATATTAGGTCAAAATGACAAAAAAGAAACAGCTTTCTCTAGAAACTTGTCAGTCAATCATTGTTTTGAGGAATGGAAGATTCATACAAAGGTATACATTACAGTCGTCAAAGAAAAAAGACAACTGACTCTAACAAGGACAGAAAGAGATGTGGAAAGCCAGATGTACAACTAAAGAAGAGGATAAGTATATCAGAGTCTCTGGTTTGAGAAACAGATGCCTCACGCTCAGCTGACAGCTTCCTTAAATTCTATCTGCTCAACACCAGTTTCACAGTAAAGTCCGCCATTGCTGCACGTGGATTTACTTTTTTTTTTTTTTTATTGTAATAGTGAATTTTCACATTATTAATGTCCTGACTATATATTGTGATCAGCTGAATGCCACTTTGGTGAATAAAAGAAGCAATTTCTTTCCATAAGAGCAAAATCTTTCAATTCTAAAACGTTTGGCCAGTGTGTGTACACATATATATATATATATATATATATATATATATATATATATATATATATATAAGGTGCTACACAAAAAGAACACAATAAGACAATATATGTTTCTAAGCACAACATCATGTTAATTATTGCAGAAACTTGATATGAATCTTCTATAGGCAAAGTCTCGTCTGTGGTATAGTTAAACTATCCAAACTCATATATGGGTCATTGTTGCTTCAGTACATCAGTAAATTAGCTATCACCATCTCTTGAGGATATTTAGAGATTGTGTCAACTTTTCATTCTCTTTCTATAATATTGACTTGAGGTTGTAGACACTGCGGCAGTAGCTATAAACATATTGTAATATGAAATCATGAGATGCAAGGGCCTGTATATGGACATTTTAGCACATATTAGAAAATGGCAGTCTAAATATCCTACATCTGCATCTTACTCTGTGTTGCCAAATAAAAAATAATTATTTGTAGAGTCATATATAGTGGTGCAAAAATGTATTTGTATATTTAAACAACACTAAAACATACATGCATGGCATTGCACTAAATAACGAAATATTGAACCAAGTAGCAAATGTTATAATAAAGTAATAACATGTTTTGTATGTAGAGATCAGAACTGCACAGCAGTTAGCAACAACTACTGTAGTTTATTCTTCTATGCAAAACATTCTTTTAATATTTGTTTTTGGGTAAGGTTAGGGATTTGACTTTTGTTTTTACAACAACATATTGAATATCATTTTATAATAAAGGTGTTGCTAATAATGCCTGGGAATTGCATCATTGCCACGTTAAATTGCTGAGCATATTTTGATGGATATCACTAACAGTCATCGTGATATTCAACTGTACAGCCGTGGCCAAAATTATTGGCAGTAACATAAATGTTTTGCAACGTTTTCTGTTTCAGTTGTTGTGGTGTTGATTCACATTGTTTCTAGATTATTGTGCAGAGTGATCAGATGCATTTTAAATAATTGTAAAAAGCTTCATTGGCAAAATAAATTAATTTTATCACAAAAAAACTAATTTCACTGTTTTTTGGCCCTGGCACAAAATGACCAGCTAATAATCATATCAGCAGAACCTGTAAAAGTGTGAATGAGTACTAGTCAGGTGAAATCACTCTATCATTCTGATTGGATTATAAGAGCAGACTGATTGATATAAAATGAGGGAAGAATTGCTTCCAATCATTGTGTTCTTGTTAGCAATGGTTACCTCTAAAGAAATACATGCAGCCATCATCGCTTTGCATCAAAATGGCCTCACATGCAAGGAAATTGCTGCAAAGAATATTGCACCTGAAAGAACCATTTACCAGATAATCAAGAACTTCAAGAGTGTCCAGCAAGCACCAGGAACGTCTCCTCCTGAGGAGACAGCTGTGAAATCATGTCACCACCAGTGCAGAGCTTGCTCAATATTGGCAGCAGATTGGTGTGAGTGCATCTGCACGCACAGTGAGGCAAAGAGTTTTGAACAATGGCCTGGTGTCAAGAAGGGCAGCAAAGAACAAAGAAGCCACTTCCAAGAAAAACATCAAGGATAGACTGAAATTCTGGTGGAAGTACAAGGATTGGACAGCAGAAGACTGGTGGAAAGTTTTTTTCTCTGAACAACCCTTACGATTGTTAGGTACATCTGGAAAATCGATTGTCCGGAGAAGAAAAGGTGAATGCTACCAGGAGTCCTGTGTCATGCCAACAGTGAAGCATCCTGAGGCCATCCATGTTTGGGGTTTCTTTTCATCCAAGGGAGTGGGCTCTCTCACAATTCTGCCCAAAAACACTGCCATGAATAAAGAATGGTATCAAAACGTCCAGCAAGAGCAACTTCTCCCAACGATCCAGGAGCAATTTGGTGATGATCTGTGCATTTTCCAGTATGACGTAGCAAACAAATGTCACAAGGCAAGAGTGATAATGAAGTGGCTCGGAGATCATTACATGATCTTTTGGATCCATGGCCAGGCAACTCCCTGGATCTTAATCCCATTGAGAACCTGTGGTTGATTCTCAAAAGGTGAGTGGACAAGCAGAAGCCCACAAATTATGATCAACTTTGAGGCAAGAAAGGCCATTGTGAGAAATATAAATTGTACATGCTGTCTTTAGTTTGACATCTAACTATGAATGTGTGTGCGAATCACACCACACGCACGAAGACCTTGATAGATTCTGTTAGTTTCTCTTGTCTTATCCTCTTCTCAGAATGTTTTGCAGTCCAACCAGCACATACTCTTTTCTTTGAGCTAAATATCTCAGTCGGACATAACACATATCTAGGACTGCTTGACCTCATATGATTACCGTTCCCATGCTATTCCGGTCAACATTTATTGTCCTTGGCTGTCTCGCAAGTCTTGCTATCACTATACTATTGGCTGTTGTTTGTTCTTTGTTATTGAAAGGTATAAATATTATGCTTGCCGTAATAAACTTTGAGTAGATTGAATAGAAACAACCGTGTGTTTTCGTTCTTTCCCTTCATGAAGTCTCCAGATATGCACACTTACCTGGACATGCACAGAAAGGGACCGATGGTAGAAGTGTTGTGTGCTAAACTAAAACGAGATCCAAGTTTCATTCCTAACAGCCATCAAGTCAGGATTTGGCCCAGAAGCTGATATCCAGCATGCCAGAGCGAATTGCAGAGGTTATGAAGAAAAAGGGTCAACACTGTAAATATTGACTCTTTGCATATATTGAATGTTTTTGCCAATAAAAGGCTTTCTTATGAACTTATGAAATGCGTATCATTGTTTTCCAGTATATAGAAACATGTTAAAAATAATCTACAAACTTTGCAAAACACAAAATTTATGTCACTTCCATTACTTCAGCAAAGTAATTTCCGTTAATGATTGTAAGTCATTGAAGCCCTGAAGCAGCGCATCTTCCCCAAACTGATTATTCTAAAACTTACCAACAGCTGGTATAAGGTTGCTGTTGATGTGCAGTGATTTGTTTCCTCCAATCTTTGTACTCTGCATGTTCAGTTTTTGGCTTTGATGTTTCTCATTTATGTAGATTATTGAACAATGCCATGTGGAACTAAGTCACATCAGGCAGACATATTTCCTGGTATTTAAGATGTTTCATCATAATGTCTTTCTAAGAAATAATATTCTTTGAAGTGATAAAACTAGTGATATATTGCTATGGACAATTAATCGTCCGGGTTAGGGTTAATTTTATTTATCTGGAGAGCAGATCTGTTATCGGCATTATAATGGTCATTAGCCACCCTGCGCTCTAGATTTTTACATTGGTATTCACAGATAATACTATATAATACCATGTAATATTCAACCTTTGCCTCATATGTTCATAATATATCTGCCTATGGACTATTAAAGTCCATACAGCACAGTCCAAATAAATTTAAACCCTTTTCAATCTATTGAGCTTTAAAATATTTTATTTGACCATATTGCATTTAGAATATAATTTCTTGTGATGTCAAGTGAAGTGGCAGTTAAAACCGGCATTGATTGGAAGTTCTCTTTAGAGGAGTTCATGATCAAAGAGGTTTACACACTTTCACTGACCCTGATTTTTAAACTACTAGCAAAATGTTGTTTTGTTTTGTTGTTGCAAATCCTTTTAAAGACACATCAATTTTGTTATAACTAAGTTGAAGATTGGATCACATTTTTAGGAGCCGTTCAACTAGGTCAACAAATGGTTAATCTCATGATTATGAAAATTATGTAAATGTTTGTAGGTGAGAATCCATGAGAAATTATCACATTTACTTAGAGACTAAATGTATTTAGACTATAAATGTATGATTATGTATTTAGAGACTAAATACTTATTTGTCATTTTCAGTTTTGTTCAAGGTTATTAAATAAGATTTTTTTTTAAATAACTGTAAAAGATGTGAAAAGATAGTATTTGGTGTAAATGCTCCTATAGGCTAAAGGGACTACAGGCCCCACTAAAACATATTTTTTTTTCCTTAAATGGGGTGAATATATGTGTAATGAACATGTTTAAAGTGGTCTTGCATTGACTGATTAAACCACAATGTTGATTAATTTGTTTATAGAATACTTGAGATGTTTGTGGCAGGGCTGGGTCGTGATTCCGCACACCTGGCCCCTAATCAGGGTAATCAAGCCAACGAGAGGGATAAAGGCTGAGTTGAGACTGGAGTTTGTCTTTTTGGTTAAGTTTATAATTAAAATTTTATTTATATTGTCAAGCCAGTTCTCGCCTCCTCCTTTCCACTAATCCTTTTACACTGGTGCCTAAAACCTGGGAAGGAGGAGAGCGCCTCACCACTACCATCCACCCCAATTGAGCAGCCGCCATTCGCCGGGGGACGGAGGAGGAAATCGGACTTTGTAAACTTAAACTGCTTACTGTGGATGTGGCCTTGATCTATTTGAGTAGCTCTTTTCTCTTTCTGGACTCATTTATTGACAAAAAATTTATTTCCAAAACGATAACTGGACACCTCTCTAAATTTAACATGTAGAACACAAGTACTATACTATATTTAACTTCTTTGTAAAGCTCATTATATTTGCTCCTATCCAAAAAACATATATATATATATATATATATATAATGTGAACCAAAGTCCCCTAGAGCTATAACATAATTAACTTCAAAAACAGTAAACAAATCATGTCTTCCCTTAAAAAAGGAAACCCAGTCATATTATTGGATTATTGGCTACACTATTTATTTGACAGACTACTCAAGGAAAATATATTTAGCATTTCAAATGAAATGCAAACTTCAAAGAAAAAAGAAACAGAATACAGTCAGGAATAACAGGTTATTCAACAATTTCAATGTATTTCATGGTGAGCACATGGCCATTGAAAGATGGAGAATCAGATACAACGTGTAACAATTCCACATTTTCTTTTACATCTTACACCAAAAATAGGTATACCAAAAACATTCCTGGAAAATCAGCAGGCAAAATTGATCAAAATGCTTTATACAGATAACAAAAAAAATACAAAAATGATCTATGTCCAAAAATGTACAGGAAATCTAAATAAAACATTTGTACAAATACCACAGAACAACAATTACATTATATAGACTGTATATATTCACTTTGTGATGAAAAACATGACAAAGAAGTCTAAACCTGACATGAATTGAGCAGTGTTGAAATTATGAGGGACAGTACTCTCTTATACAAAATGTACAAAACAGCTGCTTCTAGTTACAACTAGTTACAACATAATACTGTCTTTAATTTTTTTTACATTATGCCACAGTACAAAAACTCTTTGTGCCTAGAAGTGTTGAGGTGAAGCAAACATGATGCGGTGTTGTCCCCTTAGTCATGTGACTTCAGTCATGGACACCGAATGGTTCTAAAACACACAAAAAATACAGACTGTTATACAGAGCATCCAAAATTAACACTTGCTAAGTGCCAAATGCGTGGGAAAAATGGTTTTGGCAAGTTAACAATAGTCAGCAAAGCAAACTTGCATGTTTAAGTTCAACAAACGTAAAACTAAACATGAAATTTGCTTAGAGAAATTGCTTTGCCACTGGAAATCTATCAGGCAAAATGCGGCTTGCACATTCCCATTGAGACGAATTTGCACAAATCCATCCTTGCTGAAGCACCCCCAGATCATCCATCTGGTCGTTGAATGGTTAGATGGAGACCTGGAAAGGCCTTCAAGCCATAGTGTCTCACACCCACTGAATGGTGCCAGACGGGCTGGTTTGAGTATTTCTGTAACTGCTGATCTCCAGAGATTTTCACACACAGTAGTCTCTAGAATTTACTCTGAATTGTGTAAAGAACAAAAACATCCAGTGAGTGTCAGTTCTGCAGATGGAAACGCCTTGTTAGAGAGGCAACAGAGAATGGCCAGATTGGTTCGAACTGACAAAGCCTACGGTATCTCAAGAAAATTGCTCTGTACAATTGTGGTGAGAAGAATAGCATCTCAGAATGCTATTCTGATATGCGGGTTGGTGCTATTTTTGTGGGACCAACACAATATTATCAGCTGGTTTTAATGTTGTGGCTGAACGGTAGCCAAAAGTTTGGAATAATGTAGAGATTTTGCTGCTATGGAAAGAAATTGGTACTTTTATTCACCAAAGTGGCATTCAGCTGATCACAATGTATAGTTATGTATGTGAAAAATTAACTACTTCAAAGAGTTCTCATCAAAAAATCCTCAATGACAGCTCTGCAAATCCTTGGCATTCTTGATCTAGTTCTAGGATCTATGATCTAGGTGCTTGAAAAGTGCCCGAAAAGACAGCCACAACTATGGCAAGTGCTACAGGAAGTATGTGGTGAAATGTATCTGGACAAACTGACAGCTAAAATGCCAAGGATCTGCAAAGCTGTCATTGCTGCATGTGGATGATTTTTTTGATGAGAACTCTATGAAAAAGTTCTGAACGTTTTTTTTCAAATTGTAAAAGTAATTTTTCACGTTATTAATGCTCTGACTATACATTGTGATCAGTTGAATGCCACTTTTGTGAATAAAAGTACTAATTTCTTTCCATAAGAAAGACATCATTCTGTACATCATTCCAAACTTTTGGCTGAGAGTGTATATACAGTGAATATAAAAAGTCTACCCTCCCCTGTTTAAACAGCAGGATTTTGTGATGTAAAAAATTAAACAAAGATAAATAATATCAGACTTTTTGCACCTTTAATGTAACAATTATAGCTTATGTAATGCCACTGAAAACCAAAGTGACACATTTCAGAGAAAAATAATAAAAATATTTATCTTTGTTTAATTTTTCACAGGGGTGTGCAGACTTTTTATATCCACTGTGTATAAACAGTGCCTTGCAAAAATATTCAAACCCCTTACCAATTATCTCATATTATTGAATTACAAATGGTGCAATTAAATGTCATTTATTTTAAAATAAAATTCCATTTATTTTAAAATAAAATATTTTATTTTAAAACACTGGAACTCAAAATCAATTATTGCTAGGTGACATTGGTTTTATGTGGGGGGGGGGACTTAATGAAGAAATTGCCCTAACGAGGACAGAATTACTTTACCATTGGTAAAGTGATATCTGTGAGTCATTAAAGTTGCAATCACATTTTCTTAATAAAAAAAAAAAACATTTTTGAAGGATCATTGGGCAGGCTGTGAATCAGAAGGAAAAGAGCATTCCACAGAAGTTAGAGTTAAGTAATAAAAATGCATAGATTACAGAAAGGGTACCAAATAATATCCAAATGTTTGGATATCCCAGTGAGCACCGCTGGATCAATAATCAGGACTTCCTCAGGAAGCTGCACCACACCACCCAGGCTCTGCCGAGAAAAGGCCATCCCTCAAAACTCAGCACTCTAACAAAAAGGATAATTGTGAGAGAAACCACAGAGAGGCGAACACTCACTTTGAAGGAGCTATATAGTTCAGTGGCTGGGAGTGGATTAATTGTGCACCAGTCAACTATATCAAGAGCACTGCATAACACTGGCCTGTATGGGAGGGTGGCAAGAAAGAAGACATTACTCAAAAAGTACCATCTGAAAGCACATGTGGAGTTTGCCAGAAAGCATGTGAGTGACCCAGCTGCAATGTGGGAGAAGGTTTTGTGATCAGATAATCCAAGATTTTTGGCCAAAATTCAAAGCGCTATGTGGTGATTGAAAACTTATTCAAGCGAGATATTTCAGCTTTTTTATTTTTCATAAAATTTTTCCCAACAAAAAAGAGTCACATTAAAATAACTGATTTAAGTTTCAGTGTTTTAAAATAAAATATCAATCAGAATTTGATCCCTCAAATAGTTGGTTAAGAAAATGTCTGAGTACATGTCTGCAAAATCTAGTCAAAGGGTGACTACTTTGAAGAAGCTTTTGATTTATTTTGTGTTTTGTTTAGTCACAACATAATTCACATTGTTCAATTTATGTTATTCCATAGTTTTGATGACTTTACTATTATTCTAAAATGTGAAGAAAAAAAAAGTATAATAAAGAATGAGCAAGCATTTCAAAATTTTGACCGATTGTGTGTGTATATATATATATATATATACGTATGGTTCACAGTTTAGGAGCGGTTTGGTTATTAGCAATAATTAATAATTATCATAGATTATTATCAATTATTAAAATCAATAGAACACTGATAAGAATCAATGTTAGCTTTTTATTCCTTTAAATCAACAATCATCAAAGATAATTGTCAATTATCAAAATCAATAGAATTGGATTAATGTCGAAGGGGCACCACCCTGGAATCAGGGACTAATAACAAGACAGTATAACAGTATCAATATTAGATTTTTCTCTTAGGAAAATTTATGCACATAGATCATCAAAATTCAAAAGGAAACAGCTAAGGTTTGAAATCGAGCACTGGCATCCCCTGCCATGTGTATGCAAAACAAACCAAAACACTTCTCTTTGAAATATAACAAAGTTTACTGATGCCGTAATATCAATTAATAATCAATACAATGCAGTCAATAAACTTTTGACTTACAAATAAACAGTGATGTGATTAGATATGGTAACCAAAATAAGCCTATAACACATGAGAGGACGGAATGTGTGTGTGTGTGTGTGTGTGTGTGTAAGGATGATGGGAGGTCGTTTCCACACTCTGTCGGTGGGCGGTACGGCTGCTGATTCTCTGCGGGCTGGCGGAGAAATCAGGACGTCAACTTCATTGAAGAAGGAAGGGGATTCTTCGTTCTTCACTTCTGCAGGCGGTCTCCTCCTTCGGATCTGTTAAAGTGTTCGGTGGAACACAGAGTAATCTCAACTCATCCAGCAAGATGGAGATTTTATGGCCACAGTTTCAAGTCGTACGTTACTTCCTTGTGCATTGAGGCAATACCTGAGAGCAGTGATGACTGCGTCTACGCATGGCTAGCAAAGTCACTGGAAGCGAGGTAAAGAACGATTTGAGGTATTTCTACTCCTTGTGACATCATAGTTGAGGTCCGTTCTGTTGAGTGCCTCATCCAATAGGAGTTGAGAGTTCGATCCTTTGGAATTTCACACAGTTGTAAAGTGAGCAAGGCTTCTTGGGATTTGTAGTCGGATTTGTACTCCCTTTGTTTGATTTTGGCACGGTTTTTATCAGTAAGTCATAAATCTTTATGACTTTGTTTTTGTGGGCATCAGTCAGGCTTTAGGACATGGTTAGGCCTGTCTTTGTCTTGTAATACATGAGGCCCAACATTGTTCTGAAGAGTTGGTTGTTGTCCAGCATCTTTAGGGCAACTGAAGGGCCAAACAGTTCTTGTCAGTTACGCCATCCATGTATTCTTGATAGGAAAGAAAATGGTTGCACAGTCTATACAGTTCATTAGAGTTCACAGAGGCTTTATCGTCTGGACAGAGATTGAGGCACATCTGGGCTTAGAACTTGTAACCTAATCTAAACCATCACACATAAGCATTTCAAGTTATATGTAGGTACAGCATTAACTGTAACAATCCTTTGTTGGCACAAATTGTTGGAGGAAAGGTGGGTTAAAAGGCTTTTCCTTGGAAATGATTGGGGTTAACCTGTAGTATGGGCTCAGACTGTAAATGCAGCTGTATGCGGAGGGAGTCCAGTCTGGCCTGTATGTGTTGAATGTATCTGAAACATTGTGTGTGCAATAAATTAAGTGATGATCCAACCGCTAAGGAGGATAACCAAACTGATGGGGTATTCTTGGTAAGCTGAAGATCTGCCTATGTAACTAGCAAATATAGTGGTCAAGTCAGTCGGTTTGAGACTGAACTTCTCAAATTTCGTCCCATCAGCCTGAAGCTGCTGTTGAAGGGTGTCATCAATGGTGAGGTTGTGACCTCTAAATGCGTCCATGATCACGATTTCTTCATCATATTTGTCGCTGTTGAGATGATGGAGGACAATATCGTCACGGTGCATGGTCCTTGGGGAATCGTTAAGAACAACATTTGGTTTTGCAGCCATAGTTCAGTGGCTGTATCATGGCGGTCGAATGTTATGTTTTTACCTCTGGAAAAGTCCCTAAAGCATACAAAGTTTTTTTTAAAAGAGCGGAGTACAAATTTACAGTGACTATAGCACTCTGGAGGGTTTTACCCAGGCACAGTAATTGTTCTTGGAGTCTCTGCTGGATTTCTGGATGCGACTTGTCCACCTGAGGCTGGCAAACTGTTTTCTGGACCAAGTGGTCTCGGTGTGTCAACCTGAGCCCATGTGTCCATGACAGCAGTCAATGAGAGGAGCCAGTCAGTTCAGTAGGTCCTGGCCAACTAACAGTGGGTTCGTATTAATGGGACATAATTAAACAGGGTGTGTTAGCGTCATCCCTTGAAAGGTAATGTCGACCCAGGCCCGTTTTGTGATAGCGTGTAGCTTGTAATGCTTATATTGCAGGTCTATGTCTGTAACGGTTTGCCATGGTCTCCCAAAGCTCTCGCTTTGCTCCATCCACCTCTGCGAAGGTGTTAGAACCCATTATTTCGGAATCAGTGTCAAGTAGTGCGTGGGAGCTGATGCACCCCACTACCACTACTGATGTATGTGTGTGTTGGGTGTTTTATGGACAAGGAAGCCCAAGAAGGTCAGAAAAGGAAGGTGTGGTGTATTAGGAGTGACTGTTTTGGAAAGCAACTTGGGCTCCCCTGTTCCTCTTTCCCCAACCTACAAAGTAAACTTTGGCGTTAATGGGAGGGGGTACATCGTCACCCTGATGGGGTTTTAGCACCGTGTTCCTTGGAGGAGTTGGCAGACCTGGAACATGACAGATGAGCTGTGTTTCTAACTCCATCAAGCATCTCCTTATATCCTCCTTATATTCCTTCTCAAATCTCGCTCTCTGAGGGGGTATGAACCCTTCTCTACCCATTCACCTTCTTGTTTGGGTTTTTGTTCGAACTGTACCTTTCCTTTTGGCCACCCCCCTGGTTCTGTTGCCCACCCTGCTGGCGGTGTGATCGGCGCCTCTGGGGTCCTGTCTTCGCATTCAACTTAACGCGAGGTAATTCGCTGCCTTCAAGCGCTCGGTCTGCATATTCTGAGGCTTTGATTCCCAGGACCCTGGCATCATCTGCGTACCATCGGGCAGGGCACATGCGTGTCTCAAATGCCAGTTGCACATACCTTTTGATTTCCAGCATTTTGGAGCTGCCCATTCTGCAGTGCATCATGACGTCATATTGTATGCTCTCGTGGAGGTTGTGAAGGAAGAGAGACTTGAAAGCTCATTCCTCCTCCAGCCCTGGTGCATTACAACCTTGAAAGTACGTGGTTCTCAGGCATCTGTAATACTCATGCAGAGGCTCATGCCTCTTCTGTGTGATGGTGAAAGCGGCTATGGTAGCGGAGGCTTCGTCGGAATGCAGCGAATACTCCTCGCGTAGAGCTTTACACAGAGCTGAGTAGCGGTCTCGGGTACCAGTCGACAGAGTTTCCATGAACAGATGAACACTCCTTACTGTGGTCTTCCATATGAGCTTGAGTTTTTCACACGACGAAGCATAAAGCAAGTCAACCAGAAGTCAAATTCTCTGAGATAATCGTCGATGTTTGAATCTCGATTACTCGGGTCAAAACGTTCTATGTCCCTTGCGAGGGACTCGAGATGTCGAATGTGCAAGCCTTGGTGTCGGTATGACTGCGGGTCGTCCGAGTCATCCAAAATACCATAGTCGCTCAAATCGCTATGGCGATGAGGATGACTTCCTCCCCTTCATGGCAGGGGTGGAGTCCTGTCGATGCGTGGGGGTGGATCCCAGGTTAGATCAGTTTTACTATCAGATATAACTAATAATTAATGTTTATTAATTATTAATTAATAATTTAATTTAATAATAGAATTTAGTCCTATTCAGAAGTCCTATTTAGTTAGGACTTCCATTTTATGTTTTTGTGTTATATTCATATAGTATTGGCAGTGTTCATTGTTGTTTGATTATAAATCTTGTTATATTATAATAAGAAGTACTCCTAGTTGTTTATTTGAGTATTTTTGTTGAAACCAGTCTCTGCCAAGTCAAGAATGCCCATATTAAGTATTGTTAAATTGTTGTTGTTTGAAGCCAGCTGTAACCTGATTACTATTGGATTCGTATGGCAATAATTTGACTAGCTTCTTCCCTTTTTGATTTTTATGATTATTAATCAAAATACTCATCCTTCAGGGTAGAATTTTATGAGAATTGATCAGACACTTACTATAATTTTTCTCGTCAAAGAGTGGTGCCCCGAGGATAGAATTTAATGAGTTAAATTCTATTATTTAATTTAATTTAAGTTAAACATTAACAAACATCATTACATTATATTCTGTTTAAATTAATAGATTATTCAAAAATGAAAATTCCATCATAAATTTCCATTTGTGTAACTTTATTTTGTTTGTCATTTTTGGAGCTTGCAAGATTTGCTTTAGGTGCTGCCTTGATAGGAGGGGCTACAGGTAGGTTTAAGTGTATTAGGCGATTAGAGGTAGGGTCAACACAATAACTACAAATTGTATACTTTAAATGTAAGTACACAATAAGTAATAAATACATTTCAATCAAATTAACTACATAATTCATGCATATATCAACATATGCTGAAAAGTTTTAATGCAAAATATACCCTGACAACGTGATCAGTTTTGTTTTGCGATAACAACCGGCTGAATGTACATTATCCATTACATATCGTATGCTTCCTGTGTCAGGCCCATTTTGTTCTTATGCTCTCTGTAAGTGTGCCTGCACAGCTGGAGTGCAGCTTATATGAATGCAGAGGAGGATATTACCTGTGCACTGAGGGTCTCCAGGGGGCTCTCCACACGAGAGAATGTCATCAATGGAAGACCGCGATATTCCTCCTGCTTTTGTTTGGTGGGAGTGGAGTGCGTCCCTTTGAAGTTGTTCACTACACAGATTACCTACATTGGGAAAGGAACTTGGACAGTTGGACAGTCACCTACTAAATGCAAGCCTAAAGGCCTTTGCACACCAAACGTGATTTTTTTGCCACGATTTCTTAACATGAATAACAATTTGAATCGAAACAATGGATTCCTATGAAGCCATTCACACAGCAAACATTTGTGTGCTGACAAAGCAAGGTTTATATATATATATATATAAACCATTATATGTATTCCATTACTCCCCAACCCTGATAAAAACAATGTCAATTTCAGAACTGAAAACTTCCTCCTTAATAGAAAAATAACATGTCATAGCATGGGGGGCGTGGTCGTGTGTCGGTCTGCGGGAGAGAGAGAGCGCTAAGGCTTGTCACCTGGTTTGTATATATATATATATATATATATATATCCATCCATCCATCCATCGTCAACCGCTTATCCTGTGTATATATATATATATATATATATATATATATATATATATATATATATATATATAAAGGGTTGGGAGGGTTACTTTTTAAATGTATTTCACTACAGATTACAGAATGTTGTAAAATGTAATTTGTAACATATTTCGTTAGATTACTCAAGGTCAGTAATCTAACGATTACTGACCTTGAGAATCCAAAGTATTCTAAATACTTTGGATTACTTGTAGATTTTTTCACATGTTTTGACTTAAAAATTCTGACAGTACATTAAGACAAAATACACATGTTAAAAATACGTTCTCTGAAAAACCTATATATCTTTCTTATGCAGTGTTGTTTCTAAAACAAGATTAATCTAAATTATCTTGTTTTAAGGATTTTCAGATATTAGACCTAATATCAAAAGTCTTACTAGAAAAAAGAAATTATGAACCAATGTGAATTTTCTTGTTAAAAAAATATGATCGTGCATGTAAAATGGCTAGAAATAGCATTTTAGCTTAGTGTAAATGTGACAATTTACACAAGGTTTATTTCTATTTCTACTACTCCAAACTTACTTCAAACTTACTTCTCTGTCTGCTTGTATGAATGTAACACATAAAAAAAAGTGTTTCACGCTGTTCAAATGCACTTTGGATCGCATCATTTATATGTATAAATGTTTTCCATCTGAAAGGACTAAATATTAAATGAAAAAAATGACAATAAAATGCAAAGTAATCTCTTTAGTAAACAAAATACTTTTTGAATGTAACTGTATTCTAATTACCAATGAGTTAAACTGTAATTGTAGTGGAATACAGTGACTTATATTTTGTATTTTAAATACATAATCCCATTATATGTATTCCATTACTCCCCAACCCTGATAAAAACAATGTCAATTTCAGAACTGAAAACTTCCTCCTTAATAGAAAAATAGCATGTCATAGCATGGGGGGCGTGGTCGTGTGTCGGTCTGCGGGAGAGAGAGAGCGCTAAGGCTTGTCACCTGGTTTGTATATATATATATATATATATATATATATATATATATATATATATATATATCCATCCATCCATCCATCGTCAACCGCTTATCCTGTGTACAGGGTCGCGGGGGGCTGGAGCCTATCCCAGCTAACATTGGGCGAAAGGCGGGGGATACCCTGGACTGGTTGCCAGTCCATCGCAGGGCTATATATATATATGAGCACTCTTGCAACACACTCTCTCAGCTGTTGTGCTTTCTGGTCACTCTCTCCCTCTCTCGACACTTGCCGTTCCTTAAATGTCTCTCTCCGTATCACTATAATAGGACACAGGTGTTAGATGTAATTTCAAACCAGATGACAAGCCTTACCGCTCTCTAGCTCTCCCGCAGACCGACACACGACCACGCCCCCCATGCCACACATGTATTTAAACTAAGCAGCCAAAACGGCAAGTTTGGAATTTGTGGAACTTGTGATGTCACAAGGACTTAACACATCTACATATGACTGCCTCAACATCAAGACATCAATGCTGATTTTTAGTCATTGCACACTTGGCCCCTCCCACTGGTCAAACAGGTAAAGAGGATAGAGATAGGCCTGTTTTTTATTATAATTTATTTATTTTATGTTGTGTAAATTTTTTTGTTTTCTTCGCCAGCCGAAGAAAATCCCATGACCAATAAAATATAAGCTTTAGATCACGTGTCAGAAGCTGCTGCAGTTACCAAAATCAGAGCAACTGGTGGTGCTAAAGCACAAAAGCAGTTTTCCCCACTGACATTAAATGCTGAAGTAACTCAAGAAAGAAATCCTGAACCAGCAGTGAAGATGCGCATTTTATTAGCATCAAATGCCTTCAAAACTGATAAATGTCTCTTAACATGTAAATTATATTGCTGCATCACTGCTTTGCATCCTCTTTAAAAACTACTCTCTGATCTCAGGTGGATTGTTTTCATAATGTATTCCATATTGCTGCATTTTTTGCCTTTGCTTTTAGTCTTACATTATATTATTTCTACTTAGCCTGAAGTATGCAGCTGGAACACAATTAATATGCTGGAACTTTGATTAATACAAAAAATGTGGCACAGGGGCTAAAATGCTAGGGCTGGGATTCGATTACAAAAAGAATTGACTCGATTCCGAGGCATTGGGAATCAAGACTCGAACCGAAACGTTGGAATCTTTATAATCAATTAACATGCCAAATTATCCTACATTTGACACCATTTTACATAAAAATTATTTTATGAAATCAAATTCAAAAGACAAATTTTTTTCTCATGGTCACTTGAATATCACACGTGTAGCGGGTGCACAGAAATGGAGGGCGACACTCAAAGCAATGCTGGTTAAAATTAAATGGATAAGCTAGGTTTAAATGGCAAACGGACACATATTTATGTCATGTATCCATGTATGACTTCAATATGAAAACAAGCAAAATCCCGGGCATTTGAGGAGATTTAGAAATCCAGGTCTGACTTTTTTAATGTCTCTTTCGGGGGTAGGACATTTTGCCACCCTAAACAAGCAGATACCACATCTTTTTCTACTTACATTAAAACTTGTGGACAGTTTTGCCACTTCCTTTGTGATTGCTGTGATGCACTGATAGACTGAACATCGGGGCATGTAAATGCTCTGACATCACGATTGCGTATATATTCTCCCTCGTAACGAATATTATCCATAACAAGCAAATTAAACATTAAACATGATTGTCACTAGAGGGTAAAATACAACTGTTGTATCCGGAGGTCGGAGACAGTGAAAGGGGGGTGTTTTTGCCTGTCAGTCATTGATGCTCTATGACAGGTTGGGCTTACCAAGATGGCAGCTTGAACACTTCTGGTGGCTTCACCTCACCTCCCACAGGCAGTTTACACTTGCGTCAGTGATCCAGTTCTATATAAATCACTGTTGTCACCATTACACCTGCTGGGCTGATTTTTATTCCCACTTCATCATCATACAATGAACAGTAGTTTTTGTTAAGTTTTACAAGTAAAAGAAAGGACTTGTCTTACATGTGTCCTAAAATTTTTTATAATAATAATAATAATAAATTCAAACTTAACTTTTCACGATTCAAGCTTTGTTCAAAGTTTTGTTAGTATAGAACTGAGAATTCAGTACTATAAATAAAACCAAATCCTTAATCCCTTTATAGTTTGTTTTAAAACAAAAATAATATTTTAATAATAATATTATTTATCTGATTAATCGATTAATTGATGAAATAATCAAAGATAAACTGATTACCAATCATTAGTTGCAGCCCTACTTTCATTTCCTCCATAAGGATTTGATTAAATATCTTCACTAAAGAGTTATAAAAGTCATAAACCAAACCAACCATCCATCCCATCCATCGTCAACCGCTTATCCTGTGTACAGGGTTGCAGGGGGCTGGAGCCTATCCCAGCTAACATTGGGCGAAAGGCGGGGGACACCCTGGACAGGTCGCCAGTCCGTCGCAGCCAAACCAACCAACTCCCAGATAAATCACAAGATTACAACATTTGATTTAAAGCAAGCAATGAATCACTCATCCATGAAGCATTGTGTGGAGGTGAGGGTGTCGTCAAGCGTCTGTCTGGGGAGAGAGAAAGCAGTCAGGTGGACATCCACCTGAGATGAATTGTGACTAATTACCTTTTCCATGTTCACATTGAGAGTCGGGAGATATAAAATATGGCCCAGTCCACCGAAAGAGGCAGAGCCCAGCTTAGAAGTTGTTTGTGTGTTGGCCGCTGCCGTGTTTCAAAGTCTGAGTGTTTGAATTGAAGCTTCACCGTTGCGCTTTAAGTTAACGTGTTTGTTTTTCTGTTAATAAAAAGTGACATTCCCGTTGAAATCGCCATGTCCCGCTTCCTACTTTTGACTCAAATGCGAACATCTCTTACACATTTTAAATGGCATAATAGAAATAAAAAAAATAAAAAATAATATCGCTTACATATATTCACTGATTATAAGTAAAAAAATATAAACAATACTGAATATATTTTACATTTAGTAAATAGCCATCAAAGTGGGGTTCCCAGCTGTAGTTAAAGCAATATCACATGAGCAAGAGTGTTGTATGGCCCAAAATCAGCATTGTTGTGATTTGGCCACAGGTAATCACAGCCATGCTGATTTAGGGCCATAGTGCATGAATGCAAGTTTGATATTACTTTTATACAATATTTCATAGAACAAGTATATAAAAAACTGTCACAGAAAAACATTGATAGTTCAAAAGATGGACACAAGCCTCCATAGCTAATTAAAAAACGTCACTTTATAACAAGAAATGATGGTTGCACAAGTTTTTGGAGAAATAAGGATGTATGTGTGTGTTTGAGAGAGAGAGAGAGAGAGAGAGAGAGAAAGAGAGAGAGCGCAAGCGATTAATTGAGCTTGTGCGATTACCTGTATCTGTCTCGACTCACAAGCAGTAGTGTAGTGTTAGTAGTTAAGTGTAGTGTTAAGATAATGGAATTCTGGTCAACTACATCCTATTTTCTCTGTGTAAAAATATCCATCGAAGCAGGGGTCCCAGCTGTAGTAATAATTCGAGTGATTATAGAGTGAGAGACAATGCCAATGACTTAAAAAAAAAACTGCTCACTGCACGTAAAACTTTACTGGTATTTGAAAATGGTATTTTGTTGCCACCTGCTGGCTCAAATCTTTAATGTCACAAGCGGAGTGATGGAAACAGTGAAGCATACGAGTGCTGATGGTGTGAGGCATCAGTACTCATGGAACGTCTCTCGTCTAATCAGATTCGAGGACCAGAACTAAATGTTGTATAATCAGATATACGGTATGTAAATATAGTCATTTGAAAGTGTACTGAGACTGTCATTTACAATGCTTCATGGGAGTGGATGGTCTGTGCTGTGCTCTTTTGCTGTGATTTTCATGGCAACAGTGACTTCTCTCATTGGTGGATAACTATTCAGGATTATGGGTAGTGTAGTTCTTCACTGGTAAATCAACAAATATTTTATGAACTTCTATCTAACTTGTAACACTAACTTGTGGCTTCTACAGAAGCTATTTGAGCTCATGGTAGGTTTGTCTTGAAATGTTTTTATTATTACTAAAAATGAATTTCCCAATAAAGACAAAGAAAGGGATATTTACTTCTGTTTACCTTTTGTATACTTTCAAATATTGTAAGACCAAACTGCAACCCACAATAATTGCTAAGTTAGGATAGGTTGAAGGTCAGTTACTATAATACACAAAGAATCTCACAATTTATCCAAAATACAATTCTGGACCTACTTTCAGTTGTAAAATTATTCAATTATGAGTCATAATTTGTGACCAAGTCCAAGATTGTGGATGCATCGAATCATACTGTTTTAGAGCAAATATTTACACCCCTAAATGCTGTAAATTGGATTTATGTAGGAAACTAAAATGAAAACTAAAAATAGTAACTATAGGGGATAAAATAACACAGTATATTATAAAATGATAAAGATAATAAAATATAAGCATAATAATAAGAGAACACTATGAAACCCACCAAAAAGAGAGCTACAGAGCTTCCTAACATGAATCCAGAAATAATGTCTGAGCAGTGGTTGCGGTACTCAGAGACCCGGTTGAGACCAGTGAGGAAAGCAGCATACAGGATCCCCAGACAGAGCACAGGCTTTGCCAGACGACTGCTTTTAGTCTTGATAGTGCTCGTGATGTACATCTGGAAACACACACACACGAGCACGCATGCACACACAAACAATCACGTTGAAAGTGATTTATTAACTGGCCTTATTCTGCAGCAGGTGACTGAGGAAATCAACTTTAAATAAATACACAGTGCATCCTCCACTTCAGGGAAATTATGGCCAATTATGGAGAAAGCAATAGGAGTAAATAACCTCTGATTCCCACATAGAGCAAGAAAGAGAGAGAGTGCACGGTCAAAACTTACTCCACTGCAAACCCAATTCAGTACTGCCTTTCATTTTTGTTTATTTTAATAAAAAAAAACAGCATCTATAATTTAGTAGAAATATTACTGTTTGTGCATTGTGAATTATAATTGAAAAAATGAACATATGCTGGTAATAAAAATTGGGTGGTAAAATATGCTTAATGGTACTGAAAATAATGTCACAATGCAAAAAATCGTAATGATCCAAAATGTAGGCTTCATTTTTTTTATTAAAAATATGATCTCTCTTTTTTCTTTTCTTTTTTTTTTTATTGATATGGGGTTAAATGTGACCAGGACATTTACAGGTTTTACAATTGTTTTTGTCATATCCCTCTAGGTCCAAATAGGCCTAATTATGACTGCAAATTGTCTCTAGCATGCTGCTAACAAACTGCAATGAAGTGCATTTCATAGATTATTATGTTATGTATGTCTTTATTTGAAATACTAAGAAATACATTTGCATTTCAAACTCAAAGGTGAATATCGTAACTTAAGGAATTGTTTTTCTTCTATGCAGTAGCTATAGTTTCACGGTACTAAAAGCTTTTCAAAAGCCTAGTCCTATGATGAGCTCAAAACACAAGATATTAACAACCATTTATGTATGAGCCAATTAAAAAATTACTTTCCTATTGAAGTATCAACACATACTAATACAACAGAAGACAAATGCAATTGCAGACTATATTTCTGATTCACACTCCATTCTCTTACAGTGATGAAGATGGCCGAGTAGACACCAAGCGAAGCGTCTTTGGATGGGAAGGATCTCCTGGCTCTCTCCACCACCATCTGGTTCCCAGTGCAGATGTTGCCATTTGTGATGAACTGGTGGTTTACGTGACAGTCCATCCCTGTATAATTTGGCTTGCAGACACTCAGGAAATATGGCGCCAGACTGCCAGTCACTACCTGACCAGCATTGACAAAGATGTCAGTGGCAAACAGGCCAAACGCAAAGACACCTGCAGTGAGAAACAGCAAAAAAAAAATAAAAATAAAAAATAATAATTCAGCCTGTTACTCCTAATCAAGACAAGGAAAACATAAACAAATCAGACAAGGGTTTAAAAGGACTTCCAGGAATACCAATGCAGTCTTGATGAAACAATCTGTTATTCTTATCTTTAGTAATTATAGATGCCCACTAGAGCAAATGCAAAATTTGCATACACCATTTTGCATAAACAAAACTACTCTACTACACTTAATCTTATGCATGTAATTATGATGTCCTCGGCTCTATAGTTATCAGAGATTTCTCAGATGTATATTTTCCAACTCATTGTGTAATCTTAAAAGGAAAGATGTGAAAGGAAACATTCACCCAAAAGGTGAAATCCTTTTATCATTTACTCATATTAATTAATTAGCATGTCATTTAATTAAAATAATCCCAATTAAACACATATAATCATTATTTCCTGAGAAAGGCCACCAAATAAAGATAATTCAATATAAATGTATATATATATATATATATATAGAGAGAGAGAGAGAGAGAGAGAGAGAGAGAGAGAGAGAGAGAGAGAGAGAGAGAGAGAGAGAGAAATAATTGAATATATGGCCTAAAATAAATACAATAATTCAGATACTCAGATTGAAATCTATTGCATTATTGTGGTATATGAGTAAAGCATTAATTTGAAAATACAAAAAGTTTGTTTTATTCCCATAATATTGAACAAGCCTGCATTCGACAGAAATTAATTCAATTCAATTAATCAATCGCATTAAATTAACACGTTATATCGAGTTGTTACAAATACGAATTTCTTCCTTGATTACACAGACACAAACAAATGTGAATGGGACAGGGGTCTTACCATTAAAAAAGCCATATAAAAGCATCATAAATGTGCTACATATGAAATATTTAAAGTCTTCTGAAGTAATTCAATGAAACTGAACTAAAAATAACTGACAAATAAGATTGTCAAATTTAATAATAAAAACAAATTAAATAATTAAAACTCTAGTTTAAAACATGTCAAGTTCAATGAAATTTTATATTGGAGTCCATGCTGGTTTTACATATGCATAGCTTTCTCTACAAAAAAAATTCATAAAACAATCTAGAAAAAAAACACAGCTGAGCACAGTTCAACTTTTACTTTAAACATGCTCTTGTAAATCACAATACTGTAACAAAATAAAACAAATTGTGGATCACAATATGTATTGTATTTTGTATTGTACAGCTCATTATAGCATTTTCCAAAAACAGATAAGTTGCATCTGTGTATGTCGCATTAATAGCCCAACAGATGTTGCATTAGACAGTCACTGGGACCCGGGAGCAGCCGACTTCCCTTCAGCTGCACAGCATGTCAAGGATTCCAACGCTCCTTGAAGATTAGCTCAATATTTATGCATCAAATCAAGTAATACTTGGGATCATTTTAATTGGGAGCATTTGCTCTAAGTAATCGTGTGTGACCATTTTTTATAATATATTCTGTTAATGTTTCATTAAAAAATGCTACAAACTATCCACACCTGATTGTAGACACATATATATTTTAATTAAATACATTGCAAGCCATCATAATACCACATCTGAAGCTGTGGCAAACACGCATGCTCAAGAGAGTGTTCATCAGCAGGGATGATAACCTACAAAGCTTTCATACAAAGCTATTGCTTCATAACACCTGGAAAAAGTGCACCAGTCATATGGACTACTTTTATTATACTTTTTGTAATTTTGGAGCTTGAATGACCCAGACCCTATACACTTTTACTAAACAGAAAAAAGCGGCCAAGATATTCTTAAAAAAAACTCACCTTTTATGTTTCATGGAAGTTTCATGGGGTTTGGAATGACATGAGAGATGAGTAACGGTACGTTCACATACAACGCGCAGCGAGCATTTCGCTCAGAGCGATTACATGCAAAGTCAATGCAAAGATGCAAATAGACACAAATTCATGCCATCAATAAAATGAATGGCACAACTCGAACACCAAAAAATCACTTCATTAGCGTGTTCTGAAAAATCTGCATGTTGCGTTGTCACGAAAGCCTATCAGCTTTGAGATTGTCTGGATGTCACTGATGTACTGACGTAGTAACAGAAGAAATCTGGAAAAATTCATGACAAAATTGTTGTAGTGGTGTGTGGGCACCCTGAATTGTATGACACATGTACACATGTACACATGTACAGAGACCGGACGAAAAAAGACATCGCTTGGAGGAAAGTGAGCGAGGATGTTGGACTACCTGGTAAGTTCTGAAAATATGTGCGTCTACTTGATTCCAGCTATTGGTGGTACTTTACTATGAAAAAAGCTGTATAAGCCCCTCTTCCTGTCCTTTTCCGGAAGAGAAGGGGGAATAATCGTGGGTTCGCGTTGCGAAAGCGAGTTTAAACACACATTTAAAATCCAGCGGTCAAACGCGCACGAGCAATGTGAGGCGAAAACTTTCTTTGTGTTATATGTGAACGCACCATAAATTATAAACATTTTTTCTTGTATGTACTATCCCTTGTTTCACCAGGAAATTGTGTCTTGGTGTGAACTAGATTATCATTCATGGAGCCTCTCACTGTCTGTAGGATGACCATGAACAATATTGAAAAAAAGTCCAAAATAATAATAAATAAAAAAACCTGATCACCACTGGAGAAAGACAAAAGAGGACTGGAATGCTCTTTGGTCACGATTGCTTGAGATTGTGAAAAGGCCTCGATATGGTACATATCACCGCATTACCAAGCCTCAGTGGACACCATTACTTGAGATGCATTGAATTATGCATCAGGGCCAGTATCATGTTTATAATTTCATTGCACATCAGTGCTAGAGTGCAACATGGTGGGCAACAAAGCAAATGTGTACTAAAACCAAGATCCTGCCGATATCACAGCATTAAAACAGGAAGTGAAAGTTTTATTATGAGGTTTTGCTTTTGACAGCTCATTAAAGCATTTTCCAAAATATAACTGTTTTGAAAAAAAATAAAAAATAAAAAACACACAAAGAACCACTGAAAATTGGATGAAAACAACTCGAAACCACTCGGCTGCACTAGGAAAAACCCACAGCACCCTAGAATTGTGGTGATGAGTTTTGCGTGGACAAGCACTGGCCACATTTTCTGTAAATATTCTAAATGTACATACCATATTTTCCGGAAATAAAGTTGCACCAAATCAAAAGCATGTTGTTGAGAGAAATAAAAACATTAAGTTGCATCTGTGTATGTCGCACTGACAGCCTGACATATGTTGCATTAGACAGTCACTAGGACCCGGTAGCAGCCGACTTCCCTTCAGCCGCTCAGCATGTCAAGGAGCTCAGCACTCCTTGAAGATTAACTCAAGATTTATGCATAAAATCAAGTTGTATTTGGGCTTGTTTTAATCGGGAGCATCTGCTCTAACAGTGCGTTCAGACCAGAGGTGACGAGAGCATCAAAATTCACTCTGGCTGCCCTGCCAACAACACTATGGAAGATTTGTGGACACTCTGACGTAGTTGAAATCGGCAACGTTCGTTCAGAATGCTTGGCTTTGTGAACTATATTTAATGACGACCGTTATCTTTTTGCCGACATATCACAAGTAACGTATATCCTCATGAAATCTTTTAATATATTATTATATGATATTAGGTATCTATATATATATATATATATATATATATATATATATATATATATATATATATATATATATATATATATATATATATATATATGTTTCATTAAAAAACGCAACAAATAAGCCACATATGATTATAGAAACAAACACTGGCGGCCAAAAGTTTGGAATAATGTCCAGATTTTACTGTTTCGGAAGGAAATTGGTACTATAATTCACCAGAGTGCTTTTCACTGAAACATATATATCAGTCCACCAAAGTACATTGACACTGATCAAACCGGAGGACTTACCAATAAACCTGATGATTCTGCGGAAAAGAGGATTCAGATAGCAGCATTCCCCCGTCACAATGGTTTTCTCCTGGGCTATGAGAACTTCTCTAGTGGACTTCATGATGTACATTGAGATCTCACCAACAAATATCTACACATAGAACATATAATGATCAGATTAAAGCAAATGCGTCTTTTTTGTAAATGCAAGTGAAAAGAGTGGCTGAACTTGTTAGCCCTTCTGGTCTTTAATTGTGTTACTTTTAGGGCCATATTGTGCTTGTTGGCATTTAAATTTAAATTTTTCCTTGAAGTCTTATAATGTTAGTAAAGGTTTTTTGCATCAAAAACCAGAGTAATTTAATTTTTGCTAGTACAGCTTTAAAGCCTTAAGTCTTAAGACTTATATATGGAAATGGACATATGTGATTGGCTAGCCTCTTCACATATGAAAATGGACATAGCTCACACATTTGTTCATGGTAATAAATTCGTTTTTATGTAAACATCGGCTGGTATTTGTTAATCTGCTCATAGTTTTGACTCCAAGATGGGTGTAATCTAGTTACAAAGTATTTAATTACTGTAATACTGCAACACATTTTTAGTATAAAATGTAGCATAGCATATTGAATTTAAAAATTTTGTAATCAGATTACAATTACTGACTTTAATGTCTATTACTTTACATTATTTACAATACTTGGGCTACAAATTTTTATCAAATAATATTACAAAAGTAGAATGTAACATTTAAAACATGAATTACATTATTATGTACATTTGTATACGTTATGTGACAGCTGAAGGGTGTGTGCATCCTAACGATTCAATGAACAAGGAGACATTATTTAAAAATCATTCAGAAAAATGCTTTTCAACGAAAAGTGTTTTGTAAAGTAACTTAAAGGGATAGTTCACCCAAAGATTTTCTAACAATTTACTCACCCTCATGTCATCCCAGATGTGTATGACTTTTCAAAAGGACCAAAAAGGATGAAGCAATATGACAGGTGTGGATAAGAAGCAGACAAATATTTAAGCCCTTTTTTACGATAAATCTCCACCTTTGACCAGACCCGTCCAGTAGGTGGCTGAATATAAAAGTGAAAGTCACTTCCACAACATAATCTGGATGTGAAGGTGAAAGTGTAGATGTACAGTAAAAAGGACCTAAATATTGATCTGTTTCTCACCCACACCTATCATATCACTTCTGAAGAAATGGATTTAACCACTAGAGTCGTATGGATTAATTATGGATAAATTTCATGCTGCCTTTATGTGCTTTTTGGACCTCTGATATCTGGTCACAAAGCCCTTTTTAAATAATTTGATTTTGGGGTGAAATGTGACCTGGATAAGTTTTTGTTAAATTTATTTTGTCATATTAAGCTTCATATTATGAAAGTGGTCCATATCAAATAATGAACATTTAAAAGATAAATATGGGCAACATTTTTGTTTGAATATCTACAATAAATTATCACCACCTATATTTCTTACACAACTTGGGTAAAACATATACGTATCTTAATTTCAATATATATTAGACTAAAAGACTAAAAGATCTCATGGTGTATATGATCTAAACTGAAACAGATGTGACTTTTATAACCCTTGACTGCTTCAGAGCACTTTTGAAAAAGTAAAATAGGGACCATAACTGTTCAGAAAAAAAGAAGGAACTTTACAGTGATTGAATTTGAGTAGATGATGTTTTATGGTCCATGTAGCTATGAAAAAACACAGGTCACATTATAGAATGAAACTCAAGAATTTAATTTTGTAGGAAATAAAATTTTGTCACTTTGAGTGAATGATTTTACTCCCCACTGAAAGCATAAGAAAATTACTTTTGAAAATTTTTCAAACAAATTAACCCTTGTGCATCAATTAAAAAAAAAAAGTTACTCAGAGGTCCTTCGAGGAAAAAACATTTCTTATTTGATAAATAAGAATAGGGGAATTTTTGAGTCAATGAATTTGATAAATTGAAAATATATATATATTTTTTTGATGCATTATAATTTTTTGTGCAGTGTCACTAAAAAAAACTCAGGACCTTAGAAGACAAAAATATCTGCATCAATAAACTGCCATAAAAATGTTATATGTTAATATTATTTTCCATTTTCTTTTGAGATTTTTACCTCCTGATCATATCTACCAAATATTCATTAATTTGCAGGATTTTAACCCTTTAAATTCCAGTTATATTAGAACTGAGGTTAAAATATCAAAACTGAGGTAAAAATATAAAAAAATACATACCTTTGGCAAAATTTATGTCGTTGGCTTCAAAAGCAAAAATGATTGAATTTTTTTTTTTTTTTTTAATAAAAAAGCCAAAAATGTCCCGAAGGTCACACAAGGTTTAAACAAGATGAATACTGTATATACTGTATGTATGTGTCTCCTCTAGTATTTGCTGTAAATGTTGATGTTGCAGTGCCCTCTGGTGTTCTTGTCCAACAAAAAATTAAGAGCTTATAACTGCAGAAATCTCACTGGAAATCACTACTCGTTCATTCAATTACTGTATCACTTGTTGAAATGTATTTTTAATTTACACACTCAACAATCAGACAGTTCATGTCCTTCTATATTAACTCTATATTGAACAAAACCATTTTCTTTACTTTGCAAGATTTGATGCATATGAGATGACAATGAAACTGTTGATTTTGAAGGGATGACTGAATTAAACAACAAAATTATTTTTCTTGGTCAAAATATGTATTTGTGGTCATGTTTAGGTTTTTCTAGCACAGTGCACTGTGTGGTGGCTGCATATTTAGTATTTGTATGTTACAAGGAATTGCTTAAAAGTGTTTGTTGCATAGATCCAACACTGTGTGACAGTGGAATGGATTTAGCTCACCTGTGTATGTATTGATGTTACCATATGTTGTTTTTTGTTGTTGTTTTTTTTTTTGCATTATCCATTATTAAACTATCTACCTTTTTTATTGTTTGCTTAACATATTAGATGAACATATCAGACTGTATCATATAGCAGACAGTAAAGTCATGTAGAGATAATCCACGGCTAGGTGTGCATGAAATGCTTTTAAAAGCACGATGTGGAGGAGAAGAACCACCTGAATTAAATTGCATTTAAAATCGTTTAAAGCACATCTTGCCATGGATTATCCTACTTATACCATAATCATGATTAGTTACAGCTGTAATATAAACTGATGAACCAAAACATTATGACCACTCAAAGGAATAACGTTGATCATCTCCTAACATGGCCACATGTCAAGGTCTGGGTAGATTAGATGGTTAGCAAACAATCAGTTCTTGTAATCAATGTTTTGAATGCAGGAGAAATTGGAAGGAGTAAAGACCTGAGTGACTTTGACATGGACCAAATTATTATGGTCAGATGATTGGGTCAGAGCATCTCTCAAACGGCAAGGCTTCTGGGGTGCTCCTGTTCAGCTGTGGGGAGTACTTATCAACTGTGGTCCGAGGAGGGACAAACCACAAACCGACGACTGGGTGTTGTGCACCCAAGGCTCATCGATGCGTGAGGGCAATGAAGGCTATCCTGTATGGTCCGAGCAGAAAGAATATATACTATGGCACAAGTCACAAAAAATATAAATAATGGTTACGGGGCGGTAATATGATGCCATGCAAGGTTTGGACATGTGAACGGCGTGCTCTGCGCACTTTGCTAGTTTTAACACTTTTAATGATATAAACCGGTGAGATTCGATACACTCGGAGAAGTGAGGAAATTCTGCAAGAATTGTTGAACGTGTTGGCAATGCTGATGAAGGTCATTGCTGACTTGCTGTAATACGGCCATGGAGACAAAATTCACTGAGATGGTCAAAAGAGTGGGGGATGTCGAGAAATGAACCGATTATCTGGAGTCATCAGAGAGGGAACTAGCTGCTAATCCTAATTAGATCAACTGAAGGTCGCTTTTGCACTGATGTTCCAAGCCAAAATGAGAATAGATGCTAAGGATGGCCACAAAAACATTTACATATCCCCAGCAAGCGATGTCCTTCATAAATTAAATGGACTGAGTAAGATATTTTATGGTACTCACGTTGTAGCCAAATGGACTGACTCACTGAAAATGCACCTTTTTTTATTCTTTTTGTGCTGGTTCTGGCTAGCGGCTAGAGTTTGTTTTGTGAAGTAGCACTCCTTCGGGACTGAAGAGTGTATGAATCTGCGTGTTGTTTTATGCCTCCTATTGGCTGGAGTTTGTTTCATTGAGTATTTCTTGCAAGACATTGGAGTGATTAGGGCATTTGTTGCATTCATGTAGCAGCCGAATGGGCCGGCTCACTGAACATTTGTTTGACTGTCCGAGGAAACAGATTTATTTTTTGTGCTGTATCCGCTTAGCGGCAGGAGCTTGTTTTGTGGAATAACCCCCATTGGGGACAGTTATGTTGATGAATCTACAAGTTCTTTGTGTTTATTCATATTGGCTGTAGGTTATTTTATAGATTATCTGTTGTTGTGTAACTCTGTCTCACAAAATTTGGGGGGGTTCAGGGTTTGAATGTTGCACTAATGTTGGAATGTGGTCTTTATAATTTTGTTTGACACACAATACATTTTTTCTCCTATGTCAAAAGTAAATATGAGCAGATTGTCTTTCTCCATATGGAATGTGAATGGGTTGGAGGAAGGAATGAAGGAAGGTTATTTCTCATCTTAAGCTTAAGAAATATGAAATAGTGTTTCTTTAAGAAATGCATCTTTCCCCGCAGGAAGCTGTAAAATTCGGGAAGATATGGGGTGGACATGTTTTCTTTAGTGCTGGCTCAAATAAGAGCAGAGAAGTCATTACACTGATAAGCATCTACAATTCAAATGTCTCAAACAGATTAAAGATAAATCAGGAAGCGTCATTATTGTTATAGCAGAAATTCAGGGGCAAAGTCTTATTTTGGCTAATATTTACACACCTAACGTTGATGATCAGGGCTTTTTTATAGATCTTAAAAGGGATGTTGTATGCCGCTGGCACCCCTTATGATATAATATTGGGAAGAGCCTTTAATATTTTGATGGACTCAGATCCTTGATCGTATTGAAGCAAAGTGTGTTTGCCCCCTAGAGCAACATAGACGCATCACAGGATGTGTAAAAATCTTTGTCTTACATATATTTGGAGACTTTTGAACCCATCTGGTAGGGACTACACATTTTTTTCATCTGTCCACAAGATTTACCCTAGAGACTACGAAAGCACTTTCCAATATGAAAGACGTCAACAACTACATTAAAGAACTGACTGAGAGATTAGACACAGGTAAATAACTCAGACTGTGTTCCGCTAATAGCAACGTTTGGCTATTAATAAGCTCCGATGACAAATGACAGAACCTAAAAAGCGTTGAAATGAGCGCTTTGACAAATAATACTGGGCCTCATTTTCTGTTATTTTAGGTTGTGGGTTAAGACACTCAAGTTGTCTAAATGTACGTTTTAATTTGGTATCATACGGCTTGTTACACTGACCAACGATTCAGCTGGGAAGGTTTTTTGTTTTCTTTTTTCTTTGCAACGTTTTTCTGGCTCGCAAGGACCCCAGCTGGATACTCCTTAATAAGAGTATGACGAAGTTTGTTTTTGGTTTTTGTATATTCCACCTTTTAACAGGTTTGTGGATATTTAGGTTATTGTTTGTTACTCCAAGCTGTGTGTTTTGTTTTTGCTTGTTTTTTTTTTTTTTTTTATGATTTCTTTATCAGCACAGACAGAGTTAAAGATTGGGATGGGACTAAATACGGTACTAATTTCTACTCTTTTGAATACAGCATTAAGTACATAAAGTATATAATAGGTAGTAATGAGTATTAGAATTTGTACTTGGAATGTTAAGGGATCCAATAATCCAGTGAAAAGGAAAGCTATCCTAAACAGTCTAAAAAAGGACAAAATCCAAATAGCCTTTTTACAGGAAACACACCTTATGTCAATGAACATAAGAAATATCTCCGAGAGTGGGTCGGTCAGGTTTATTGCTCATCCTTTTCAACAAGTAGGAGGGGGGTAATAATACTGATACATAAAAACTTACCGTTTGTTGTTACAGACACAAATAAGGATACAGAGGGGAGAATCGTTTTAACCAAAGGAATGCTTTATGGGGAAATTATTTTGCTGGGTAGCATCTATAGTCCTAACGTAAATGATGATGATTTTTCTGCCTTACTTTTTGAACGGCTGGTTGAGATGGACTCCTCAAACATTTTGATAGGAGGTGATTTTAATTGCTCTCTTTGTCCTTTTTTGGACAGGAGTCCAGCTAGGAGCAGTCAGTCTAAAAGTGCAAGATCGCTTAAAAACGCACTAGATGAAACCGGCCTGTTAGATATTTGGAGGCATTTAAACCCTTCAACACAAGGCTTTACATTTCACTCCTTACCTCATTCATCAATGTCCCGCATTGACTATAATTTATTTCGAGGCATTTGGCTCATCTAGTGGAGAAATCAGATATAGGAGTTATTGCCATTTCTGATCATGCTCCTGTTAGTTTAGAGATGCAACCGCCCAGACCACTAAAGCGAACTATTTATTGGAAGTTAAACAGGCTATTACTTTTTGATGACAATTTTATTAAACTATTAGAAGAACAGACCGATTTGTATCTAAACATCAATGACAAAGAGGACGCTGACCCTAGAATTGTATGGGATGCTTATAAAGCCTATATGAGAGGGGTTATAATCTCATATACAAGCTGTAAAAAGAAGGAATGAATAATAATACAAAATGACCTTGAAATAAAAATTAAAAAGACTGGAAAAAGAATATTATGCATCAAAATCAGACAAAGTCCTTAAGGAATTAAAGACATCCAGGGACATGTTAAGTGACTTAGTGACAAAGAAAGCTGAGAAGGATATGTTATTTGCACAACAAAGACTATTTGAATTTGGCAATAAACCAAACAAATTCTTGGCAAGGCTGGCAAACAATGCTCCCCCTAAATTATTTATTACGGCAGTTAGGGATGAGAATGGTCAGCATCATATGGATAATAAGCACATTAATGAATGTTTTAGACAATTTTATGAGGAACTATATAGTTCTGAGACTGATTGTGACAAATTAAAAGATTGCCACTTTCTAAACAGCTTGAGTATACCACGACTAACCGAAGACCAGGCTAACTTACTGGAAGGTCCCATTACATTATTAGAAATTGATACTCCAATCATTGATACATTTCATCACTCCAATCGGGCAAATGCCCTGGAGCTGACGGATATCCCGTTGAGTTTTTTAAGGTTATGAAAGGCAAGATTAATAAATTATTACAGAGAGTATTTAATGCATCCTTTGAACACTCAAGTCTCCCGGGAACTATGTATATTGCCAATATTACAGTAATACCAAAAAAAGATAAGGACCCAGCACTGCCTTCTTCCTATCGTCCGATAAGCTTGTTAGGAGTAGACATGAAAATATTGTCAAAGGTGTTGGCCAATAGATTAGAGCGTGTTGTATCAGACATAGTAAGCACAGACCAGACTGGATTTATTAAGGGTCGTCTGTCCTCAAATAATACAAGATGCTTGATTAATATTATCAATCATCTTAATTACCATCAAATACCCGGCGCCATTGTTTCAATGGACGCCGAAAAAGCTTTCGACCGTGTCGAATGGGACTACATGTTCGAAGTGCTAAGAAGATTTGGTTTTAAACCCACTTTTATAGACTGGGTGAAGATCTTGTACAAGATGCCTGCAGCCTCTGTCTTGACAAATGGTCTTTTGTCCGTACCATTTAAACTTAGACGCGGTACTGCTCAGGGCAGTCCTTTATCACCTTTGCTGTTCTCCCTGGCTATAGAGCCGCTTGCGATAGCCGTCAGACAGAATATAAATATAGGAGGAATTTTAATAGGAACAAAACAGCACAAAATTTTATTATATGCCGATGATATTCTTTTAACTTTAACAGATCCCGATAAATCAATTCCAGCACTGGTTGATTGTATTAAAGAATTTGGACAAATATCAGGGTATAAGGTAAATTTTGAAAAGTCAGAAATAATGCCCTTAACAAACAGTGGTCAGGTCGAGCCTGCTTATGTTAAACCTTTCCGCTGGGCACCTAAAGGATTTAAGTATCTAGGAATAAAAATCACACCCAAAATTGGTCAGCTTTATGCGGAAAACATCAATCCTTTAATTAGTCACATAAAAGAAAAAGTTACAAGTTGGAAAAAGCTTCCTTTATCAATGCTTGGTAGGATTAACCTTACTAAAATGGTACTACTTCCAAAAATTTCTTATCCAGTGTCAATGCTTTTTGTGTTTTTAAATCCAAATGATCTTAAGGACATTAATAAATTGATATCAGACTTTATCTGGGCAGGCAGAAAGCCTAAGCTTAAAATGGATACTTTACAACTTCCAAAACAACAGGGTGGGTGGGGCTTACCAAAGATTGAGAACTATGTACTGTCTATTCATGCTAGAATTGTTTCAGTATGGGCAGATGAACATGATGAGACACCTTGGCTTGAGATTGAAAAAGTAATTAGTCAACCCTTCTGTCTTATAAACTTATTAGATAAACGTGTAAGAGAACTGCCTCCTGCTGTTAAAGACAATTACCTAATTAATAATGTTATCAAGACATGGAGTATTTTGAAGAAAATATTTGGGAAGTCCAAGGCTCTTAACTTTTTTGCAATTCTGGTAGATACCCCAGATTTATCAGAAGGGGGCGCTGGTCTCAATCTCAAGTCATGGCAAGAAGCTGGTATTAGGAGAATGTATGATTTGTGGGACAAAGGTAAATTCAAGACATTTGAAGATATAAGATCTCAATATAATATACCTGCCAACGATTTCTACAAGTATCTCCAGATCAGGCATTACGTAAAATCAAAGACTGGATCTCTGGAGCTACCAACGAACTGTTACTTGCTTGAAAAAACTCTTCTGGACTGTCGGAAACGTGGACGTTTTGTGTCTAGATTCTATTCTGAGTTACAGAATCTAACGGTAGACAAACTGAAACACTTACGAACAACTTGGAATATGCTGCTTAAAGTGTCAATTGACTCTGAGTCGTGGGAGGAAATAGTAATACTGCCCTCTAGAATATCAATCTGTAATAGATACAAAGAAATGCAGTTCAATATTCTACATAATGTTTACATATCACCTTATATATACAGTAAGTACACTCCAGGTGTTTCTCCTAAATGTAACTTAGCTAAAGGCACTAGATATCACTGTCTTTGGGAGTGCAAGAACATCAAGGTATTTTGGCAGGCAGTATGCAGTGAAATCAGTTTGGTGATAGGACAGACAGCCCCACTCAGCCCACTCATGTGCCTACTGGGGCTTATACCTGACCATCTGAGAGCTCACAAAGAGACTGTTCAGTTTCTCCTGATGCTGGCTCGAAAGGCTATAATGACCAAATAGGTTGGTAGCGACGCCCCCTCTACTCAGATGTGGAAGTCTCTGATATCTGAAGTTGTAACTCTAGAAAGATTGAGGTATTGTCTCAATGGTAAATTACACCTGTTTAAAAATATAGATATAATGTATGTACAACCATATGACGAGATGCTGTATGTAAAATGGAAATTGTCCACATGCCCATAGATATGGTTATTTATATCGTTTTCTGTGCTTTTTTTTTTTTAGTATGTTTTGTTTGAAATAACTAAAATGTTTAATAAAAAGAATAAAAAAAAAAAAAAAGATTTACCCTAGAATAGATTATTTTTATTTTTTTTTAATCTAAGTTTAATTTCATCTGTTGTTGATTGCTCAATTGGATACATTTTAGTCTCAGATCACGCCCTGGTGAGTTTAGAGTTGTTGCCACATATGGAGGAAAGGAAATCATATAGTTGGCACCTAAATGTATCCCTTTTGCAAAATCCTGAATTCCAACAAATGTTAAAAGATTAAATCAATGTTTATATGGAGACCAACTGGTCCTCAGTATCCTCTGTGGGCATGGCTTGGGAGGCACTTAAGGCATTTCTTAAGGATCGGATCATACAATATGCCTCATTCACCAAACAATCCAAAGCACGAGAACTTGTGGAGTTGGAAGGGAATATTAAAAGTGCAGAGACAGAGCTGATGCGCCAAATGTCGTCTGATGGCCTCAGAGAATTGACCTGACTGAAATACAGATATAATACTATTTTGATGCAGGTGGTGGAGTTTGGCTATTCAGGGCCAGACAGTCATACTTTGAGTCGGGGGACAAGGCAGGAAAACCTCTGGCTAGATATACAAAACAGAGAGTCTTTTTCTACCTCAGTAAAATTTGCTGGTGGTGAAATATGAAACAATAGTTCTATCTTGATCTCTATAGGTCCATGTCTTCGTATAAGTTGGCGACAGCCATCTGCGCTCTCGGTCTGTGGACCACCTTGAACTTAAACGGCTAAAGCACCAGATACCAACGGGTGATCCATGTATTGGTGGAGCCATTGGGGTAGGGTGTGATCAGAGCAGAGAGTGAAGGCCCACCCCAACAAGAGTGAGGACCGCCCACTTGATGGCAAGACACTCCTTTTCAACGGTGATGTACTTAGTCTCCCTCAACGAGAGCTTGCAACTAATATACAGCACCAAGTGCTCCTCCCCCTCCACCACCTGCGAGAGCACCGCCCCCAGCACTCTGTCTGAAGCATCCATCTGTTAACATAAAAGGGAGAGATAAATCAGGTGAATGTAAAAACGGCCCCCCTCAAAGTGCGACTTTAACTCGCATTAATGCCTGTTGACACTACTCCGTCCACTGGACCGGGTCTGGAACTCCCTTTTTATTGAGATCAGTCAGCGGGCTGGTGACGTCCAAATAATTAGGCACAAACCTCCTATAATAGCAAGCCAGCCCCAGGAACTGTCTCACCCCCTTTTTGGTCTTGGGTCTCGGGCAGATCGCAATCACCGCAGTTTTGTCAATTTGAAGATGCACCTACCCGTGTCCCAAGTGGAACCCCAGATATCGTACCTCCACCCGTCCAATTGCGCACTTAGGTAGCACTTAGGGTTTGCTGTGAGTCTCGCCCATCACAGCAATCTCAGGACCGCCTTCAGATGCTGCATGGGCCGATGCCAATCATTAATTTAAATTATGTCATCTAGATAGGCAGCGACATTAGCTAAATAAAAAAAAAAGAAAAAGGAAGCATCACAAATTGGTGTAAACCAAACGGTATGGAGAAGGCCGTTTTTTCACAGGAAATTCATAAAGGAGATCTGTCAATAACCCTTTGTCAAATCCAGTGTCGAGTACAATCAAGCGGTGCCCAACCGATCGAGAAAATCATCAACACGAGGCATCTGGTACGTGTCAAATTTAGACACCGCATTGACTTTTCTATAATCCACACAGAACTGGACCGACCTGTCGCTCTTAAGAACCAGAACAACCGGGCTGGACTAATCACTGTGGGACTCCTCTATTATCCCCATCTCGAGCATTGCGTCTAATTCCTCCCGGACCACTTTTTTCTTGTGCTCGGTAAGTTGGTAGGGACGGCTACGTACCGGCTCAGTCTTGATGTGGTTCTGTATGATATTTGTATGACCCGGCAGAGGAGAAAACATGACCGCAAATTCTTCCCGCAACTTGGCCACCTCTGTGACTTGATACGTTGAGAGGTGGTCTCCGCAAGCGACCGGGGCGATATGACTGGGTTTTGTGATCACCTCTGGACCGAGCTCTGGTCTATAATTTCATTAGGTTGAGGTGGTATATTTGACGTGTGCCCCCTCTATAGGTTCGTTCCACCTCATAATCGATATGCCACTCTACGTGTGACCTCAAAGGGCCCTTGCGGCTTAGCAAGTAATTTGGAGCTCGATGTGGGAATACGAGCACTTTGTCTCCCGGTGCAAATTCCCATAGCATTGTTCCCGTTATACAGTTGGCTTTGACTTCCTGAGCTTGGAGAAAATGCTCCTGTGTTAGCTGCCCCAAAGTTTGGAGTTTTGCTCTAAGATCAAGAATGTATTGATCGTGCTTATTGTTTGAAGGACCCTCCTCCCAAGCTTCCCATATGACATTGAGCACGCCACGCGGGTGCCACCCGTACAGCAGCTCGAATGGGGAAAACCCTGTCGAGGTTTGTGGGACCTCTCGCACTACGAATAACAGGGGATCGATATGTCCCAATTTCTAGCATCCTCGTGCACAAATTTACAAATCATATTTTTTAGGGTTTTATTAAATTGCTCTAACAACCCATCTGTCTGTGGATGGTAAACACTAGTGCGGATCGACTAAATAATACGTTGAGAGGTGGTCTCCGCAAGCGACCGGGGCGATATGACTGGGTTTTGTGATTACCTCTGGACCGAGCTCTGGTCTATAATTTCATTAGGTTGAGGTGGTATATTTGACGTGTGCCCCCTCTATAGGTTCGTTCCACCTCATAATCGATATGCCACTCTACGTGTGACCTCAAAGGGCCCTTGCGGCTTAGCAAGTAATTTGGAGCTCGATGTGGGAATACGAGCACTTTGTCTCCCGGTGCAAATTCCCATAGCATTGTTCCCGTTATACAGTTGGCTTTGACTTCCTGAGCTTGGAGAAAATGCTCCTGTGTTAGTTGCCCCAAAGTTTGGAGTTTTGCTCTAAGATCAAGAATGTATTGATCGTGCTTATTGTTTGAAGGACCCTCCTCCCAAGCTTCCCATATGACATTGAGCACGCCACGCGGGTGCCACCCGTACAGCAGCTCGAATGGGGAAAACCCTGTCGAGGTTTGTGGGACCTCTCGCACTACGAATAACAGGGGATCGATATGTCCCAATTTCTAGCATCCTCGTGCACAAATTTACAAATCATATTTTTTAGGGTTTTATTAAATTGCTCTAACAACCCATCTGTCTGTGGATGGTAAACACTAGTGCGGATCGACTAAATACCCAACAATACATATAGCTTGCATAGGATTTCTTTCGGAAACCCCACTTGGGAGATTATTTTGAAGAGTGCCTCCACAACACTGAATGATGAGATTTTGCACAGGGGCACTGCTTCTGGACATCACGTTGCCTAGTCCACCATGATTAATACAAAGTCCATGTGCTGACTGTTCTAATGGCCTGACGAGGTCCATGCCAATTCTTTCGAAGAGGACCTCGATTAATGAGAGGGGGGCAATGGTGCTCTTGGTGTGATCACTGGATTCACCAGCTGACATTCACTGCAAGTCGCACACCACCTACGGACAGCCCCGCGAAAGCCCGGCCAATATAAATTGGCCATTAGTTGGTCCAGTGTTGTCCTCTCCTCTAAGTGAATGCCATCGGATTATAGTATGGTTCCTCTCCCAAGATTACTGCAATTGGAAACAGGTGTTAGTCATAATCTGGCTTAACACTTTCATTTTCTCCAGATGAACGCTCATAAATTAAGAAGAGGCTAATCAACCACATGGACAGAGCTGCCAGAGCAAAAAAGAAAGAGATGTCAGTCATGTCCTGCTACAAAGGGCAGGAAAGTGAGCATGTGCACCGCTTGGGGTGGGCTAACGAATGTATTCAGTAAAGGCCTGAATGTTTTTATCACTTGTAGTGGTGACTAAAGCGGTGGGCATACTGTGCAAAATCAACACCTCAACAAAAACATTTTTTAGCGCAAAGAAGGTTATTAAGCACAATTTATGATAATAGTGCTCTCAGATTTTACTGCTGATTTGAAATATGACCTTTGACCATAATCTTGAGCATCCGTTTTGGAGACTTCGGTCTTTTCCCAATCAAGTAGATATGAGATGCACTAGCATGACTGGAAATAGCCTCCCGAGAGTGTTCCAAAGATGGCCGACAGTGGACTTGCTAAAAAGCCTTTGTTAAACTGAACTACATGTGCATTCAACGGTTTGAACTGCACGCATTCCAGCCAGTCAGAATACACTTATATTTAGTAAATAAAATAGATTAACCACACTGCATTTTTCAAAAAAACATTTTAGTATTCCATAATCCACATTCACATTCACTTTAAATATTTGAATATAATGCTGCCTTTGATTAATGTATTTTCATTGTCACACAATGCAGCATCCAAGCAACATAAAAATACTTTAAAATAGTATATTAAATTATTTCTAAAGATTTAAATTTTATGCAAGAAACGTGAAACATGTCAAACATGTTTTTTCACGTTCAAACAATGATTGAACTTTTTTACTAGACAGAGGTAATGTTCAGAATAGCATACTACCATACTACTCTTAAGAAATACAGGGTATACTATGCTGTATGCAGTAAACTAGTGTTCTCATTCTTAACACAGGGCAAACTCGAACTTGTATCATATACATGAGCACCAAGGCTAAATGTATCAGGACCATGCGCAGGACCACCAATATAACTGAAGTCCAAAAACTGCTTACGATAGTTTGTCACATTCCTCCTCTATTAAGCATTTTAAAGGGACACAGATAGATTTGACTTTACTCACGATGGCTGTGGGCGCAGCTGCCACCACCCAGTACAGGATGATTGGAGGAATGAAGCTGCTCTCCTCCGCCCCGGGGTAGGGCTTCATCAGGTCAGCATCATTACAGAAGAAGCCCTGGATGTGGATCCCAAATATGTCCGTGCATTCAAAGTAGTACATCAGAAGCACTGTCCCGGCCATGATGACTAACTACAGGAGAATTGGAAAAAGAAACAAACATAAGTTTGGTTTATTCATGGTACCTAAGGAAATTTTCATGAATACGGTACATTTTGGTTGCCCATGGCTGTTTTAAACCATTATTCAACATACAATTATCATGGCATTAAAAGTAGCTAGTTTCAAACATATCAAAAGTCAATAATTTGAGATGTGCTGGAAATGACACTGTGATGAGAATTTCCATGACTTTCAGCCGTGGACAAAAGTATTGGCAGTGACATAAATTTTGTGTTTTGCAAAGTTTTCTGCTTCAGTATTTGTAGATTATTTTTTCACATGTTTCGATGGTATACTGGAAAACAATAATAAGCATATAATACGTTTTAAAGGCTTTTATTAGCAAAAACACTCAATTTATGCAAAGAGTCAATATTTAAGGTGTTAAGGTGAACCCATTGTTCTTCATAACCTCAGCAATTGCTCTCACATGCTGGATAAGCTTCTGGGCCAAATCCTGACTGATGGCGATCCATTCTTGACTTATTAGTGCTCGGATTTGATCACAATTTGTGGGCTTCTGTTTGTCCACTCACCTTTTGAGGATTGACCACAGGTTCTCTATGGGATTAAGATCCGGGGATTTGCCTGGCCATAGTTCCAAAATTTCAATGTAAGGATCTCCGAGCCACTTCATTATCACTCTTGCCTTGTGACATGGTGCTCCATCATGTTGGAAAATGCACGGATCACCACCAAATTGCTCCTGGGTCATTGGGAGAAGATGCTCTTGCAGGACGTTTTGATACCAGTCTTTATTCATGGCAGTGTTTTTGGGAAGAATTGTGAGAGAGCCCACTCCCTTGGATGAAAAGAAACCCCAAACATGGATGGCCTCAGGATGCTTCACTGTTGGCATGACACAGGACTCATGGTAGCATTCACCTTTTCTTCTCCTGACTATCAATTTTCCATATATCCCAAACAGTCGGAAGGGGGCTTCATCAGAGAAAATATCTTTGCATCAGTCTTCTTCTGTCCAATCCTTGTACTTCCAGCAGAATTTATTTCTGTCCTTGATGTTTTTCTTGGAGAGAAGTGGATTCTTTCCTGCCCTTCTTGACACCAGGCCATTGTCCAACAGTCTTTGCCTCACTGTGCATGCAGATGCACTCACACCAACCTGCTGCCAATATTGAGCAAGCTCTGCATTGGTGGTGACATAATTCCTTAGCTGACTCCTCAGGAGGAGACGGCCAGGGCACTAACTGGACACTATGGGGCGTCCTGAAGCCTTCTTCACTGCAGTTGAATCTCTCTCCTCGAAGTTCTTGATGATCCGGGTAAATGGTTCTTTCAGTTGCAATATTCTTTGCAGCAATTTTCTTGCATATGAGGCCATTTTGATGCAAAGCGATGATGGCTGCATGTCTTCTTTAGAGGTAACCATTGCTAACAAGAACACAATGATTAGAAGCACTTCATTCCTCCTTTTATAGCAAAAACTCTGCTCTTATAATCCAATCAGAATGATAGAGTGATTTCACCTGACTAGTATTCGTTCACACTTTCCCAGGTGCTGCTGATATGATTAGTTAAATTATGTTGGCTGGTCTTTTTGTGCCAGGACCAAAAAATAGTGAAATTTGATAAAGTTCATTTTATTTGGCCAATGAAGCTTTTTGAAATGATTTAAAATGCATCTGATCACTCTGCACAATAATCTAGAAACAATGTGAATCAACACCACAACAACTGAAGCGGTAAAATTTGCGAAACACAACGTCACTGCCAATACTTTTTAAAATACTTTTTGGCCACGGCTGTACATCCACTGTTGGACATTGTTAGGAGACAAACAAACATATGTATAGAGTGTGATACATTTTTTTTAATTTACTTTCTAGAAATTCACAGTGCTAAAAGTGCCCAAAGAAACCCCCATTAACCTTTTGTTTGACCCTGTTACCGCATTATTTTCAACCCATTAGGGTTGTAACATTCCTTACAGGAATAGTTCACCCAAAAATGAAAATTCTCTCATCATTTACTCACCCTTATGCCATCCCAGATATGTGACTTGCTTTCTTCTGCAGAAAACTAATTAAGATTTTTAGAAGAATATTTCAGCTCTGTAGGTCCAAACAATGCAAGTGAAACCAAACCATTTTGAAGCACCAAAAAAACACATAAAGGCAGCATTAAAGTAATCCATATGACTCCAACGTTTAGGTCCACAAATTCTTAAGTAATCTAATCACGTTTGGATGAGAACGGAACTAAAAGAAACTTAAGTTTTACTATAAATCTTGACATCAGCAGTCACTTTGCTGATCTTGATTTCAAGCTTGATTACACCTCCTATAGTGCCATCTAACACTCTGTGTATGCATCAAGTTTGCATGTATGGACCCACAAAGTTGAGATATTTTTCAGAACAGTTTTGTGTGTGTTCTGGAGAAGAAAGAAAGTCATTCACATCTGGGATGGCATGGGGGTGAGTAAATGGTAAGAAAATGTAAATTTTTTGGGTGAACTATTCCTAAATTCTGACACAGATTAAGAAAAGTAAATCAAATTTTTAACAAATACTGTTGTGTTGACAGCATTTCTCAAGCTCAGTCAGTCAACCTGAGCAGGAAAGTTTACAGGAAATATTAGTTAGAATAATTATAAACCAACATTTGGTTCCAAACTATCTAGCCTACAGTAAGTTGGACTAAATTTGCAACCCTACAACCCTTTATGGCAAAATGAGGGTTTTAAACTGTAATAAATATGTCCCAAAATTTGGTAACAGGGTTGCAAAAAGTGTAAACGTCTAGGTTACGTATGTAACCTCCGTTCCCCGATGGAGGGAACGAGAAGTTGTGTCAGAGAAGCGACACTAGGGGTCTCTCTTGAGCGCCGATATTCACCTCTGATCTATGAAAAAAGGCCAATGAGAAGTTGGCAGCCGGTATTTGCATGTCCCGCCCCCAGACATATGGGTATTTAAGCGGCGCAAATACGGGAGTTCATTCAGGATTTTTCTGAGGAGCCGGAAATGGTCCAGCCACAACAGTGGCTCGGCTCAGCGACGTGGCGGGGAAGACACAACGTCTCGTTCCCTCCATCGGGGAATGGAGGTTATATACATAACCTAGACGTTCCCCTTCTGTCGCTTTCTCCACGTTGTGTCAGAGAAGCGACACTAGGGGTCCACTTATAAAAGTGCCATGCGCTGAGCCGTGTACGTGAACTGCTGATACAGGAGCGAGCAGGTATTCTTATGTGCAGGACGACCAACTGTATCAGACTGCACATACCCTTCCCCAATGCCCCATTCAAGCCATCAGAATCCTTATCGTTACCCTGGAGGGGGAACAAGGTGATGGCCGCCAACCTGGGAACGGGCCAGCCTGGCTGGGCCTCTTTTCTCTCTATGTTTCTCGCCATAGAGCAACTATGGCCGGGGCCCTTACACGCATTGAGGGAAGGGGGTCTTAGCCCTTCTTTAAGGGGAGAAGACCCTGCGGAGGCCACACCTACCCGGCAGGGGAGGCAAAGAGTGGCAAATGCATCACATGGCCTAACAGGACCGATGTGGAAAAGTTGGTGCGGTGGTAGATCCAGCCTCGTAGAGGGGGGAAGCATACAGCACGGCAACCGAGGCAGCTGTAGCTGCCTAAGGGAGACACGGGAGTCAGCTCGTGAGGGGACAGTACCGTAGAATTACACACAGGGGGAGTCCGAGCAGGAGGCCTTACCTGCAGAGCACCTATTCCAGTACAGGGTAGCTTTGGGTACCCATAGTGGCTTGGGTCGGCGAGTTGCTCCGCTGAACTGCGGACCCAAAAGGGCTAGGGAGGAGTCAACCAGCGACCCGAAGATGGGGTCTCCTGGGAACGGAGGCGCACTATTTTACCTCGGCTGAGGGAAAGGGCGCTTGGCGTAAGCGATTCACCCGGCCAGAACGTCAGCGTGTTACCGAGTTCTACGGGCTCGGACCTGAGAAAACACGGGATGATACTGACTCAACACGGAGATTGTAAAATCTTGAGAAAGTGTTAGGTGTTGCCCACCCTGCTGCTCTGCCGATGTCTGCTAGGGAGGTGCCCCTGGCCAGTGCCCATGAGGACGCAACACCCCTGGTGGAGTGAGCTCGGACCCGCAAGGGGGGGGCACGGCCTGGGTGTGATAAGGCAATTAAATGGCGTCGACAACCCAGTGGGCAAGCCTCTGTTTGGAGACAGCGTTCCCTTTCCGCTGTCCCCCGAAGCAGACAAAGAGCTGCTCAGAGCGTCTAGTGCTCTGCGTACGGTCCAGATAAATACGCGCGTACTGGACTGAAAGGGTTGGGTCTGCCTCCTCCCGGGACAGCGCTTGAAGGTTCACTACCTGATCCCTGAAGTGTATGGTAGGAACCTTGGGCACATAGCCCGGTCGCGGTCTTAGGATCACGTATGTGTCTGCTGGACCGAACTCCAGGCAAGTGTCGCTAACAGAGAACGCTTGCAGGTCCCCGACCCTCTTGATGGAGGCGAGCGCGATCAGCAGGGCAGTCTTGAGAGAGAGGGCCCTGAGACCAGCTGAATCTAGTGGCTCGAAGGGGGGTCTCCGGAGGCCCGTGAGGACGACCGAGAGATCCCAGGAGGGAAATAGGTTAGGCCGGGAGGGAGTTAGCCTCCGGGCACCTTTGAGGAACCTGACAATTAAGTCGTGCTTACCAAAAGACTTGCCGTCTATCGTGTCATGGTGAGCTGCGATGGCGACGACATACACCTTGAGGGTGGAGGGGGACAGCCTCCTCTCCAGCCTCTCCTGTAGAAACACGAGCACTGACCTAACCATGCACTTCTGTGGGTCTTCGGCTCGGGAAGAACACCAGTTCGCAAACAGACGCCAATTCAGGGCGTAAAGATGCCTGGTTGAGAGGGCTCTGGCTTGGTTGATAGTATCTATGACGGTCGGTGGTAGGCTGGCTAGATGTTCCGCACCCCGTCCAGGGGCCAGATGTGGAGGTTCTAGAGTTCTGGGTGCGGGTGCCAGAGCGTGCCCCGTCCCTGAGAAAGGAGGTCCTTCCTCAGGGGAATTCGCCAGGGAGGGGCTGTCGCGAGGAGCGTGAGGTCCGAGAACCAAGTCCGGGTGGGCCAGCAGAATGACTTGCTCTTCGTCCTCCCTGACCTTGCATAGCACCTGTGCAAGAAGGCTCACTGGGGGAAATGCGTACTTGCGCAGCCCTGCGGGCCAGCTGTGTGCCAATGCATCTGTCCCGAGGGGAGCCTCTGTCTGGGCATACCAGAGCGGGCAATGGGAGGTTTCTTGGGAGGCAAACAGGTCTACCTGGGCCTTGCCGAACCGGTCCCAGATCAGCTGGACCGACTGGGGGTGGAGCCTCCACTCTCCGCTGGGCAAGCTTTGTCTTGACAGTGCGTCCGCTATCACATTGAGGTTGCCGGGGATGTGAGTGGTGCGCAGTGACTTGAGTCGCTGCTGACTCCAAAGGAGGAGACGACGGGCGAGCTGTGACATTTTTTGCTGTGATTTATGTAGGCTACCACTGTGGTGCTGTCTGTCCTGACTAGGACGTGTTTGTCTCGAATTAATGGGAGAAAATTCCTCAGGGCAAAGAGAACAGCCAGCAGCTCTAGGCAGTTGATGTGCCAACGCAGCGGGGCCCGGTTCGAACGGCCCGCAGCTGCGTTCCCATTGCACACGGTGCCTCAACATAATTTGGAGGCGTCGGTTGTGACCAGAACGCGTCGGGACACCTGCTGCAAGGGGACCCCTGCCCGTAGAAAGCAGAGGTCTGTCCAGGGTTTTGAGGGTTTGGCGGCAGGCGGTGGTAACTTTCACATTGTGCGTGCCACGGCGCCATGCTCGTCTCGGGACTCGAGTCTGGAGCCAGTGCTGAAGTGGTCTCATATGCATCAACCCAGCGGTGCGGCCGCCGCGGAGGATTCCATATGCCCCAGGAGCTGTTGGAATCGTTTTAGAGGGACCACGGTACCTGGCTTGAGGGAAGCGAGGCATTTCAGCACCGACTGAGCACGCTCGTTGGAGAGACGTGCTGTCATTGAGACTGAGTCTAACTCCAAACCGAGAAAAGAGATGCTCTGGACAGGGGTGAGCTTGCTCTTTTCCCAGTTGACCTGAAGCCCCAAACGGCTGAGGTGCCTGAGCACCTGGTCTCTGTGCGCGCATAGTAACTCTCGCAAGGGGGCCAGGATGTGCGAGGGGACAGAGACAGGCCGAAGGGGAGGACTTTGTACTGATATGCCTGGCCGTCGAACGCGAACCGTAGAAAGGGTCAATGTCGAGGGCGAATTGAGACGTGGAAGTACGCGTCCTTCAGGTCTACCACTGCGAAACCAATCTAGATGCCGGACGCCAGATAGAATTTGTTTCTGGGTGAGCATTTTGAACGGGAGTTTGGACAGAAAAACTTGCAGGTCCAAGATCGTAAGCCGCCGCCTTTCTTGGGTACAACGAAGTAAGGGCTGTAGAGACCCTTCTTCGTTTCGGTTGGAGGGACAGGCTCTATCGCGTCCTTGATTAGAAGGGAGGCGATTTCTTCACGCAGGGACTGGGCATGTTCGCCGTGTACTGTGGAAAAATGAACGCCCACGAAGGGGGGCGGAGGCCTGGCAAACTGAATTGCGGAACCGAGTCGAATGGTCCGGTGCAGCCAGCGTGACGGGCTGGGCAGTGAAAGCCACGCCTCTAAACTCCGTGCTAGGGGCACCAAGGGGACGAGTATTTTGGACGTACCCGGCGGGGGCTTCGCAGCGGTGCGGAACAGGTAATGCGGCATCGGGAGGCAGTGAAGCGGCCCGAGGCTCCGGTGCTGAGAATAGACTCAAAGCACTTACCTTGCTCCACGCACCCGGCAGGGGGCGGGTCTGTAACTGAGGAGGAGGTCTGTTGTTGGCGTCCTCTGGACTTGTCTGAACCGGTCGGCCGGGGAACAGTCATGGGGCTGAAGGCGGGGATGCCGCGTCCAGGAAGCCGGGACTGTTGAGGCCTGAAAGCAGAGTGTCGTGAGAACGGCATTTGCGGGCCAGGTGACCCAGAGACAACAAGGAAATAGCTCTATAGAGTGTAACGAATTTAACAAAAAAATTCTCTTCCCGGCCCTCCACCGGGGAACGGAGCGGTCTTACCAGATCCGGAGCTACCGTCTTGTCTCTGGGTCGGTCATCTCAGGAGCGCCTGGGAGCCTTCCGGGTCCTCAAGGGGGTCCGTGAGATGATGGGTGTCCAAATTCTGCGGGGAGCTCGACGCTGGGGCTGAGAGCTGGGCCCACTCTCTATGTTAGTTGAGGCGGAGCACCACTTTCTTTCTTTCTTGAAAGCCGCAGGAGGATGCCCTCGGCGAGCAGACAGGGCATGGCCCTTGGCGGCAGGTTTGCGGCAGGGCAAGATGTGTGAAATAGCCTCCGTCTGTTTCTTCACCACTGAGGACTGCTGGGCGGAGTCGTCAAGTGGTGTCGCCGAATGGACGGAGCTGGGAGACGGGGGCGTTTGAGAAAGCGTGCTTTGTCTGCCTCCTGTACTGCGACCAGGCTGTCCATCGTTGTGTTTCTGGACCACGGGAGTGGCCATCGCCTGTTTGAGTGCAGTTCCTGCAGCACGTCAAGGACAGGACTACCCAAGTGCAGATTTTGAAGTGCCCTGGCCCGGTGGACTTGCAGGAGGGGGCCATGGCGTGCAGGGGGGTTCGGTCTGGGACCGTTCTACCACCGAGGGTAGCGAGAGCGGAGGAGCAAGTTAGCTGGGCTTGCTCAGCTTGTCATGCACGTCCGGGAAGGAACCGGGGGGGCGCGGCTGTGAGCGGTGCACATGCCCGCGGAGCCAATTAAGCCCGGGGAAGCATAGCGGACCTCTGTGCGTCAGGCTCAGACTTGGGCAGAGACCCGAAGGTGGCGGCCCAGGCGAGTTATCTGCATCCGACGCCACTGTTACGCTCTCAGATGCAGCGGTGATGTCATCATCCAATGCCGGGGAGCTCGAGGGACCGGACAGTAGGCCGTTAAGCGGATCGCACTAATCCCGAGCTCGGGGGAAGCAGGCAGCGTGCCGGGGAGGTGGGAGGTTTCGAGGGGATTTACCAGGCGAAAGCGTCCCGTTATTCTCCCCTAGATCGTATTTCACCGCCCGCGGCGCCTGCCTCAATCCCGTAGGAAGGGGGCGAGGCGTGGGGGGGCGGCTGAAATGGCTCTCTCTCACTACAAGCGAAAGCAGAGATCGCAACGCTGCTGCGGTTATGTTCTCGCACTGAAAACATAACCCATTGGAGAGAAAGCCGCTGTTGTGCGCCATAAAGTCCAACAGCATGCAGAGCGTCAGAGGATTAAACAGGAAGTTGGTGTGTAACTCGCAGCAGACTGCATGCACAACCATCGGCTCCGAAGAAATTTTCTGAATGAACTCCCGTATTTGCGCCGCTTAAATACCCGTATGTCCGGGGGCGGGACATGCAAATACCGGCTGCCAACTTCTCATTGGCCTTTTTTCATAGATCAGAGGTGAATATTGGTGCTCAAGAGAGACCCCTAGTGTCGCTTCTCTGACACAACGTGGAGAGAGCGACAGAAGGGGAACCACATTTAAAGAAATAGAAAATAAAACAGCTCACGTAATATTGTTTTACCTCCTGAGGTTAACGATCAACATTTTCTGAAGTTTAAGCACCTCCTTTGATTGATTTCTTAAAAAAATTATAAAAAGAAAAAAGTTTCCGGCCCTATTTTGTAACCTTTTCACTGAAAGTGTCCTGTAGAGATGTGCATTTCACGCAGCCCATCTCAAGCAACAGCTCCATTCCCCAAACTACATGTGAGCAGCTGTGCCCATCTGTTCTTAAGTTTGCATTCGCCACTTACATTCTCTCTTTCAATTAAAGTAAAACACCCTTCATTGCTTTCATTGCCAGCAGGGTTACATAAATAGCTTTTAAAAAAAAAACATGCCAGATGTCGTGTCGACAGAAGAGATGAAGGCATGGTTTGTTAAAGTGATGTATTATGTAACATATGTTGCTCTTTACAGCATTCATTAGACTTTTCCTCAACATGGCTGCTTCCCTTCCTCTTTACAAGCCTGTTAAGTGTTTTGTTCACTTTTTTTTTGGAAGAGCACATTAAATGTCCCAACAAGTACTGTCTGCACTTTTTAAGCCAATTAGAAACACTCTGCCAGTCAATAGGTGTGTTCAATTTCATGCATCACTGCGCAGACCATTCTGCACCAGACTTGAAGCAGTGCATGTTGGTTCGAAATATTGTCCAACTTGAGACTGCACCACTGCCAATTCATTTAATTAGATTAGTTCATGTGTAGAGTGAAGGGTGAGGGTCGAAATCCCTTGTCTCTTCAGATATATCAATACATATATATATCCTTTTATATCAATATCTATCTATATTCTGTTGCTTAACTTCTTTAATAAAATGATGAATTAACTATATGCATGATCACATAATCAATTATGATTTTTATAGGGGAATGTTAAACATATGTTCCAGATGTATTCTGTGGTTGATTTTTACCTGTCCATGACTAATTATATGATTTAAAATCCTATGTAATAGCACTTGAATAAGTAGAAGTGTAAATTTTCTCTTATTATTTCTTTAAGGGAAGGAATGCATGTTATCTCTTTCCTCTCCTTTGCCTGAGGGGTGAATATTTTGTATCTCACTGTTTTGGTTAAAATGACCTGATAAATGTGTGCTCTGGTTCCCTTGTGCGCAGAGAAACACTGTTGTACGTCAGTGTTTTGTGTGTGCGTATTGACCTTCTACCCAGGTTTTGAACCCAGGGAGACACAGCAGGCAGACTCGAAGACGCCCGAGACCATCTGCGAGGTCACTTCAGATGTAAATCTCGGGCCAGGACGACAATTGCGCTGATTAATGTTGATGTGCTATAGCTATCTATATGTTGTGACTTTATGCTCTGTTAGCCAATCAGGAGTGAAATAATAGAATGTACTCCTTGCAAATGGTATAATTGATGTAAGATTTTGTGTAAGGTATGAGTTAGCTTTCGATCTCCTCGTGAGACTTTGCCGCTGGCTGTACCAATTTCACTGCAAACTATTCTTCAGTAAATTTTGGATTCTTTGATTGAACTTCTGACTCCTGGTGGTTTTCTTTCTCCATATCTGATCGGGTCATAACTGTTATACCCCTAACAGTTTGGTGGAGGATTTAGCGGGCAATCACTCCGTGGTGGCATCTCTGGCAAATCAGCAAACAAGGTAGGAAGTTTTTTTTAATTGTTAGGGCTGTCTGACTGGAAGAGATTTTGAAGGGGAGCGGAGAGCTTCACTCCGACGAGGCGTGTGAAGAGTAATTAATTATACTATTGAGAGTATAAGAAGTCGCTGAGAGTGCTGTTTAAGTGGCAACAGCAAACAGCGCAAGTGAAGTCAGCTGAGAGTGCTGTTTAAGTGGCAACAGCAAACAGCGCAAGTGAAACGTGCTCTGTGAGGGGGCCCAGGTGGGCATGGGTGAAGCACCACCCCGGCAGAGTGCGTCCCTGGACGAGAGGTCCAGTGGCACCGTAAACCTGCTCAGTCTCTTCCAACTCAGATAGGGGTACCCCGAGCTTAGTGAATCAGGCAGTTAGGGATTCAGATATTAGTTATAAAATAAAATAAAATACAATAGGGATTGTTTTGCCAGGGATGCATCAGGAGCGGTCCCAAGTAAGTAAATAAATGGTGACCCTAATTGGTATGGATCAGTATATGTGACCAGGATGTTTGTGAAGAATACTTTGTGGTGAAATTGGTAGAAATCCAGTATTGTTGCTGCTATAGTTAATTTATCCACGTAAAATATTTGCTGCTAAAATCTTTTCGGTAGTGATTTTCAACCGTGACCAAGAAAAATGTCTGATAAAGGGAATTGTCTGAGTAGTTCTGACCAAAACGAGCAGGGCACACGCTGTAAACAGCTCTGCTCTGACGGGCTCAAATCAATGAAATGTGCACAACTCATTAAGAAAATGGTCAGTCAGGGGTTTCATTCTGATTGGAACGTCATGCAGCAGATTGACTGGCTGCGGAACGAAAAAGACGCTGATAGGGCCAAATATCTATCCGTGTTTGCCTATTCATGGATTTGTAAACTGGGTGGTATACCGTTTAAGCCATGAAAAGGCAATTCCAAATGTGATGGATGGATGGTCTAGTTTGATTGCCCAGCGAGTGGCAAAAATTATTGGGCAGGAAGTCGGCTGTGATCTGGGTAGTTTAAGTAAGGGTTTGGAGGCTGTGTGTGAAAAAGCGGAAAGTGCTGTGAAAGATGAGACAGTTCTCCGCCCTTCCTTGGCCCCCACCTTCTCTTCTCAGACTGTTCAGGCGGCGGCTGCTTTCAGCGCTGTTGATCAGACTGATAATCAGAACGATGGGCCATATGCTGAGGCGCGCAGATTGTTGAATGTGGCTGTTTCGCGCCCCCCACCTTATAACTGTCAGTGGAAGTGGAAATGAGTCCCCGCAATAACATAACCTGCTATAATTGTGACGAAAAAGGTCATACCTCTAGAGATTGCACCAAGCCTGTTGCCAGATGCAGAAATTGTAACAGAGAGGGCCACATTGCTAGACATTGTCGAAGTGGTAAACAAAAAAAAAAAAATCACAGAAAATGAGAGTGTGAAATTTTAGAAGATTTTCTGGGCAGAAAATGTGTGTGTGTGCTCAGCTTGCCTGGCAGAAAAACAAATGCAGTTCTATTTTGATAGCAGGGAACACTGAGACACTTTATCAGTGATCAAGGCCAAAGAGCGTTCAGCCTCAGTCACCATTCACTTTCATTGAAAAAAAAAAAAAACACAATGAAACTGAATGTGGTCTGCTGTGAGCAGCTGTGGGCCCCTGTGTGAGAGAATGCATTAAAGCAACAGATTGGGCTAAATAAATGCAGGCGTGAAACACAGCAAAAGTATAGGAGTATTTATGAAGATGAATGTGGTCTGAGGTGTTCAGTCTCTAGCAACCTTCTTAACATTTCATTTTGTATTCCAGCTAGCCGATGATGAGTGTGAAGGATGCCTTATTTTGACTGACACAGGCGTGACTGTATCAATTACAGATCTCGATCTTGAGATCACTTCTAACACTGTGTAAAAAGCCACTGTATGGCATACTTTGCAGATGATAAGTGCAGATTTAACAATTTGGCTCATTGTTTCTTTAATTATGAATATTGACTGAAGGCATTTTGAGTTTATTTCTCTTTATTATTCTCTGTGGGTGCTTGGCTGCAATGAAACAATTCGCTTATCTCAGTCGTGGCCACCTGGGAGCTGGCGTTTGACCATTGATTACACTTCTCTGAATGCAGTGTCTGAGAAAATGCACCCTCTGGTGGCCAACCCCGCAACTATCCTACATGAGATAGGATCTGAACATTGTCTTTTCACTGCTTTAGACATTTCTAATGGTTTTTGGACTTGTCCCCTAGCCAAGGAGGATCAAGGCAGATTTGCTTTCACCAGCAGGGGTCGCCAATGGACATAGAGTCGTTTGCCACAAGGTTTCTGCAACTCACCCACACTGTTTCACCAGGCACTAGCATCCTTCATCGATCCGGTAAGAAAACAAATTGAGTGTGACGGATCTGTTGTCCTACAATATGTGGATGACATTTTAATTGCTAGTCCAACCAAGTTCAAACATTTGACTGCTGTACAGACTGTTTTGAATGCCCTCCAAAACGGGGGATTCAAGGTTAACTTGAAGAAAGCACAGCTAGCACTGCCTGAAGTGACTTATTTGGGGCAAATTGTGGGTGTGCACGGCAGACGCATCACTCCTGAACGAGTTAAAGCTATCATTGAACTTCCAAAACCAAACACGGTTACTGGTCTAAGGCAAGTAATGGGTCTTTTGAATTATTGCCGACAGTATGTTTCTGAATACACTGAACTTTCTAAACCACTCACAGAGGCTGAAAGGAGGAAAACCTGGATCGGAGCTGATCGACTGGACTGAGGAGATGGAGGAGGCGTTTGTGAGTATCAAAGAAACTCTTGCTTCCTCCCCAGCATTACGTCATGCCGATGCCAGCAGGCCGTTCCATCTATGGACATGGGTGGGAACTTCGATCCTATTCAGCGGCCCTGGGTCAAAGGGTTCCAGGAAGAAACTCCTATGGGATGGTAGGCTATTACTCAGCTCCTATTCCTGTTTCAATGGCAGGACAGCATCCGTGCCTGTTGATATGCGACTGTGCAGAATGGGCCGTAAAGATTACAGAGGACATTGTGACTCATCAGAAGGTGATACTGCACACTAGACACCAGATTCTGAAATTGTTAACAAACACTCGTTTAGGCTCTATCTCTAATCAAAGACGAGCTAAATGGGAGGCCACTCTCTTGAGTAAAAATGTGGATATAAATATTGACATTGAAACTGCTATCAACCCTGCCTCCTTACTTCCAGAAGAAGGAACTGCACACAACTGTGCCCGACTGATCGAGACGGACAGTCAGAGCCCTCTTCAATCTGAACCACTTTCCGATGCCATGAAGCTGTTCGTGGATGGTTCCAGCTTTCATGAACAGGGAAAACGCTTCACTGGCTGGGCTGTTGTAAATGAACATGGTGAAACTGTTGAATGTGGTTCTCTTTCAGGAGGAGGGGCTCAAGTGGCCGAGCTGGTCGCATTAACACGAGCACTGCAGTATGGCCAGGGGAAACGAGTTAATGTTTACACTGACAGCCGTTATGCATATGGTGCTGTTCATGACTTCGGCCCTGTGTGGAGACGCAGAGGATTTCTAACCACTGCCGGTCTGCCGATCTCTCATCAACAGCAGGTAAAAGAACTTATGAATGCCTGTGATCTTCCTGCAACAGGAGCAGTTATCAAAGTCACTGGACATGCAACGGACAATTCTCCTGAGGCCACAGGAAACCGAGCTGCTGACACAGCTGCCAGAGAGGCTGCAACACAGACTGAGACTTGCGTGAGTGTTATGGCTCTTGCTCCTCAGGAGAGTGAGACACCCAGAGACATTTTTAAACTCTATGATGAGGATGACCCTGAAGAGATAGAACAATGGACAAAATTAGGAGCTCAGAAAAATGCAGAAGGACTGTGGAAATTTAATAAGCGTTTTGTTTGTCCTGTTTCTGCTAGAACTGAACTAATGTCTTTGTATCATGGTTTGGCACATGCAGGTCCTGAAAAACTACATGCAATGATTTCCAAAACCTGGTGGTGGCCACGACTGAGGGCTTCTTGCAATGATTTTTGTAAGAGATGTCTAGTATGCCTTAAGGTTAATTCTTCTTCTAAGATGAAAATTCCCTTAGGACATGCCCCTCGACCTCAAGGGCCATGGACACACCTCCAAATTGATTTCATAGGTCCACTGCCCCTAGTGGAGGTTTTACATACATTCTAATGATTGTTGATCTGTTTTCCAGATGGGTTGAGGCATTTCCACTGAGAAACTGCACCGCAGATGCAACCGCCAAGATTATGTTGAATGAAGGTTTCCCAAGATGGGGTTTGCCCTTACAAATTGATTCAGATCAGGGTACACATTTTACTGGTAAGGTGATGAAAAATGTCATGAAGTTGATGGGGGTGAGGCAACACTTTCACATTCCATTTAGGCCCCAATCTAGCGGATCTATTGAACGCACTAATCGTACGCTTAAAACTTCATTGAGAAAGAGATTGTTGGAGTGGGGAAAGGGTGGCATGCGGCTGTCCCAGCGATTTTGTTAAGCATGAGAGCCAGCCCTAACAAGACTACACAGCTCAGCCCTTTTGAGGTAATGACAGGTCGCTACATGCGGCTGCCCTGGGATGCCCCTTGCAACATGAGGGACCATCCGGGCCTTTGAAAGACGCTTTACAAAATTATCTGAAAGCTTTGGATGACAGTCTGCGAGACACACGGGTTAGTGTTAGCACACGACAAGCAGATCGAGATAATTTTGAGCAAAAGACATGCCTGCTTTGCCTGAAATAGGTGACAATGTAATGCTACGGCGGGAGATAGTTTCTCCCTTAGGTCCGAAATTTGATGGGCCTTATCAGGTGGTATTGACCACTAACACCTCTGTTCTACTGGACAGGGGTGTTTTGGGTACAGTATGGAGACATTGGTCACAGGTGAATCCACTTGAAAAGTGTAACAACTTACTACCACGGGATCATTAAATGTCTGTCGTGTATGTTAAAATTTTAGAATTCTAGAACAAATGTTTTATCATTACAGATGGCTGAAACCGACGACATACTGAAGCTGCTAATTCTTCAAGAAGAAGTGCGTAGTGAGAGAAGACTGAAAGTGAAACGAGCTTTCATCCGATTGGTACTTCCGCTCTCGTTGGTATTTTTAATTCTGATCGCTTTATCATTTTTGATGTGGATTCAAATTTCAATTTGGACAGGGAGATTCCATGCGTTTTCAACGCATTGGGATTGCGAGGAGATCGATAACCTGTCCATCATGGGTACAATACCCATGTCTAAATTAAACTGAGGGTCTAAATTTAATTCGACTATGTACCAAAAGGTAAATGATCGTTGTTATCGTCTGGACGGAAATGAGACAGTGACCTATTGGCTTGGTCACTCCCCAAATTATCCCGATACTACCCTCATTATGCAGAAAGGTCGGTGGATGGGGAGTGGGTGTCCTCTGTCTGTGTGTGTGGATGTGTGTTCGTTTCTGTTTTTCTTATGTATGCAGGTCTGCTTGCAGTAACTTGAACCCTTCCGAGGAGGAGAACCGACTGAGAAAACTGACGACACGCTTGGAAGAGAAACTTAAGAAGGATAACATCCAGGCCCTGTTGTGAGTGGAAGGTGAGTAGAGCCTTTGCGTGGGGACTGGGAATTTTTAGTATCCAGCATGACCGCAATGAGGCGAAGAGACAAGTGTGACCCATCAGGGAAGCATGCGTTACCACTCCACCTTCCGTAGTGACCTCACTTGGTAGACCAGACGTGGCGGTATTGGACCCCACATTGGTCTAAAACGGGGGACTGAAGGGTGAGGGTCGAAATCCCTTGTCTCTTCAGATATATCAATACATATATATATCCTTTTATATCAATATCTATCTATATTCTGTTGCTTAACTTCTTTAATAAATGATGAATTAACTATATGCATGATCACATAATCAATTTTATTTTTCTTATGCATAACTGAAATATACGCTGAATCATATGTGTGTTAAGAGTTCATTTTGATTTCATGCACTTCCTTGAAGCCTCTCTCTCTCTGTTCTGCACGGAGGCTGACTTGAAGGTCGTCTTGGGATTAAGCTTGAGATGAGGGGGAATGTTAAACATATGTTCCAGATGTATTCTGTGGTTGATTTTTACCTGTCCATGACTAATTATATGATTTAAAATCCTATGTAATAGCACTTGAATAAGTAGAAGTGTAAATTTTCTCTTATTATTTCTTTAAGGGAAGGAATGCATGTTATCTCTTTCCTCTCCTTTGCCTGAGGGGTGAATATTTCAGTATCTCACTGTTTTGGTTAAAATGACCTGATAAATGTGTGCTCTGGTTCCCTTGTGCGCAGAGAAACACTGTCGTTCGTCAGTGTTTCGTGTGTGCGTATTGACCTTCTACCCAGGTTTTGAACCCAGGGAGACACAGCAGGCAGACTCGAAGACGCCCGACTGTACTTCAGATGTAAATCTCGGGCCAGGACGACAATTGCGCTGATTAATGTTGATGTGCTATAACTATCTATATGTTGCGACTTTATGCTCTGTTAGCCAATCAGGAGTGAAATAATAGAATGTACTCCTTGCAAATGGTATAATTGATGTAAGATTTTGTGATCTTCCATTTAAGGATGATGGAGGCCACGGTGCTCATTGGGATCTTCAATGCTGCAGAAATTGTTCTGTACCCTTCCCCAGATCTGTGCCTCGATACAATCCTGTCTCTGAGGTCTACAGACAATTCCTTGGACTTCATGGTTTAGTTTGTGCTTTGACATGCACTGTTAACTGTGGGACCTTATATAGACAGGTGTGTGCCTTTCCAAATCATGTCCATTCAACTGAATTTACCACTGGTGGACACCAATCAAGTTGTAGAAACATCTCAAGGATGATCAGTGGAAACAGGATGCACCTGAGCTCAATTTTGAGTGTCATGCATAGGCTGTGAATACTTATGTACATGTGATTTATTTTATTTATTTATTTATTTTTTTTTATAAATTTGCAAAGATTTCAAACAAACTTCTTTCACGTTATCATTATGCGGTATTGTTTGTAGAATACTTAATAGCGTTGTGAATACTTTCTGGATGCACTGGATGTTCTGAGTCAGTAGTTCATTTGTATTTCATGAAGTGACATGTCAGTATTGCTCATGCTTGACTTCAACTGTAATATAAAGGCTGGTATAGAGCTGAAGAGAGAACACTTTTCTTCATGTGAATTCAAGTAGCCTCAAACTATAGGTTGAACATAACGTTTATTCAGGTAAAATATAATCCTGATACTTTACTGGAAAAGACACACTGAGAGCCCCATACCTCTATAATTTAACCAAAAGTTTGTACCTAAGAGTTTTGAAGTCACACTATTGTAATATAATGCAACAAGTGGTGCTAATGACAACTGAATTTAGTAACAAATCTATAGATGGAAATGACCTATTCACCCCCTCTACAAAATAAAATAATAGCTAAAGCTTAACTTAAAAAATTACGGAGTGCTACAACAACATTGACTTGTCACAATTAAAACAGCAGATTAACTCTCCATATACACTTATTTTTCTCTCTGTTCTCCATACAATACTATATTATTACACCTAAACACTTTTAATATAACACATTATTTGAAAGATTATATATTTTAACTCTTGCATTACATAACCAAATTTACAAGCCTTCTCGAGCATGACAAACATGTGCAATGGCACAACTGAAACAGATGAAGGTAGAAGTTTACATACACCTTAGCCAAATACATTTAAACGTTTTTTCACAATTTCTAACATTTAATCGTAGAAAACACTCCCTGTCTTAGGTCAATTAGGATCAGTACTTTTTTTTAAAAATGTTTTAAGTTTTCTGCAGACATATAAAGGGTGTTACAACAGATGTAAAATGAAACAAAGTGTCTGAAAGAAAATCAACAGAACAGTTCCACACATCAATATAGACCCCCACCAATCAGCCCTCCCACCCCACCTCACCCCTAAAGCCACTTGTAGCTCTCACAAGTAGATAAAAAAAATTATAATAATAATAATAATACAAAATAATAATAATAGTAGTAGTAATACAAAAAATAATAATAATAAAAAATAAAAATAATAATAATAAATAAATATAAATAATAAAATAATATAAATAAATTATACGCATACAAAAGTTGTCATAAGACACACAGTAAACAAAAGAATAAATCTCCCCCCTCCCCACAGAAGTCTAATCAGGAGGTCCTGACATCTCGATAAGGCCTTCAATAGTAGTCAGTACAGGGCTCCAAGATTTATGAAATGATCTCAGCGAACCTTTAAGAGAATGTCAGATTTTTTCAAGGTGGATGCATTGCAATACCTCTCTTATCCAGTCGTCATGTGATGGAGGAGAAGCATGCTTCCATTTAAGGAGGATGGCACGCCTGGCCAGCAAAGTAGTAAAGGCAATGACGCAATGCGCTGTAGCTGGTATACATGGGATTGGGGAAAGGCCGAACAGGACAGTCAAGGAATTAGGGACAAAATTGTAATTGAGGGCCTGTGAGAGAGTTCTGAAAATGTCGGACCAATAGTCTGATAGCACCGGGCATGACCAGAACATGTGAAGATGATCGGCTGGGGATTGTCTGCATCTGTTACAGGCATCACTTCTGTTAGGAAACAATTTAGCCAGTCTGGCATTAGTGAAATGGGCTCTGTGAAGCACTTTACATTGTATTAGGCCATGTCTAGCACAAATAGATGAAGAGTGAACTAAACTGAGAATGTTTTTCCACTGGTCATCGGAAATGTCAATGCCCAAATCTTGCATCCAGGTTATCTTAAGGGAGTCAATCGGAGAAGGGGTTAAGGAGATTATTTTACCATAAATGGTTGAAATCAGTCGTCTTTGACCAGAGTCCAAGGTGAGAATTGAATCAATTTCTGATTCGGGTGGACGATTGGGAAAATGGGGAAATAAAGTTTGAATAAAGTGCCTCACTTGAAAAAAACGAAAAAGATGACTATTAGGAAGGTTAAATTTAGCTGATAAGGAAGAGAAAGAGAAGAAGACTTCGTTTTCATACAGGTCGTTTAGGGTAGAGAGACCCTTAGCTGCCCAAATATCTGTTAGGGGTTAACAGTTATGACCCAGACCAGATATGGAGAAAGAAAACCAGGAGTCGAGAAATTCAATTAAAGAATCAAAATTTACTGAAGAATAGTTTGCAGTGAAATTGGTAGAGCCAGCGACAAAGTCTCACGAGGAGATCGAAAGCTAACTCGTACCATACACAAAATGTTACATCAATTATACCATTTGCAAGGACGTACATTCCATTATTTTACTCCTGATTGGCTAAAAGAACATAAAGTCACAACATATAGATAGTTAAATGGCCTATCAACATTAATCAGCGCACTTGTCGTCCGCGCCCGAGATTTACGTCTGAAGTGACCTCGCAGATGGTCGCGGGGCGTCTTCGAGTCGGCCTGGTGTGCACCCCTGGTTCAAAACCTAGGTAGAAGGTCAAACGCACACCCAAAACAATGACGAACGACAGTTCTTCTCTGGGCACAAGAGAGCCAGAGCACACATTATCAGGCCATTTGAACCAAAACAGAGAGATAAAATATTCACTCCTCGGGCAGAGGAGTGGGTTGAAATAACATACATTTTTTCCCTAAAGAAATAATAAGAGAAAATCACACTTCTACTATTCAGGTGTTATTACATAGGACTTTAAACCATATAATTAATCATAGAAAAGTAACGATCAAACACAGAACATATGTTTAACATTCTCCATGCCCCCTCTCATCACAGCTAAGCTTATCCCCAAAGGACCTTCAGACTACGGGCAGGACAGAGAGAAAGACTCTGGAATGTTCCTTAAAAGACACTAGTTAACATTCCAACACACATAAGATTCAAAGTATATTTCAGTTATGCATAAGAAAATAGAATTGATTATGTGATCATGCATATAGTTAATTCATCACTTTATTAAAGAAGTTAAGCAACAGAATACAGATAGATATTGATATAAAAGGATATATATATATATATATATATATATATATATATATATATATATATATATATATTGATATATCTGAAGAGCCAAGGGATTTTGACCCTCACCCTTCATATCAAAGAAGCTTTCTGCAAGGGATGGGGAAAATAAGTGATTATTTGAAATTGGCATATGAATCGATGCTCTATGTAGACCAAATTGTTTTCTGAATTGATGTACCCCAAGGGGAAGCTGGGAGCAGATATTAGAAAGTAAATAACGAGAGGAAGATATCTCTATATGCACCCAGGGCGGACTAGAGGCACAACTTTTAAGGCCAACCCAATATAGTAATTTATGGATGTTACATGCCCAAAAATTTGGCAGAGCTAAAATTATAATAATAATAAGAGCTAAACCCCCTTCAGATTTGGGAAGCTGGAAGAACTGACTTCCTGATGCGAGCTGGCTTCTTATTCCAAAGGAATCCATTCAATTGCTGATCTAAATTAGTGAAAAAGAATTTATTAATGCAAACTGGAAGATGCTGGAAAAGATACAAAAACTTCGGCAGGATAACCATTTTAATAAGGTTCGCACGACCTATTTCAGAAAGGGAAAGGGAACTCTACCTAGCCATATTTGCCATTTTTCGAAAAGTGGTGTAAAGTTCTTAAAAAAACAAGTCTTTAAGCGAACCGGTGATAAATATCCCCAGATATTTAAACCCATCTAAGGCTATCTTAAAGGGGAATGAAGAATGAGGAAGAGATTGGAGACGTACAATAACAAATCGTCTGCACAGAGGGAAAGTTTATGGTCCAAACCATGGCGTGTGATGCATTTAAATGCATCATGACTTCGAAGCCAGATGGCCAAGGGCTCAATAGCTATATTAAATAACAAAGGTGAAAGCGGGCAGCCTTGACGTGTCTCCCGCTGGAGCAAAAAGGGTGGCGATCGAACACTGTTGGTATATACCGATGCAGACGGGGAAGCGTACAAAAGCCGTATCCAAGAAATGAGTTTGGGGTCAAACCCGAATTTTCCTAACACAAAGAACAGGTAATCCCACTCGACCCTATCGAAAGCTTTCTCAGCATCCAATGAAACTATGACTTCAGGGGTATTAGATGAGGGAGAGAAAATAATGTCAAGTAATCTCCGAGTATTGAAGAAAGAATGCCTATCCAATGTAAAACCTGTTTGATCTAATGAAATTATGGATGGCATTACATTTTGGAGGCGGAGAGATAGAATTTTGGTTAGTATCTTGCAGTCTACATTTAACAGAGAAATCGGTCTGTAGTTACCGCAGGAAGTGGGATCCCTGTCTTTCTTCAAAAGCAAGGATATAGAAGTCGGTATTGATACAGCGTCAGTGGGAGTTGGCCTTCTTGAAATGAATTATTGTACATCCTCACTAAAATTGGAACTAATAAAGTGGAATATGCCTTGTAGAATTCAACTGTAAACCCATTGGGGCCTGGGGATTTCTTATTTTGCATTGAGTTAATCGCTTCTTTGACTTCTTGGGGGGAAATGGGGCTGCCCAATTCCTTAGCCAAATCTTCATCAATTCTAGGAAATATTAAAGAATCTAAGTTCTTTAGTGAGTTTCATCAAGCTTGAGGAGTTTGTCTAAGATATCCTGCCATTTAGTCCTTTCAGCCTTACGCATGTACGAAGTGAAGGAAATAATCTGACCTCGAACAAAGGCTTTAAGGGCTTCCCATAAGAATCTACTGTTGACCTCAGGGGTATCATTGAATTCAATGTAATTACTAATTTGAGTGGCCACAAAGTTCTCAAACTCATGATGCGCTAATAAATGGGAACTAAATTTCCAGAGTGATGGGGAGATAACACTAAGAGGAAGATTAATATCAAGCGAGGTGGGGGCATGGTCCGAAACAACTATGGGGTGATAGCCACTAGCGGTAACCAGATAAAACAATTTATTGTCAATCAGGAAAAAGTCAATCCGGGAAAAGGTTTAGTGTGGCGGAGAAAAAAAAGAGAAAACTTTACTCTGGGGGTTTTTAAACCTCCAGTGGTCCGAAATTCCTAGATGAGATGAGCAATTAAAAACTACTTTAGCAGAATTCGATAGATTAATTTGCTTGGAAGACGACCTGTCGAGAATTGTGTCTTGCACTAGGTTAAAGTCGCCTCCTATCAGTATATGATGATTGTCGCTATTTGGGATTTTAGCAAAGAAATTAATGAAGAATTGCTCATCGTCCCAGTTGGGAGCATAGATAGAGATTAGGACTACTGAAAGGTTCTTTAACAAGCCCGATACTATGACATAACGGCCATTGACATCCTCAATAATATGTGCTGGCTCAAACAATATATTCTTGGTAATAATAATAGCAGCCCCTCTAGCTTTGGCCGAGAATTTCGAATGAAACACATGACTCATCCAAGGCTTTTTAATTCGTTGGATATCTGAGGTTTTAAGATGCGTTTCCTGTAGAAATATAATATCCCCTTTGAAATGTTGCAACTGCGTCATTACCTTACCAATCTTAATGGCCTTATTTATTCCTTTGGTATTCCATGAAATCAGGCGCACACCTTTACTCATCCTTGACGTATCAATAGCCATCTAGAACGATGCATAATGTTGTAACTGGAACTGCATGGCCTTCTGCAACGGGGAGAGAGAGGAAAAAAAATAAAAAATTTTGTGGCCTCAAAAACATTCCCCCAAAATACGAACCTTGTCTGAGCAACACGGCTCAACGCTTTACAGCGATACAAGACTTCCAACGTCTCTCTCCCACCACCTTTGAATGTCAACCCCCCCCCCCCCTTTTGTAATGAAAATTTCAAGTGAACAACGACGAATGGATCATAGTCTAACCCAGTCCTAAGAAAATAAAGAAAAAAAAGAAAACAAAAACGACAAATGTAAACCATATACAAACAAAAATGTGTACCATACACACACACACACACACACACACACACACATATCTATATATAATACATAATATAAGCAAACAACAAAAATTAAGTTGTGATCATATACAATGTACATTCGCCAAGAGAGGAAAAACGAAAATATTTGAATATTTTGAATAAAGAGTTATAACCATTTTCATATATATTTGAATGGGCACATACTATAAGCGCCACTACTATAAGCATCACTGCAAATTCTTACGAGCAAAGCATAGGCGTGGTGCAATAGAAGGAGCAAAACACAAATCCATTTAGGTTAACACTTATAAGAACCAAACAAAATGAATACAAAGAAAACAAGTGTAATAACCAAGTACTGCCTGTCATACAATGTGCATCACACACAAACTGTAGACATTACAGCTGTAAAACTAGTCTCTCAGGCACTTGAATGTGTAAGTTAGTGGCTTAAAAAAATAAATAAAATAAAAAAATAATAATAGTTTGGTACGCCTGTAAATGTACATTGATCTAAATTAAATAAATCACTGAAACTAAATCACTGAACTAAGTGGACTCAAGGGTGTAACGTTATACAAAAACAATGCCTCCATAGTGCTAAATAAAAGACATCTATAGATCTAGAGTTACCACTTTCATATGCAACAACCAAACGTTATAATATGCATATCTAAGCCAATATGGAAATCCAAGCATTTAACGAATACCGCTTCTTGAGTCAGTCGATCCAGTCCTGAGCAACTCCACAAGTCACTTCGAGTTTAGACCTCAGCAGGACGAATAGATGCAATGTAGTCCTTGGCGATGCAAATCTTCTCCTATCACCATCCTTCGTTACGATAGTAAGCCTGGCCGGAAACAACAGCGCTGGTTTTAGGCCGAGATTGTACAGTTCAGATAGCACCTCTCTGTACTTGGATCGTTGTTCCATCACCTCCGGCGCGTAGTCTTCGTAAATAGAAATAGGTGTGCCGCGGTAGTGAAGCTTTCCCCTCCTCGCTCTGGCCTCACGGATGATCTTTTCCTTTTGTTGGAATTTATGTAGCCGGATGATAACAGGTTTGGGCCTCTGCCCCGGCCTCGGTTTATCGGACAGCGATCGATGGGCTCTATCACATTCCGGCGGAGATTCCAGTACTCCGTCCCCAAATACTTCCACAAGTAGTTCTGAAAAGAAGATAGATGGTCGGGGCCCTTCAATGGATTCAGGTAGTCCAATAATTCTTATGTTATTACGCCGGCTACATGACTCGAGATCCACGACTTTGGCTAGCAATTTAGCGTTGCTCTCTGTTAGGATACCACAAGTCGTTTCCAAGGCTTGCACGCGCTCATCCTGTGCATTAGCGTGTGTCTCCAGCGAGACAATCTTCGAAGCGTGGTCCGTCACGGCAGCTTGAATTTGGTCTAGCTTTACCTCGAGTGTTGAAACGGCAGTATTAAAGTCTGCAGAAAGAGCGACCCGGTGTTCATCAAGAAGGCTAGCGATGGCTGCCATGTTAACCTCTTTGCCGTCGTCTCCACTCGCCTCGGCTTTCTGATCCTTTTTGCTTTGTTTTGTTGTTTTAGCTGCTATAATTTGATGCCAATATGTATGCAACAAAGATATTGCCCACTTGGTAGTGAAGTAGAAGAAATAGTAGGGGTTTAAAATTATTATAGACAAAAAAAAAAGTGGGAGCGAGACTTAACGCGTGTCTACGCCATCTCACCAAACCGGAAGTCCCAGTACTTAAAATAAAGTATGTGAAATATAATAATTGAAGAGAGAATGAATATCAGCTTTTATGTCTTTCAACACATTCCCAGTGGGTCAGAAGTTTACATACACTTTGTTAGTATTTGGTAGCATTGCCTTTACCCGGATTGAGGTCAGGACTTAGTCATGACCACTCCAATACCTTGACTTTGTTGTCCTTAAGCCACTTTGCCACAACTTTGGAGCTAGGCTTGGTGGTCATTGTCCATTTGGAAGACCCATTTGCGACTGAGCTTTAACTTCCTGGCTGATATCTTGAGATTTTGATTCAATATATCCACATAATTTTCCTTCCTCATGATGCAATCTATTTTGTGAAGCACACCAGTCCCACCTGCAGCAAAGCACCCCCACAACATGATGCTGCCACCCCAAATCTTCACTGTTGGGATGGTGTTCTTTGGCATGCAAGCCTCACCATTTTTTTTGATTTGGACTTTTCGCACCAAACTACGTTCATCTCTAGGAGACAGAATGGATCTCCTTCCAGAGCAGTAGGACGTCTGTGTGGTCCCTTGTTGTTTATACTTGCATACTATTTTTTGTACAGATGAATGTGATACATTCAGGTGTTTGTAAATTGCTCCCAAGGATTAACCAGTCTTGTAGAGGACCACAATTTATTTTCTGAGGTCTTGGCTGATTTATTTTGATTTCTCTATTTGAAGAAAAGAGGCACTGAGTTTGAAGGTATGTCTTAAAATACATTTCACAGGTAAACCTTCAGTTCAGAACACCTCCAATCAGAAGCTAATTGGCTAACTGTCTAAAGGCTTGAAATAATTTTCTGGAATTTTCCAAGCTGCTTAAAGGCACAGTTAACTTAGTATATGAAAACTTCTGACCCACTGGAATTGTGATATAGTCAATTAAAAGTGAAACAATCTGTCGGTAAACAATTGTTGGAATAATTACTCGTGTCATGCACAAAGTAAATATCCTAAACGGCTTGCCAAAATTATAGTTTGCTAATATTAAATCTGTGGAGTGGTTAAAAAATGTTGCATTCAACTATAGCATTGGACTTTGAACCTGGAAGACCTGCAAAGTTGAGCCCAAAGTTTCATAGAAGCACCAGGATAAAACGTGGATGCTTAAGCTATTGTGTCTTTTTTCTCACATTTGCTTTTATGACACTAATGGTTAGGTTTAGGTATCGGGTTTATGTATGTTTTGTTCACCATACATTTGCTTTTAGCACACTATCTGTTAAATTTAAATGTAGCATTTTGGGAAAGGACAATGGTTTTGTTCATTTCAAAATAGAAAAAAATATCATCTCACTTTATCTTTGTATGACACGTTTCGGTTAAAGGTTTTGGTTAAGGAGGTACTGTAGGTTTTATAAATTTAAAACTCCACAGAGCAGGGGTTCTCAATGGGGGCGGTACTGACCCCCCACCCACCCCAACCCCAGTGGGCCTTTAAATGATGCCAGTGGGCGCTGACAGCAAATTAGTAGAGAGGAGGTCATTAGGTTACAAATGGGGGGTGTTTATCAGTCATAATAATCACATCTATCATCAAGTTCCTCTTTGCATTAAACAATTATCTACACTTGGAGTATTCAGTTGGTTCTCAATAATACAGTTTGGTATGTTTGGAACAATAATACAGTTTGGAACTGTACCACAGTTCATCTGATTTTGAAGCCTAGCAATGTATCTTTAGTATCTGGTTTAGCAGTGTCAAATACACAGGTGGAGGCACAACCTTGGCTAATAATCCTGTATGGCTCTGTAGATGGATACGGCTTAATGGACAGAGCAGAGCTAGCACAAAGCTCTTAAATCTCAGGCTCTTAAAGTTGCAGCTTTGCGAGAATCAGTGAGAAGCACGTTGTGAAAAGTGGAAACCTTTTGAATTCAGCACAGAATTCTACATCACCACTCTATACTATAGTAACTCTAACTGTACTTAAGGCAGAAATAGATTGATAATAAATGTATCTAAATTTATATTGTAGTGATATTATCATATAATATTATATTATCAACTTTTTACATTTGTGACATTAGGGGAGTGAGGGAATATAATACATTTTTGTTACAACTTATAAATATTTATTATTTGCATTTACTGTTTTTACATGTGTTTAGAGTAGGTCTATGGTTTATAATTACAAAAATGTGTGTATAGTTAGTTTTATAGATATCATGTTACATCTAACCACGGTAGTGAAGATCCATGCTTCCATGTGTTTACTATGGTCTTGTTACAATTAAAACTATACAAAATAAATAATTAATGAATAAATAAAATGTGGCAGCATGGGCGTGGTCAAGCGCCCATCCGGGGAGAGAAAACGGTAAGGGCATTGCACCTGAGCTAAATTATATCTAAGACCTGTCTCTAATTTCAGTGAGCATGGGGAGAGTGGCATATAAATAGCCACAGAACCGCCAGATGGGGAGAGAGCCAGAGAGAGCGGGAAGGGGGGAACACACAGGGGTAGGGGGGAGAGAGAGGATAAGAGAGCTTGTCCGCCCTTGTGTGCACTGCCATATGACTGCAAACGGAAAAGCTGCCGGTGCTGTTGCGGTAGTTGTTGGGCAGCGAGCTGGGCTACCCCAGACAGCAGCGGGAGGAGCCTGGCCGGCCACTGGTCATGCGTCCAGCACCAGATCTCTGCGGTCTTCTTGAAGAGATCGAGGAAAGCTTCAACATCATCATCTGCCCCCATCTTCAGGAGCGTGGGCGGGGGCAGGGTACTGCGGCTGTCCGGGGTCACGGCCGGGGCTTTCTCCTGGCCAAGGAGGTTCCGGATTGCATGCCGGTCCTTTGCTTGAGCCCGTAGGATCTCAAAGAATAAACAATAAACCCTGAAACCGTGACAATGAGGGAGTGAGAGCATTAGTCTCTTGACAATTCTCTTGTTTTGCACTATTTTCTTTGCATCCGATTTCTTTCTAAGTGGCTATTGCTTCTAAGCACTTAAAGCCCATCCCCACACCAGTCGCCCCCCACAAGCCAGCACGTTCCTCTTCATCTGCCCAGAGGAGGAGGAGAAGACGGGCTTCCGCCTCCCGGCCCACACCTGCCCCGGTCTGCGAGCCAGAGCCCACGCCTGTCACGGTGAGCAAGCCTGCGCCCCTGTCAGCCACGGTGAGCGAGCCTGAGCCCTCGTCAGCCACGGTCAACGAGCCCGAGCCCTCGTCAGCCACGGTCAGCGAGCCCGAGCCCTCGTCAACCACGGTCAACGAGCCCGAGCCCTCGTCAGCCCCGGTCAATCAGCCAGAGCCATTCGCCCCAGCCGTCAGTGAGCCTGCGCCCTCGTCAGCCACGGTGAGCGAGCCTGAGCCCTCGTTAGCCACGGTCAGCGAGCCCGAGCCCTCGTCAGCCACGGTCAGCGAGCCCGAGCCCTCGTCAACCATGGTCAACGAGCCCGAGCCTTCGTCAGCCCCGGTCAATCAGCCAGAGCCATTCGCCCCAGCCGTCAGTGAGCCAGCGCCTGTTGCCTCAGCCGTCAGTGAGCCAGCGCCTGTCGCCACTGCCAGCAGTGAGCCAGCGCCTGTCGCCACCGCCAGCAGTGAGCCAGCACCTGTAGCCTCGGCCGTCCCTGAGCCAGCGCCTGTAGCCTCGACCGTCCCTGAGCCAGCACCTGTAGCCTCGACCGTCCCAGTGCCAGTAGCTATGACCGTCCAAGAGCCAGTGCCAGAAGCCATGACCGTCCAAGAGCCAGTGCCAGTAGCCATGACCGTCCAAGAGCCAGCGCCAGTAGCCATGACCGTCCAAAAGCCAGCGCTCGTGCCCGTCCAAGAGTCAGCGCCTCTCGAGCCTCCCAGGGCTCCGCCTCTTGAGCCTCTCGAGCCACCCAGGGCTCCGCCTTCTGAGCCTCCTACGGCTCTTCTCCCAGAGACTCCCGAGCCTACTACGGCTCCGCCTTCCGAGCCTCCTACGGCTCTGCCTCCCGAGCCTCCTACAGCTCCGCTTCCCGAGCCTCCTACGGCTCTGCTCCCAGAGACTCCAGAGCCTTCTAGGGCTCCGCCTCTAGAGCATCCTACGGCGCCCCTCCCTCGGCTCTGCCTTCAGAGCCTTCAAGGTCTCCGCCTCTGAAACCTCCTACGGCGCCACCTCCCTCGGCTCTGCCTCCAGAGCCTTCCAGGTCTCCGCCTGAGTCTGCCACGGCTCAGCAAGCTTCTGCTCTACCCCCAGTGTCTCCCACGGCTCTGCCTGTCTCTGCTCCGCCCCCAGGGTCTCCTGCGTCCTTGCCTACGCCTCCTTCGGTGCCGCCACCCAAGGCCACGACTGCTCCGCCTCAGAAATCCACCTTGGCTCCGCCAGCTTCCCCAGTGGCCACTCCTCCTCCCAGGCCCCCTGAACCGGCCCTTGCCCTGTGGCCGCCACCTAGGCCACCTAAACCCATCCCTGTCCTGTGGCCGCCTCCCAGACCTCCTGAACCGGTCTTTGCCTTGTGGCCACCTCCCTGGTCTCCTAAACCTGTCCCTACCCAGTGGACGCCCCCCCAGGCCACCTGACCCTGGCCCCGTCTCACACCCCATAGACTGCCTGCCTGCCCCCTCGGCCTCCGTGGACTGTCTCAGTGTCTCTTGTGCCTCCGTGGACTGCCTGATTGCCCCTTGTGCCTCCTTGTTCTGTCTCCATGTCCCTTGTGTCCCCTTTGGTCTGTCTGTTTTTCCCCTTTTCTAGCCCCTCTCTCCTTGAACATTTGTTTATTCTTGCTATTTTTTCTTTTCTGTTTCTTAGGACCGTCTGGAATCCGGTCCTTTTGAGGGGGGATTATGTTACGTTCCCGTGTTGTCTGCCCTGTGTTCTCTGTCTCACTAGTCACGTTTCCTTGTTGTCTGCTCCGTGTTTTCCGTTTCACCCGTCACCGATCCCGTTCCATGTCACGTTTTCCCTGTTGTCCGCCCTGAGTCTCACTGTCCGTGTGTGAAACTGCACTTCCCACAATTCCAGGATCACGCTCCCAGCCCTGATCACTGTGTTATTGTCTGCACCTGTCTGTTATTTTGTCATTACATTGTCTGTTTATTTAAACCCTGCTTTCTCCCCGTCCCTTTGTCAATTGTTATCGTTTCGTGTTCGTGCTTTTGCCCGTGAGTGCTTCATTCGTGTTTGTGTTGCCATATTCACTCGTGTTTGTTTTAGTTAACCCTGCCCTTCGTGGATGTTTGTCAACCTGTGTTCACTCGTGCGTTATTTTGTGTTTGAGTTTACTTTTCCCATTGTGGACTTTTCATTTGCTCCTGTGTTTGTTTTGTTGTTTTAAATAAACCGCGTTTAGATCCGAATTCCCCGTCTGCCTTCTCCTGATTTCTACACACTCATTACAGGGCAATGGTGAAACTAGAATAGAAATATTAATAATTCTGCCGAGCTGAAAAATACATGTTATATACTGTACATATGGTGATTACATACATTATAAGTATTTTAAATTAATATTGTAATTTTTGAAATGGCATTTTTTAATAGTCACTGGTTATATTTATAAATTTTTTAATGGTAGTGTATATTTATCCAGTAAATTCATATTTGCTATAGTATAAATTGTGAAATCAGACTTTACACATTTGGCATTATCAGGACTATCAAATATCAGGACCATTATTATACATTATATTCAACATTGCACGTAGTTTAATATCTGGAAACGTAGTGCAGATTCACTCTCGTGCTGAAAAGTCTTATCCCGTTGCTCATTATATTACACACGCTTCATCAATGAGGAGAAACAAGGGGTGGGCGATCTTCCCAAAAAATCATATCACGATCTTATAACATACAATCACGATCCACGATCGGAATCACGATCCACGACCCAATTTTGAGATGTACTATAGAGAATATTCAGACTGGAACAAGCCTATGGAATTTAAAACACAACATTGAATTAAAGAATCAGTTGTCAAAAATATCATTAAATGGCCTGAGTTTAACTTTAAGTATTAAAGTTATAATCAGCAGTCAATAGATAAATATTAAATAACACAAGATATTAAAGTACTCAGAAATTGCAGTAATAAAATACAAGCAAAACAAAGGTGTGCACTTTTCAAATTCTGAAAAATAAAACATTCTGTTACACCTTCAAGTGGCAATCCGCAACCAATAGATAATATTATATCAAATAAATCCACACAATTATCTGAACAATTATGTATGCTTTCAAGACTTTCTTTCCATAAATCATCTGGAATAGATTCACCAAGTTCCTCTTCCCACTTACGTTTATAATTTTCAGTCGATGGGGAGCTTATTAATAAGAGATTGTTATAGACGAGGGATATGAGTTTACTTTCATTAGGAGACAATTTCAGACAGTCATCTATTTTAGATTGTGGTTCAGTCTCAAATTCTTTTAAGTATTTCCGAATGTAGTCCCTAACTTGTAGGTAACGAAATAAGTTATTATTCCCCAGCTCATACTTCCTCTGTAGTTGTGTGAATGAAGCAAAGACGTCTCCCACGTATAAGTCACCAATACATTGGACACCCCTCTCACTCCATGTAGAAAAGGCTCCATCCAGACTGGAGGGGGCAAATGTGGGATTTCTAGTGATGGGTAACAGAAGCGAGATTGGTTTAAGATTAAAGGTGGTCTTGATTTGTTTCCAGGTACAGATCATGCTATGTATGATGGGATTGTTATTATACAGGGACTTATTAACCGCGGCTGGAGCTAGTAGGACCGCGGCCAAAGAATACGGCTGGCAGTCCTCCCGCTCCAGCATTAGCCAATCAGACATTGGCATTGATTTGTCCAACCAAAAGGTAAACATCTTAATCGCTGAGGCCCAGTAATATAGCAAAAAGTCTGGGAGTGCCAATCCCCCGTTTGGCTTTGTCCTACAAAGATGCTTTTTACTTATTCTGTGAACCTTGTGTCCCCAAAGAAAAGAAACTATTGAAGAATCTAGGTGTTTAAAAAATTATTTTTTCTTAGACATTGGGATGTTTTGAAATAGGTATAACAATTGTGGGAGGAAAATCATCTTTATAGCATTAATTCTCCCAATTAAAGAAATTGGGAGCGTGTCCCAGAATAATATTCTAGTCTGTAATCGCTCTATTAGAGGGGGGAAGTTTGCCTGGAATAGAGATGAGTACTGCTTTGTCACTTCTATCCCCAAATAAGTACATTTCTCTGGAGAGACTGTAAATGGAAAGTGATCTAGGTGTGCTAAGTCACTCATATGGACTGGCATTAAAACGCTTTTAGTCCAATTGATCCGATAACCCAAAAAGGTCCCAAACAGGTTGATTTTGTCGAGAAGATTTGGGATGGTAATTTGAGACCGCGTTATATATAAGAGGATGTCATCTGTGTATAATGATATCTTATTATTTGTGTCTTTGGTGGAGTATCCATAAATCTGGGGTTCCATTCTGATACATTGGGCTAGAGGTTCGATAGCCAGCGCAAAAATTAAAGGGGATAATGGACACCCCTGCCTTGTCCCTCTATTTAAGCTAAACGGGGAGGATATTGTCCGGTTTGTTAGGATTTAAGCCGTGGGATTCTTGTAAATGAGTTTAATTAGTGACAGCAACTTATTTCCGAAATTGAACCTATTAAGAACTTCAAATAAGTAACACCACTCAATCTGGTCAAATGCCTTCTCGGCATCAAGTGCAAGTATGACAAGATCAGTAGGTGGACCTCTCTTTGTGTATATAATATTGAAGAGACATCTAAGATTGAAAGTAGCACTCCTATTTGGTATGAAACCTGTCTGGTCCATATGAACTAGCTTTCCCACTAGAGGATTCAGCCTGTTAGCCAGTATCTTGGCAAATTATTTTCCATCTACATTACGGAGGGAGATAGGACGATAAGCGCCTACTTCCTGTGAGTCCTTCCCTTTTTTGTGAATTAATGTGATCACAGCCTCAGTTAAGGTGGGGGGTAAATTACCCTGTGTCTGGGCATGTTCATATAATTTCAACAGGTAAGGGGATAGATTTTCACTGAATGTTTTGTATAATTCCCCTGGAAGTCCATCAGGACCAGGTGTCTTATTACTATTTAGGGAGGCGATGGCGCTCCGAACCTCTGCAATTGTGTGGTCAGAATTCAAAGAATTACAATCTTCCTCGCTCAGTCTGGGAAGCTCACATTTGTCTAAAAAAAGCATTAATAGTTACAGAGTCTGAAGTGGTCTTTGAGGTATACAAATCAGTATAAAATTCAAGAAACCTGTCATTGATATCTTTAGGTTTTGTAAGTATTGTATTATTGTGGGCTTTTATCTTGTGTACTGTTCTGTCGTTTTCCATTTTCCTGAGTTGTCTAGCGAGTAGTTTGTGTGGTTTGTCACCAAATTCAAAATATTTTTGCCTAGTATAGAGGAATGCTTTACTTAGTTTTGCAGAGATAATTTTGTTATATTCATACTTAAGTGTTGCTATTTTCCTGTGCAATATAATAAAGGGGGAGTGTGCATTTTCTATGTCAAGTAATTTAATTTGATCTTCTAACTCTTTTAATTTGGTCTTATTAACTTTTTGCCTAGAAGCTTCAAACGAGATGATACATCCTCTTATGTAAGCCTTGAATGCTTCCCAGAGGATGGAGGGAGAGGTATCAGGGTTGTCGTTTATTTCAAAGTATAAAGAAATCTGGTCTTTTAAGTATTCGCAAAATTTATTTTCAGTGAGCAAGTGCGAGTTCAGTTTCCAAGAGGCCTGTGGCTTATCTATATGATCTAAACACAACGAAAAGGTGAGTGGGCTGTGATCTGAAATCACAATGCTGTGATATTTAGCATTCAATGTGGACGGTATGAGTCTGGCATCCACCAGGATGTAGTCTATCCAACTGTAAGAGTTGTGTACAGGTGAATAAAAAGAGTAGTCTCTACCCGAAGGATTCATTGCTCTCCATATATCCAGTACATTCGTGTTATTAATGAACATATTTAAAAATTCACTAGAGGCATTTCTTGGAAGTCTCTTCGTGGAGGACCTATCAAGATATGTGTCGAGGACCGTATTAAAGTCGCCCCCTATTATCAAGTGTGTTTGTGAGATGTCTGGAATCAGTGAAAAAACCTTCTGAAAGAATATGGGGTTATCTATGTTGGGAGCATATATATTTACTAGAGTGAGGGAAATGTTGTGGATTTCACCAATAACTATAATATAGCGTCCCTCTTTGTCAGTGATTGTTTTTTTCTGTAAAAAGGGCACACCTTTTCTCAGTAGAATGGCCGCACCTCTTGCTTTGGATGAAAAGTTTGAGTGGTAAACTTCCCCTATCCAATTTGCTTTTAACCTGCCATGCGAGCCACTCTTCAAGTGAGTTTCCTGTAATAACATAATGTCTGAGGTCAGTGACTTTAGGTGGGTCAGAACTTTACCTCTCTTGACTGGGTTATTTACTCCACGCACATTCCAGCTGGAAAATGTGAGACCCCTCATCCCTCTGCTGTCATTGTTTAAATTATCATACATCAGGAATCTGTGATCAGTACAGTATCGGTAGCAGTACAGTTGTCAATGTGTAGGATTTGAGTGAATGGTCTTCCTATCCCTCCCCTCCCCTCTACCCCAACCCGCCCCATGACCTTTATCAAGGTCAGCCCAGTCCCCATAGTAACAAATGAAAACAAAACTACTCTAGCCAATTCGAAGTGAATGTGGCACGAGCCTTCTTAAGGAAGTAAGTACAAATAAACCAGTAACTTAAGTTACTTCCCCACACCTTCTGGTGGCCTGATGTGAACTCCTATCTGTGATCCCATAGCTTGGTAACGTACAAAAAATGTATAGGTAGTTTAGTGAAGAGAAGAAAATATGATTAGTTAAAATAAAATATGATTAGTAAGAGTGCCATAGTAATATAATATCCATGGGTACACACACACACACACACGCACACGCACACACACACACACACACACACACACACACACACACACACACACACACACACACACACACACACACACACACATATACCCATATATCCAATATCTATTAGCTAAAACGGAAAACTGTAATCAGATTCGCATCGTCTGTATAATATATATACACATATATAAAAAACGTTTTTTTTTTTTTCTTTTTTCCATAAAAAGTGTAAGAGTTTAAGTATGTATGACCAAAAACTTAACTGAGTTGCAACTCCAACAGAGGCAATAACACACTGAATATCTTCAATAACAGTGAGCCATTTCCACACTTTAAAGAAACTAGCTGAACAATTGTCAGGGCTCTAGATAAGATATCAGAAAGAAAGAAAAAACAACAACAACAGTGCAAACCTCGATCTGTGAGGCAGGACATAACATTTTCCACTTATTATTCTAATGACAATGGTGGTTTTACAGTCAGATGGTGAGGCACCAGCTGTGTGTGTGTGTATGAGTGTGCAACTCACGTAGATGGGTGACAGCTAATGTTGTGCTAGCGCTAGCCATAAAAGCTAAGCAACAGTAAGTTACATAACCACCTCTCTGAATATCTTGATTCTCCGCATCAGCAGCGATTGCATCAGTTTAAGCGTCCTCCTGTCTCACTTCAGTCGAGAGGTGTTCGGCATATTCCTCTGCTTTTTTGGCATCTATGAACGAGATCTGCGTGCCGTTGTGGGTTATCAGGAGTCTGGCCGGATAGAGGAGGCCGTACCTGATCCCGGGTCTGCCACGTAGCAGCTCCCTGGTGCGGTTGAATAATGCCCTCTTTTTAGCCACGGCAGGCGGGTAGTCCGGAAAGATTTGGATCCTTTTACCACCATGGTAGAGCTGTTTAGCCGCTGCAGCCTTGCGTAGGATGTCCTCAACCGTGTGGAAGTAGTGTAGCCTCAGTACAAAGGGTCTAGGTGGCTCATGAGGTTTGGGCGCCTTCAGAGGGTCCGGTGCGCTCTATCAATAAGAGGTTTCTCATCCAGGGATAGCACCTCTTGCAGCAACCCGGCGATAAAGTCTCTCGGCCTGGGTCCCTCAGTCCCCTCAGGAACTCCGATGACCCGGATGTTGTGTCTCCTCGAGCGCCCTTCTAGGTTTTCGCATTTCTCAGTTAGTTTTTCTACTTCAGAGCTCAGGCGGGTGACTTGACGTTGAAGTGCAGTGACATCGTCCGACTGATGTGAGGCGGACTTCTCTATCTCTCCAATAGTGTTAGCATGCGAGGTCGCGGTTTTCTCCAGGGTCGTAATGGAAGTCTGCAGCTCTTCTTTAGCTGTAGCCAATTCGCTCTTAGCACGGTGTACACCGTCTGTATACGGACATCGATAGTGGCGCATATGTCATCTTTAATCTGGGTAATTTCATTTCGCAGCGCAGCAATAGCGGCCAATACCGCCCGGTTGGGTGGATCCACCTCCTCACTCAGCTGGTCGGACTCCAACACCACCTCAGTTGAGTCCGAGGGTTGATCAAGGCCTAATTCTTGTTGGTCGTTCTTTTTGGATTTACTCTTTTTTGACATCGTTCTCTCCTTTTTAGGTTTATTTTCCCACTTGCTTGTGTCTACTTATGTCACTCCAAAGCACTTTTAGGCGGATATACAGGTGTTTAGTTTATTAATAAAAGAAAAGTTACCGGAGCTATGTAAAACACGTCTCACTTCCTCCATTGCTCAACAGCGCCTCCCTGATTGAACTAATTAAATGAAACAACTTAAGGATGATTTGTGGATATAACTTGCTTAAAATATTGTCAGGAAAAAAAACTTTTGTAGCATTTGACAATGCTATCTCTATTTAATAATTTACAAATCATGAATAATTTGCTATGGAAGAGCATGATATTGAAAATAGCAATGTTGCCTGGCTACTTGTAGCTAAACTAATAGCTTAATTACAGTATCTTACTGCCCAACAAAACAATTATAATTGCTGTTGCACTTATGTTCTTGTCAAACTTTCTCATCAAAACAGACTTTTCAAATTAAGTTAAAAAAAAAAGAAAAATTAAGAGAAAAAAAAAGAAAAAGAAAAGAAGCAAGATTACTGAATTAATGCAATTCTCTCAAGGCATAATGTGTCAGATTATACAGGTATGCTCATTAAACTAATATGAGCCAAAACTCTCTAGGGGAAAATGTGGGCCCAAAGCTGAATTTACCACAAACTTCAACCTGAAAAATCTTCAGAATTTAATTAATTATAACCTGCTGTGCAGGTAGTCAAGGTCTGTGGTTATAAGAATAAATCCAACCAAACAAATTATCCACGTATCAACCTGACCTCTGAAAATTAATTGACTATTCTCTACGGCAATGAAAATGCAATTGGATGAAGAGGTGAGGGAACTAATATACCAATACAATGAAATGGATTTTGACAGGAGAGAAGAGCTCAGTCTGTGATAAAATATTTACAAAAAAGCTCTGTTACATAAGTACAGATGAAACAGCCTATAAAAAGATCTGTTAAAGATCTTTTAAAGAACATCAACATACACTATTTGTAAAAAGCAATTATATTTTGCTGAAAGAAAAAGAAGCCTACATTTGTGTTGTTTCACATACTGTATATGTATTACAGTGCTTTAAAAAATACCTGTAATGCAATGTTTTTTTTTTTTTTTTTTTTTTTTTAAATCAGCATAAATGAAACATAGTACAACAAATTCTACTGCCATACAATGGGTCTAAAAATGCTAGTGGTTGACCGATATGGGATTTTTTATATATCTTGCTTAAACTTGAAAAAACAAAACTGAAAATAGAAAAAGTTTACTTTCCATGAACAAAACGGTAAATCTTGGCAGATTTTGGAATTGACACAAGGGAAAGTTAACACTTATGTTAATACTACACAATAATGGGATATCACAATGCAACAAAAAAACAACTTATTAATCTAATTTGTTTCAAATATGTTGGCCAATTGTGCTGGGAATGCAGAAAGAACACCAAACCAGAGTACACATAAGGCTAATACAACTATTTCCAAAAACATGAACAAATCTTGAACCGAACACCATACACGTACCACAAATGTGCTTTACTACATGCAATGCTCTGAGCAAAACCCATGCAGATAAAACCCAGAAAAGCACATGTCCACTGCACAACAATGGTTACAATCAAGTTCTCTCCCTAGACATATAAAACAGAATATAAAACAGACTTTCACATGCCTAAAGTCTGAACAGTTCTGGCTGGGGCTGATAACAGTTTGCCAGTGACCTGAGGGTATTATAGGATAAAATTTGAGTTTTCTGAAGAAAATGTAAGTGGTGCTTGTCCATGCAAAACCCGCTGAAACAATGCTAGGGTGTTGTGTGTGGTTGCTCAACAGTGCAAGTCAAAAGAGCTCACCATTAAGTCTCTATTGATATTCTGGTCTCTAAAAGTGACTTGGGTCCCTTATTAAATGCAAATATAGACCATTTCAAGAATGTAAACAAAAACAAATGAATTAGAGCTTTCCAAACGTATTTCCATATCCTTTCAACAAAGTCTCTTTTTCAAGGTTTATGCTTCAAGATGGCGACGAGTATGGCAGCTGCGCTGCGAGCTCCGACCCAATATTGTTCTTGTTTGTTCTTGTGTTTTTCATCTTGGGTGTCATCTGCCTCATTGTTTATGACAGACAAACACTTTTGGACATTGGTTCTTCAATAGCACAGCGAAAACCGGACTTATTCAGTGAGGGATATTTGATCCACTGCTGATTTAGTACGTTTGCCCACTGACAAAGAAATGATCAGTCTATAATTTTAATGGTAGGTTAATTTGAACAGTAAAAGACAGAATAACAACAAAACAATCCAGAAAAACGCATGTCAAAAATTTTATAAATTGAATTGCATTTTATTGAGGGAAATAAGTATTCAACCCCCTCTCAATGGGTATTCCAGCATAACAATGACCCAAAACACACAGCCAAGGCAACAAAGGAGTGGCTCAAGAAGAAGCACATTAAGGTTCTGGAGTGGCCTAGCCAGTCAAGGAAAGTCTGACCTCTGTGATTGCCAACAAGGGTTTTGCTACCAAGTACTAAGTCATGTTTTGCAGAGGGGTCGAATACTTATTTCCCTTATTCCCCTTTACAAGGAAAGTCTGACCTCTGTGATTGCCAACAAGGGTTTTGCTACCAAGTACTAAGTCATGTTTTGCAGAGGGGTCGAATACTTATTTTCCTCACTGTAATTCCTGAGCGGAGCCCTTTGTCTGGGCTGCTCGGCCATGGAAACATAGCCAGAAAAGGGAAAGGAGGACCGGCGTTCATGTCACACTAAGACATGGCGCAAATCAACCCCACTACACAACATTCTACTGGCAAATATTCAGTCTCTTGACAAAAAGCTCTGTGAGCTGAGTGCGGATCTCTTTCCAACGAGAGAGGAGGGACTGCTGCATTATCTCCTTACAGAAATTTGGATGTCTGTGGAGATTCCAGACTCAGCCATCGAACCTGTAGAGGTGGTGGTGTATGTTTCAAGATCAACAAATCCTGGTGTGATCAACAGAACGTACTTTCACGTATCAAGTCTTTCTGCTCTCCTGATCTGGAATTTCTGTTGCTTCTGTGTTGACCATTCTGGCTACCGAGGGAATTCACAGCAGCCATTATCATAGCTGTGTACATCCCCCCACAAGCTGAAACAGACTGAGGAAATTCACAGCGGTCATCATCACAGCTGTGTACATCCCCCCACAAACCTACACTGACTGGGCACTAAAGGAACTGTATGGGAGTATAAGTGAGCAGGAAACAGCACTCCCTGAGGCCACGTTCATTGTCCCCTCCTTGGTCAGAGGCATGTGGGGCCACAGCTTCACTCGAGCAGTCCAGATTCCCTGGGCTTCGGCATTTGGGGGGAATAGTAGCCCGACATCCTGGCCCGTAGTTTGCAAAGAGTGCTCCAATCCCCTGCATCGCATCTAACTTGTGCCAGGGTTTCAGGTGAGCCCCATCACACACACCGCAAAATGGGGAAATGTCACCACAATTAAAATAATTACCAATTACAGTAAAATGTTTTTGTTACAAATGAGCCATGAATATGGCTTTAGCGTCTCATTTCAACACATAGTTCAACACATCTCATCTTTAATACATAAAGGGTAAATTAATGAGCTCAAATCTGTTCCTCTGTAGAAGTGATTTTATGGGGGATAATTACAGCTTGGTATTTTGGATCTCCTAATCATCTCCCAAACTACAATCCAATAATCAGCATGACACAACACATTGCCCCTGCTCTCCTACAGTGGGCAGTATGGCACTATAAACAAGAACAATATGGCAGAATATGAGACTACCAGAGTGTGAATAGAGAAAGAGAGTGAATGAGAAAGGGAGAAAGTAAGAGTAAGCACAGGGGTGGGATGGAGAGCAGAGACAACCGCAGAGGAAGAGTTTGACTGAGATAAACACATAAATACACTCTAAATCCGATTGAGCTGCCTTGGTACTGCCTGCATAGGCAGCTACTTTCTAAGTCAGCATCCTAAGCAAAATGGCACTTCATAAGTGACTGATTTTGAACACACTAGCTAGGCAGCAACTTTGTGTATCTTTGTGTAGCTATCATATAAATAGCTCTCGTCACACAAAGCACACATGAGACTCGATTTACAACTGATTTCAATGGAGTTCACTGTTACAAAATTGCATAATTGGCATAAAAATTCACAGCACACACAAACATGTACATCTAAGGACTAGAATATCATAGAGACTTCGGGATTGACTCTTTTGACCAGTAACCACCTTGCATCCGCCTAGAACACCCTAGCAACCACGTAGCAATGGCATAGCAGCAAAGTAGAATTTAATTTCCTATAATCTCTTATTGATAAGCACATTCACAGTATTTTCGCAATGATTTTGCTGATGATATAAAATGATGCGACATCTCTTGAATATCACAATGTTTATAATGTGCATTCAATTTGGCCATTCAGTTCTCTAAAGAGTGTGTCATTAGACAAATTGTGAGTATTAACAACATATTAAGATGTTTTCACAGCATCTCTGATTTAAACTTATACTTTCAACAGCAGCGAAAATGACATTCAGCGATTTATTTGTGTGATCGCTACGCTTTATTTTCCCAATCAAATAAAATATTTGTAACAAATGTCATATATGTGAATGGATTGCTATTAATTGTATTAATTAGGCAACATGCTCTCAAAACTCCTAAAACTGTAAACTCCATCCACTATATTTTTTTTAAGATAAAGTATTTCTAATTACAAATATTATATATATGAATTGATTATGAATTGTATTTGCTATAACTTATATGTGTTGCATCAAAAGCTGTTCACAATAACATACTGTAAATAAGCAATTATTTTGAAGGTTAAATATGCTCTCAAAACTCCAAAGACTTTTAAACTATAGCATCTTTTTTTTTTTTTTTTCAAATACTGTATCATATGCGTGAATTTATTCTATGAATTTTATATGTCATAACTTAGGGAAACAGTAACAGGCTTTGAATATTTTATTTCTCTAATCTCGGAAATCTGATTCTTTTATGCTTTTTCTCTTTATAGCAGCAGCAGCTTCATCGCACCACAAGAGGAAGGAAGAGCAAGACTGCAAATTTAAAATGAGTTTATGCTAAAATACAGAATTGGGGGACTCGAGTTAAATGACTTGAGCAAATTTAAGGACTTGTGCTTGCTTGACTAAATGAAGAAAATTACTTGACTTGATTTTGACTTGAGAATGACTCGAGACTTGACTTGAACTGCATGAATCGACAATGACTTGAATGTTTTTTTATTATTAATATTTTCAATAACTTATTATAAACAGTAATGAAATGTGTTTAAAGCTTGCCAGCACAACTGATCTGCATCTGCGCAGTTAACACTGCACTCACAACGTGCCAAATTGACAGATGATTGTTGAGTTCCCAAAATAATCTCCTTTGGATATAAATATTTTGAATTGGACTGTGTGAATAAATAAATTATGAAAATATGCAACGCAAAAATATCCGATACAACCATGAATTTCATCAGACATTTCAAAAACACAAGGAAAGGTAAGTAAAGCATTTCATTATCCAGAAAGATTAATATGTAATATTACTGTTCAAATGTCTGATGGTTGTCAGTAAATTAAAATGATTCATGATTAATCTCATGTTTTGTAACGCAACAAGTTTGAAAGACGCGACATTGCCTCTAAATGTGTGCCTTTTCTAAACCTTCTCAACAGTCAATAATATACCATAACCATTTGTTGGCAATATAAAAACATAACAGGCAGTCACAACACTTTATTTAAAACGTGACAAAGTGCTCTCATAGTGATTATGACTTCTGAAGACTTTAACTAAAGCCCTTGAATGCAAAACCTTTATGATTATTTTATATAAATGTATCACTAGAGGGATCTGACTGTCTTCAGAAAAGTTTTGATGGCATTTTCTTTTCATCTTACCTCTGTATAATGCAGGAGTCGGGAACCTTTTTTCAATTAGGAGCCAATTTTAAAATATTTGGTTGAAGCATTTATTTTTCGAAAGAGCCATACTACAAACTAATAATTTACTATTTTCAAAAACAAAGTTTTTCAATCAAATAAAATGTTTATATTGCCCATAGACTACTCAAAAACAAACAAATATGCAAACATTAATAGGTAACATGTTGCTGTATGGAATTGAGTTTGTGCGGGTCATTATTCATGACAAATTTTACTTTGCTTTTGGGCTGGGTGATATTTAAAAAACCTTTTTATAATAATCACATTTAAAATATTGTGATATCCGATTATATTGTGAATATTTTTGCTTGATTGATTTAGCTATAAAAATTAAATACATTTATTTAAACATGAAAAACTTACACAAAAGACATTTCTAAATTCAAATAGCTCTTTAAATGAAACTAAAAAAGCAATTACAATAATGAAGTGATTAAAGAATCTTAAATATAACCTCCTCCCCAAATACAAACATTTACCGTCTACAGCGGCTCCATTTGCCATAACGCAACAGGTGCAGAACTTAAGACAATTATAAATGTAAAGATAATTATAATAATCATCATTAAAAATAAGCCTAATAAATTCCCTTGTGTTCCCAAAAAATGCTGCCAAATGTGTGTTCTTATCAAATGTATTGCTTTTGTAATACAGTTAATGCTGCCTAAAGAAAATAAAATAGAATTACATTTTAGGTTCAAGGTGAATGTGCCTTGTATTGCTTTATGATTTAATCATATTCGTCTTTGTTTCTTTAATACAAAGACATATATTACTGAACCTGCAGAGATGCATTCACAATGTGTAAGAGTGAACTGCTCCATCACAGTTCCTCATGAGATAATCGGAGATCATGTGCAGCATTCTCATAGAATACATCATAGACTACATTACTCTTGCAAACAGTTTTCAGTTGAATAAAACAGATAAAAAGGAGTGAAAACTCTTTTCAAGCGCTTGTTTCATGAGACAGGGTCCCGTTGCATGTCTCTGTACAAGCAGTGAATCAGACACGAGCACTGAAGACTTTTCTTTTGTATGTTCTTAAAATATAATAAAGTGTGTTTCTTCAAGCCCGTCTTTTTGACTAACAGCATTTCTTGTCATGTGTCACTCCGTAACCTCTTACATTTCATCCACCTGTTGTGGGTAGATCAGCAAAATTACTTGTGAATTAAATACATTTGGACAAGGAGCTCATGAACTGGATTGAGCCTCGTCACATACATGCAGTGTTAGAGATTTTAACCGGTTAATTCCAAAAAATCTTAACAATTCGGAATATAAGGTATATAGAATTATTCACAGTATTTTTAAGTGCCCACAATAAAAATATTGCGCAATTTACTAATATATATATATATATATTGTAAGGTATGGCAGAGGATTCTCTCTCTCATCTGTTGTCTGTGTCTCAAGCTCATATCTAAAGTCACTAATCATAGATTTTGACTACTTGCTCTTAATACTTAGTAAGAAAGACATTTCCCTTGCCCCGAAATGTACATTTCTATTAATTAATTAATTAATTAATAACCAAAATTGAGTGTTCACGGATGAACCGAGTATTTGGTTGTAATGTTAATGTAGCTACATCAAGTTAACCCGATTAACTGATCCAAATATTCATAATTGATTATAACAAGTTATGATTGATTATTAATATTTCATAGATCTGATTCGCTTCCTAATGGTGGAAGAATATAGAGCTGATTCGCTACATAATGGTGGAGAATGCGGCATGATTAAACAAAGGTTATGAGCTTGATCCACTGTCAACCTAAAAGTGTGCATTGAATAATTCCGGTCAGAATAGGACATGACATGCTAAACGGCATTTGCTTCACTAGTTGCTGGCTTGTTTGGATGCGGATAAAGTGATGGCTTGAATTGACATCTCTACTGTAATTGAAAGAGTCTTAACACATTTAAGCATATTTTCAAAAGGTATCAGTGTACGAGTAATATGATTTTAGCGAAGAAACCCTAATTTCAGTATTAAAGTGTAAGTCTGTTTTGATGAAGGAATCTCAGCTCAGCGGCATGTAAACTGTACCAGAATTGATTGCTTAACCTGTTTCTGATGAAGAAATCTCAGTACAGTGTTATATAAATGTAGATTTGGGCTGATGCTCCCTTTTCACAGTATAAAGGCCTTACAAATTATAGTTAGATTGATGTCCTTCATCTAAACCTTATGTGTGCGTCTAAAAGCTTAGCTTCCTGGTGATCAGAACTGTGTTTCACTCACTGAAACTCTGAAGTGCATTGGTTCCCATGACAACGACTTGTCACAGGAAGTGCTCACTCCAGATAGCGCATGTGTTTCCTTCCGACGCCATTTTGTAAACAAACCAGCTTAGGTGGCTAAGCTAACCCAACTTAGCAGCCCCTTAGCTTAGGCTAAGCTAACTAATAGCTTCAACAGTTAGCTGCTAGCATAATTTACATGAAGCCTTTATCTACAGCTTGTGTGCATGCAGAGTGAAGTGATCTAAACCATTTTCCTTTAACCCCATTTCTGGTTTCTGAATTCTCACTTTCTCTTTCCTTAACTTTAATTCTTCTCATCTAATCTTCACCTGCACCTTTCAGGTGCATCCCTTACTGAACGCTGTTCAGCTAAATTTGCAGTTACTTTGTTAATTAAATCTAAAAACTTAATTACATGTAAACTGTTTTAGATAGAGAATAATTTTTATAGTTATTGGAAACTTTCAATGGCACGTTGACTAAACTTTATAGAGGGACAAACACATTGTGTGGTCTTGAACACGCAACAGCTGTGACCAACTATAGAATGATGTCCAAAGCAAATCTAATTGTTGATCATAAGTGCTATTGATTATTCCCAATACAAGGTTATTCTGCTATTTTAATCACTTCTTCAAGTCTTTTTATTATTTTTACTAATAATAGAAGTCAGCTATTTATTTTCCCATTTAACCTTCTTGGTCTAGTGTGGTTTTATTTCCCCATAAAACTGCAAAAGTAACTAGACATACTTTTCTTCTCGATTTTGTGTTTATTTGCAACAAGTTGCTTAAATTTTATGAGCCAGCTACACTAGTAATCTAGACGATTTCTATGGCATAATTTTGAGCAACACTAATAGACACAATCTAATAGGAAAGCTCTTTTCTTCCTCTTTCTTTCTCTTCTTCATGTGTTCAAAGATCAAGCCTGTTGTATGCTATCAGTAAGTGCTGATAAATAATTTGACCCAAAGAAACATCTTAAGTCATTTATTAAATCTAGGCTTACGCTCTTTTAGCAAAGCCACTCAGATCCACACAAATCTGAGCATCCTGCTATTTGCAGCTAAGATAGTAATAATCAGGAACACATTTCAATTGTTAACCACACCTAGCAAAACCTAGCTGTACATTATACACCTTGCTGTCTCACTTTGCCTTTAGCTCCAAATTCTGTTTGATCTTGCATTAGTCTCTTGCCCTTACTCTCACCAGAAGTGTGCCAAAATGTTGCAGATGCTCAGCCTAACTGCCCAGATGGCAGGCCAAAAGGACTGGCTAGGTGTTTTGAGGAACACCCTTTTATCCATGGCTGCTGACGACCTTCAGCAACAGAACAAAAAGCAACTGGAAAACGAGGGAAAAGAACTAATGACAGACTGACTCAAACCAGAGGTATGAGCACAAATATCTGACTGAGGTTATCGCCCTGGCCCACAACCTCACAGGTTTGAAACAGGAGGTAAACAACCTCAAACGCCAGATCACTGAGTCCCAAACGGAGCTGACACATGCTAAAAGCCGCATAGACCAGCTAGAGATGGGGGCTCAGGACAGACACAAGGACCCTGGCAGAAGGGAGTCACAGGAGGTAATCCACAGACTTCAAACGGCTCTGACAGCTGCTAAACAACAAGAGCAGTTGGAAAAGACAGCTAGAGAGCACCTGGAAAAGGTACTTTTTCACAAAGATTCACTGTTAAAAACAGCAAATTCTGAACTCTTGGACAAAGATGCCAGAACCATGGCCTGTGAAGGTCAACTGAATGTGTCCAGAGCTGAAGTTAAAGTGCTGACTCAGCAGCTGGACAACACCAAAGATGAACTTGACATGGTCCAACGAGAACTGAGACACTCTTACCTGCTGCAAAAGGAACCACAGCAGGAGAGACATCTCACTCCCCCACTTGCAATCAGCAGAGAAACCTCCCCAGCCAAGCACAGATTTACAAAGGGAGGAGACAAACCCCTATGCTTAACACGCCATCGGACAGTTTCCTTAAAGCTTCCTGCAGCCGCGAAGGAAAAGGATTGATTCAGACGAATCTTGAAACGACACGCGTAGTGACACTCAAAGACCTCAACCGAATGGCCAGACATATCCCTGCATTTACACCAGAGCTTGCAGGAGACCACGACGCCCACGCTTACCTGCGAGACATTGACTTTCACCTGCAGTCTTTGATGAGTGTGAACCATCAAGATAGACTCCATCTGATCTGGATCACGCCCAGCCCAGAGTTGCGACGCTTTCTGGCTCGACAGCCAGAAAACATCCAGTCTAACTACCAGCAGCTGAAACAAGCCATCATAAGGGAATTCTCAGAGTCTAAAAACGGACTGATCGCTGCCCTAGACACCAAACAGGGTCGGCATGAAACTCCCTATGTTTACTACCACAGACTCAGACAAGCTTACTCGAGCTCACGAACAAACCTGAGATGGAGGAGGACACCAGCTTCAAGAGCCTTTTCCTCCTAAACCTCCATCCTATGGTAAGTCACCATTTAGGCATTATGGCCTGCCCCCACACAATGCCTATCCAACAACTGCGTGATCTGACACAGAAGGCCTTTAACAAACACAAGGCCTCACCCAGCAAACACCACAGGACGCCCCACAGCAGTCTACAACAACATCCTCCTGTACACCTTTCAAACAGGTGCCAAACAGAGGCTGCACAAAGACAGCTAGAAACGCCTGTTTCTGAGTTACAAGAGCTGCTAGCACTAGCAAAAGAGCTCCTGGAACAGAACTCCCCTGAGGAGTACTGGGAAGAACAAACCTCTGACTCTTGCCCAACACCACTCAGGCAAGCTCAAGTCAGCACTGCTGCCAGAGCAGAGTAACACTGCAGACTTCAGACACCTGGTGACTGGGTGCCGAACCAAGGGCTTAACGGCCACCTGCTGCCCTTTTGCTACCAGTACTAGGTCAGTCTGAAACTCTCTCCACACTACACGATGCCCATAACCACTCCCTGCAGCCACAAACAAGCACCTGCCTCAAACGAACTGACTTCATAATGACAGGTGACACACTGTCAAGGCACCTGCTGCCTCTGCACCTGCTGCAGAGACCTGGATTTGGCTACTGTCTACATCACCCACCGTGGAACAACCACCTGCTACAAAACCCTCATGATTCACCTGCCATCCGCCATTGTGATGATTGTCGTCCGATGATGTCTCCAACAGGGACACCACCTGGCTAAAAAGGGGACTGTAAGGTATGGCGGAGGATCAGTGCCTTAACAGATTCCCGAACAAACAAGAACTTACTGTTAAAAACCCCTAATTACTGAAATAGCGCCAACCAGCCTCCACAAGCACAATAAATGTATTGACAAAGAGACAATGAACTATTGACAGAGAACCGCATGTGACATCCGCGATGCTCACCACGTGCTTATCATGTGGACAGGAAGGGGAAACTTTGAACGTAAAAATGTGTGTGTGTGTGTGTTTTCCAGTTAAACACAGAACTGCATATTGCTAATGAAATACGTGTAATCCCTGTATGTTGTGTATTTCTGAGGTATATCAAACTCGTTAGAACTGTTTCGTGTGTGTTTTAAACTCTGAGGCCTCATATTTAATAGCCTCAGTGTATATTCCCTTTCTAAGTGTACTAAATATACTTTTCTTGGTATCAAATTAAACCTTACGATTTGGCCTAGCTAAATTCGAATATAAGATCTTCAGTAGAATGATATTACGTTATGTTTTGCCATCTTTTGAGTCATTCAGCCCAAAATCTCTTACCGCCATAAACCCAGCCAGAAACATGCAAATGAGCCGTGACGGAAGAAAGGAATCATTCTCCTGCCCAGAGTAATGGAGGCCTTTACGACCTCCAAAGGAATGTTCAGAGAAGTGCTGACCCTCCCTTCATTCTCTTACTGAGAAAGAGAAATGAACCCTGTTAATCCTATATATATATTCTATATATCCATGTGATAAATATTGACATATATCTAGTGTGCCATCTCACATTTTCCCTTAAATGTGCTTGATCTATGTTTTCTTGCAAACTAATGGGTTAATGTTTCAGACTTTGCATACTATGGTTAACCAAAATCATATGTGTGGCATATTTGGTCTCTATAACTTGGTATTTTGAAGATCGAAATGACTGTGTACATGATATGTCGATAACAACAACATATTAGTATTAAAAGTATATTTCCTATTTTCTTTCTTGCACATGCAATGGGCAATTTTACAACAAAGAGCAATAAACCAAATTCCCGCCTGGAACCCAAACCCTTCTCATTGGTCGAGCCAATGAGAGGTGGGACCTGTTTCCCGAGGGTATAAAATTGCTGCGCCCACTTCCTCTCATCCTCTTATCTTACCAACTCTTATCCTCTTCGCTCTGTTATGCTCCTCCGGCTTCCTGCCTTTCTGGTTCTCTGAGCCTCGTGCTCTCTCACTCTCTCGCTGAATGATGCCAAACTAAAGGCCCCAAGGACTCCCAAGCATGTGCCAGGCTACGGCCTCGACTGCCCATTCACCAAGATCCTCTGACTCTCACTGGTTCTCTCTCTCATCAAGACAACATCAAAGATCAACTGGAGCCTCAACAAATTGCATCAGGACAGTTTATTTCAAATGGGACATGCAAGTATCAAACTTAGTCTCATTATTTGATACATTAAGTATCCTTAACCCCTTTCTAAAAAGGGCGTGTCAGAACTAATATGATGGTTTGCTCAGGCTGTTGATCTGCTGAACTTCAAACAATGCTATAACTTCTTGCCTTCCTGTATTCTGCTTCAGCCCTCTTTCCCTTGGTAAACTGTATGAATGTATGTATATGTATGTTAGAGTAGTTTAAATGTTTAGTCTAGTTAATAAAGTCTTGTTCATGTCACATGTAAAGTTGTCTGTGTCTCAAGCTCATATCTAAAGTCACTAATCATAGATTTTGACTACTTGCTCTTAATACTTAGTAAGAAAGACATTTCCCTTGCCCCGAAATGTACATTTCTATTAATTAATTAATAACCAAAATTGAGTGTTCACGGGATGAACCGAGTATTTGGTTGTAATGTTAATGTAGCTACATCAAGTTAACCCGATTAACTGATCCAAATATTCATAATTGATTATAACAAGTTATGATTGATTATTAATATTTCATAGATCTGATTCAGCTTCCTAATGGTGGAAGAATATAGAGCTGATTCGCTACAATATATATATATATATATATATATATATATATATATATATATATATATATATATATATATATATATATATATATATATATATTGAATAACACATTACTGTTATACAATTCATACAAAAAATGAATGTAAAGATATGTATACAAGTTCATCTTTTCAGAGCAAAAATAAATATTTATTTAAAAAATGAACCTCTATTAATTTTACTAGGCTACTGTGGCTTGACTCGACTTGACACTCATCAGGACTTGATTTGCTTGAGCTGAGTCACTGACTTGACATGCTTGATTTGTCTGCAATGGACTTGAGACTTGACTCGCGACTTAATGGTTAAGACTTGCGACTTGCTCCCACCTCTGCTAAAATATAACTTTCACAACTTTTTGGAGTACACTAGCAAACAGATGACCTCAAAGTAAAAATGGATTGGAAGTCACAAAACTCCAATGTTGATTTCATGAGCTCTTTTCTTTTTTACACATTTCATGTAGATTACTCATGTTAATTGAAATGGCCTTGTTGATTGCAATTTGAAGCATTTTTAAAATAAATGCATTTGCATAATGATTAGCTCTCAATCATTGCAAACATAAAAAGAAGCACCATTTATTATTCAAAGAAACATCTACTAATTAACATGACTTCAGAAGACAATTTAGTCAATAACCTAGTTTCCATCCACTTTTCACGCTGTTTTGTTATCGACAAAGTGAAAGTAATCCTAACCCTCAAATAATTTGCCGTCTTCTGCCTGTTTCTTTTCAAATGGCATTTTATCTATAAAAATGGTGTGCGTGATGACTTCATGCTTAAAAAAAACACTTTGTTGCATACGTTTTGTTTTATCGCAACAGAAACCTGACCTTAAACCGTTTCCATACAGAAATGTGTTTATATCACTAATTGTATACAATTTGCTACCCCAGATTAATAGCATTTTATAACTGCTGAGATTTGTTTTTTTTTACTCGGTTGCTAGGGTACCCCCATCTGGTTGCTAGGCAGTTACCATAGTGATATTTATCAAGTGTCCTTGCTATCCTGAGTAAAATCTGTCAACCCGGAAGTGTCTACGATGTTCTGATCCAGAGATATGTGATTTGTTACTTGGTTGCTAGGGTAACCCCTCCTTGTTTCTAGGCAGTTACCATAGTGATTCTAATCAAGTGTCTTTGCCATCCTGATTGAAATAAACCAACCCAGAATCTCTTCGATTTTCTGGTGCAGAGATATGTGATTTGTTACTCGGTTGCTAGGGTAACCCCATGTGGTTGCTAGGCAGTTACCATAGTGATACTTATCAAGTGTCCTTGCCATCCTGATTGAAATAAACCAACCCAGAATCTCTAAGTTTTTCTGATGCAGAGATATGTGATTTGTTACTCGGTTGATAGGGTAACCCTATCTGGTTGCTAGGCAGTTACCATAGTGATACTTATCAAGTGTCCTTGCCATCCTGATTGAAATAAATCAACTCAGAAGTCTCTATGATTTTCTGGTGCAGAGATATAGTTATTGATAAACGGTTGCTAGGGTACTCTGTTTAGTTGCTAGGGAGAGGCTTGGTAGCTGCCAATCATGAATCTCCAAAGGCTGCTTGTCAGTATGAATGATATAAACCAACTCCCATGCCTCTGTGACATTCAGAACGGAAGATATCCCTCTATGGATTTTGGTTGCTAAGGTGCTCGACAATGGTTGCTAGGGAGGGGCTAGGAAGTGTTGAGGTGATTCATGATTGGCTGTTTGCTGCCCAGAGTCAAACGAGACCACCCTTGTGTTTCTATGACACTTCTATCCGGAGATATCCCTTTGAACGCTTTCATTAGAAGTCTATGGGACTTGTTGCTAAGTCTAAGTCTTTTTTGCCCCTGGGGCAAATACCGTACCCCCGATCGCTTATAAAAGTCATAGCACACCTCTCCTCAATAGGCCGCATAATTTGACGCCTCACTCAGGGGTGTGTGACAAAAGCTGCGGGACAAGTTATGCGCCGAACTTTTGTGTGGAAGAATAATAATTATTGCGAATAACAATAGTGATGCCTTGCCTTTGGCAAGCACCACTAATAATAATGTATTATTATTATTATTATTATTATTATTTGTTTACAAATTATATATTTTTTTAAGTTGAATGGGTTCCAAAAAATAACTGTGAATAAAAAGTGAACTGATATTTTACAACTAAATTGAATATAAAAAAGAGATCCAGATACAGTTCTCAAGTTGTGTGTGTAAAATGGATGACGATCTCCGATGCGAGTCGAGTGATAGGCTATGGTCATAGCCATGATTTTATTAATTTATTTAAATTGCTGTGCAGGACTGTCTGATAATATCTATACACAGATTCACAAATAAAAATAATTAACAACATATGTAGTGAATAAAACTTTGTGTTTGAAATGTGATTGTTTTTCATGTACTATTGTCATAGACATGAGTGTGCAGATAACAATAAACATATCCTGTGGTTGAAAATACTGTTCAAGCAGCTGTTTTAGATGTAAATGACAAGCGTTTCGCCAGTCACTCTCTAGCTATACAGCAATGCGAAAGCAGATTTTGTGAGTTTATCGTCTAGTTTTGATGATGTTATACAGTGTGTGGATATGGACAGTAAACTTAAATGGTCAGCATTCTGTGTTTGTTTGAATGCATGTAACATAAAATGAAAATGTCCTGTAGTTGAAAAGACTGTTTGGCCAGCTGTTTAAGACATCTAAATGACTTGCTTAGCCAATCTCTTTCTATGTAGCATCTAAGCAGTACAACAGCTAATATGGTGAGTTTCTAAGTTAGTTTTGCACGGTTATACATGCATATGTGAATTGAGCAGTAAATTTGTTGTCTTCTGTGTTAGCTTGAATGCCTGTAACATAAAATAAACATCATGTGTTTGAAAAGATTGTTAAAGCAGCTTTTTTAGGCATGTAAATGGTTTTGATTAGCCAGTCCCTCTTTGTAGCAGTAGCAGCTAAACAGCAGTAAAGAAGATTTTAATTTTAGAATGTGACAGTTGATGGCATTAGACATGAACGTTCTAATCAAACCAGAGTGATGGTACACCACAGGGACCACTCTTGAATTATCAAACCAGTGTGATCTTACATACTAAATGGTAAAGGAGAATCTGTGAAGAGAATCTGGCATTTTTAGATTTCTCTACTGAATTTCCATGGGATTCAAGAGCAGGTTTAAGCCATGTATCAAATATAAAGTTTAATATGGGGAGAAAAATACACACACACATCCATGCTAAATACAGTTGAGAATCATGAGGAATTTCCATTGATGTTTCCTATAGTAATTTTGAGGAACACTGGGGAATATTTCGAAAACTTCTCTTTTACTCGCATTTACTGCCCTCAGCAGCTAGTAGATAAGTTTTGAGATCAGATTTCAGCAGAACGATAACAAATCAGAAATAAATTGTATTATAGATAGTTTATTTGCATAAAGTGTCTCAATTAAGGATTTCTTATCCACTGTGTCAAAGTGTGCATAAAAGTAGGTGGGTGGAAACCTAGCTAGTGAGATATCAGATTCTTCCAGGTGAATTAAATAACAGCCTGGAGAACAAGGGTATGTAAGACCTCCAGAAGTCTAATGCTGAAATATGGATTATGTAATAGAGAAATATGTTATTATGCTAGATGTTAGTTTCTGCATGATTAGCAGCACTTTAGAGCAGCACTATAATCAAAATTTGAGTTTTTTTGCTTTTAGTATATGTTTTAGCATTGAGGTAATCTATATGTTAGTTATAGGGATGGTGCACTAAGAGAAAATGTTTTCCACTATATTCACATCCATTCTTATTTACTGTGAGTCTTTCTGGTAGAAACATTATTTAAAAGGTAATACAGAATTATGACTGAATCGATTAGTCGACATTAACAACAATGTCGACAATACAAAAATTGATGACAAAAATTTTAATTGTCGAATTGTCGTTTTGATTTCATTTAATGTAACATGGGATCACATTAAACTGTAATGATGACACGTGAGATGACACATTATAACCAAGTGAACAAATTATATACATATACTCTTATATACATATTACACATATATTTAAGATACATCCTCTTAAAGCAAGTCTAAATATCTTACATGTTGCTTCTCAAGTAAATGTATCATGTTATAAGGGTTTTTACGACAAATTTAAATGGAAAACAAGACAAAAACACTTGATAACAATAGGATATTTTGCAATTAATTTCTTTACTGAAATAAACTTAATTCAGTGTTAATTCAGTGAATGTCATTTAGAAATATTTGTAAAAGATGATTTTGTCCTCTTTATTGTTAGTAAGCATGTATAATCCAACCTATTAAGTCGGGACACAAGCTGAATAATGGGTTAAGAGCTAACGATTAATCTTTGCAATTATCGGCGAAAAGTAGAATAATCATTCTAATAATCGTTAGTTGCAGCCCTATACTGAAAGAATGTTATTTTTGAGCCACACACTTTTCAGCCTTCCAAAGCATTCATGGTGGATGGTAAAGTCTTCAAAGGGAATAGGGCATGGTCACTTCTGAATGGAATGCACCCAGTCACACAGTGAGAAGCTACCATCAAAAACACATGTGTTGTGTCCAAATAGCCATACTACTCTACTATATAGTATGCCAAAAACAGTATGCCAATGGAGTAGTGTCAGAATCCTCAGCATTCATAAAACAATAAGCAAGAGATACCCGGATGAGATTCTGAAATGTGGATCAACTGGACACTTTACGACCCCATAATTCCTTTGGGAGAAGTTCAAAATGCTGGATTTAAAAGAATAGTGGAGAATCACGAGTCGGACGGCTCTTTTCAACTGCAAGTGAAATATATATATATATTAGGGATGCACCGAAATTTCGGCCACCGAAAATGGAATTTTTTTGTTTCGGCCGAAAGAGGAAAAAAGGTAAAAAATATGAGCCGATATATATGCCTCCCCGCACCTCAGTGCTCAGCTTTCACTCTCGATCGATCTAATCATAATCACGGCGCTGCCAAGCAAAAGCCGATGTCAGCGGTGTGGAAATACTATATAATACTAATAAGCAGTACTGCCGCAACCTATACGCATACTACACAGTCTGCGTAGGGCACCAACTCCCTAGGAGGGCACCAGAAAGTCCACTGGGTGCCCTTCCTCACACATAATACGTTATTCAAGGACCCGAAAGCAGTTGCGGAACAAAGTCGTTCGCTTCACGCTCATATTACGCGAACATGACAATCCTCTTGACTACTGGTACATGAACAAAGATCGCTTTCCATTGCTTGAGTGGATTGCATGCAGGTATTTATCTGCCCATGCACCAGCACAGAGAGAGAGACAGACTCTTAATTTCTTGATGAGAAGAACCGTCTCTTCTGCCAGAAAGCTGAGCAACTTTTGTTCTTGAAGAGAAACCTGACACTTGTACTTAAATAGAAAGCAGTCCAACTTGCTATGTGTATAGCAATTACATAGAAATGTGTTTAGCCCTGCAAAACTTTGTTCTTCACTTGAGGCTACATCTGTCATTTACAGTTTGAAGTTGGTTTTAGTTCTATTACTGCTGTTTTGCACAATCATTTTATATTAAAGTATAAATATGTTTACATAAACAGAATAGAGGTCCTCTACTGTTCTGTGCTCTGCCTGTTGTTTTCATTAAAATGATTGGGTTTCATATTTAAACTTGTATTTAAAGATGCTAGCCTACAGCTGCTAAGTTCATTACTTGACTGTTGTTTTGCATATCATTAGAGTTTTCTAGAACATTACATTTATTGGATAATTGATAAAAAAAAGCTGTTAAATATGATTGTTAAAGAACTGAATAAAGAATAATATATTTAATATTGTTATAATATATTTTCTGTACAATTTTGGTGTGTTACTTTCAATAAAAGTGTGATAATTTTATTGATTTGTAGTTTTTCATGAAATTAATAAAAAAGTATAATATTAATACAATTACATAAAAAAATAATATTATAAATGGGTATTAAAAAAATATATAATTTTCGGTTTTCGGCCAAGTGCATCCTGAATTTTCGGGTTCGGCCCAGAATTTTTATTTCAGCTATATATATATATATATATATATATATATATATATATATATATATATATATATATATATATATATACACACACACACACCAAGAAAGTTATTTCTTGTGCTTAAATGGTGCTTGATTAAAACAAAACCAGAGCAGATTATTTCTATTTTAAGAATGTGAAATGTCAGATAGTAGACATAAGTAGAATAGTAGAGAGAATTATTTATTTAAGCTTTTATTACTTTCATCACATTCCCAGTGGGTCAAAAGTTTACAAACACATTGTTAGTATTTGTTAGAAATGCCTTTAAACTGTTTAACTTGGGTCAAACATTTTGGGAAGCCTTACACAAGTTTCTCAAAATAATTTGCTGGAATTATGGCCCATTCCTCCAAACAGAACTGGTGTAACTGAGTCAGGTGTATAGGTCTCCTTGCTCACGCTTGCTTTTTCAGTTCTGTCCACAAATCGGATTGAGGTCAGGACTTTGTGATGTCCACTCCAATACCATGACTTTGTTGTCCTTAAGACATTTTGCCACAACTTTGGAGGTATGATTGGGGTCATTGTCCATTAGAAAGACACATTTGCGACTGAGCTTTAACTTCCTGGCAAAGCACCCACACAACATGACCCTGCCACCCCATGCTTCACAGTTGGGATAGTGTTCTTCGGCTTGCAATTCTCACCCTTTTTCCTAAATTTGTTTTCCATCCAAACATAACGATGGTAATTATGGCCAAACAGTTCAATTTTTGTTTCATCAGACCAGAGGACATGTCTCCAAAAAGTAAGATCTTTGTCCCCATGTCCACTTGCAAACTGTAGTCTGGCTTTTTTTATGGTGGTTTTGGAGCATTGTCTTCTTCATTGCTGAGCAGCTTTTCAAGTTATGCGATATAGCACTCGTTTTACTGTGGATATAGATACTTGTCTCCCAGTTTCCTCCAGCATCTTCACAAGTCCTTCGCTGTTGTTCTGGGACTGATTTGCACTTTTCGCACCAAACTACGTTCATTTCTAGGAGACAAAATGCATCTCCTTCCTGAGTGGTATGATGACTGTGTGGTCCCATGGTGTTTATACTTGCATGCTATTGTTTGTTCGTGAACGTGGTACCTTCATTTGGAAGTTGCTCCCAAGGATGAACCAGACTTTTTTCCACAATTTTTTTCTGAGGTCTTGGCTGATTTCTTCTGATTTTCCCATGATGTCAAGTAAAGAAGCACTGAGTCTGTAGGTAGACTTAAAATACATCCACAGGTACACCTCCAATTCAGTACACCTCCTATCAGAAGCTAATTGGTGAATGTTCTTAACCCTGGTTTTGGGCCCTGGAGAAGTTTTGACATGCCTTGACATTTGTGCTTTTTTCAGTTGCTTAAAAACATATTAATGGCTAAAGACTGATAACACTGTATTCAGCACAAACTGGGCTACAATAATATCTGAGCAACATGTGTGTACATGTTTGTATTTTTGAGAAAATAACGTTTATGCTTGGTTTTTGAAAAAACTAAAATTTTAAGTCACTGAAATAAGGTCTAAAGCCTAGAGTTTTTACTACAAAATGATGTGAAAACCATCCTGATCACTCATTCATACTAAACAATATAGTAACTGAACTTTTGTTAGACAATTTTAGTGTTGAAAGGTAACATGCGAGGAGGCATGAACTATCATGAATATTTATGTTATTCACACCTGAGGACACAAAGACCCCTCCTCTGGGCCTATCAATGAGGAATGTGACAAAGAGAATGAATGTGAGGAGACTTAATGATCAAAATCAAGTTTTAAGTTAAAATAAGTAATCTGACTATACATTTTCTTTACATAAAGACTTTACTTAATTTTGGACCTACACTACTGTTAAAAGAAGTCTCTTCTGCTTACCAAGACTGCATTTATTTGATCCAAAATACAGTAAAAACTTTGTGTGAACTCATTTTACAATTTAAAAGAACAGTTTTCTATTTGAATATATTGTAAAATGCAATTGGTGATCAAAGCTGAATTTTCAGCATCATTACTGCAGTCTTCAGTGTCACATGATCCTTCAGAAATCATTATAATATGCAGATTTTCTAATATGGGCATATTTAAAGTGCGTTTTACTCATTTAACCTGAACACATATTTGCAAGCACAAGCTTTGTTGATGATAACGAGGCAGCATAAACACATTAAAATATAATCTAAACATTCATATTATTTCGATATCATATTATATATCATAAATATCATACAGCATACAATGTAAACGCCCGCTTTAGCCGAAACAGCATTTAAATGTAACTAAAACTTGCCTATTAGGAGTCATATTTCAAATGTCAATACTTTGAATCCTGTCTGGAAACAGTCCCACTAGTAAAATATGTACGTTTATATAAAATAGCACGTCAACTAATGAAACTTAAATTACTTACTCATTTGAAATTGTATCCTCTGAGGGATCAAGTCTCTCTTCAAAATACAAATGTTCATCTGAGTCCCGCTCTTCTTCTGAGGAAAATGTGATTTTATATCCAGGAGTTTACAAACACGCAGAAAAGTTTAGTTGTGTTGTGATTACATTAAATCTCGCAGTCGGGGGCGTGCACCATTTCCCTTGATAGTCTCAGCACATTAGCGTATGAATGTTGCTGGTGGGTGGGATCACATTACCTATAATGAAGCTGAGCCAGGAAAAGCATACATCGCTTTGTTTCATACAGATTACATTGCAGGAGAATATTTGTTTTACATTTTAATTGTTTTATTTAAAAGTAGACATTTTAAGCTTTCTTTAGACATATGTTTCGTGTTTGTGTGATAAGTATTCGTGGAGTTTAAGTTCATTTTAATGACGTGTTTCTGAAATATGCTCGTGAACACAGAGACTGCTGAAAGCTCACCCTTTTTAATTTTCTTTATTTTACAAAAGCACAAGGTTTTGTTGTTATTGTGAGTGTACACAAATAAAAGTAGACCCTTTATAGTCTCTAATAATGTCTTACACTTATCTGTATACCCAAAAATGACGGAGTATTTTAAGTTGTTTCTGCTGTAATGAGGAAAATATCCAGCAGGACGCGCCGGCGACCCCAGAGGGTTAAGTCTTGACCAAATTTTTCTATTTAGTCTGTCTCAATTGCATCACGTAACTGACATCATCTTTTGACTCAGACTGACACAATGTTCAGTGGGGGGCGTTGTGGGGCTCCCTGTTCTTCTATTCTAATTGTTTCTATTTGCAAAAGTAATGTTTGGGAGTCTAACATTTATATTTCCTATTGACACACTAAAGCTGAAGATATAATTAACCATCTTAAGACAAATGCTTTTGTGAAACATCTTATGTGCCTAACTTGTGCACAGTATACATATACACATGACAAATTAATGTAATGGCCTTTGAAGCAACAGTAAACGTGCATATAGTCTGCAATGCCTGAAGGTTGTTTTCATCTGAGCAAAAACAGAAAATAGATGAACATATGGTTGTGGTGGTATCCAGGTACACAGCACTGTCATTACTGGGCATGGTAGACAAGAGGTTTGCCTCACGTTGTAAATTCACATGAAGTACAATATGATGCTGAATTATTTGTATGATAAAGCAAGACACACAATCCATAATTTAAAATGCCAGCCAAATATGTGTTGCTCTTTGATATTTGTTGATCTGTGGAAAACTGACCACTCAAACAGGAACAGCATGATCAGAAGATGGCCTGCTTCCAGTTCAAGCCCTGTCGGTAACTAGAGGAGAGGGTAGCTGGCACATGCCACAATATTGGATACACTTCTCGGTTCAGGAGCTTTTACACAGTAATTATATCCCTAAAGAAAAGATCTAAGTACATGACGGTATTTCTCAATGCCTTGACGTCTTCACTAAGCGAGTATTAGGCTGCATGATCGTTACTGCATGGCTTAGTTTCTCTGATGTGTCTTGAAAGCTGCAATCTCCATACACACACTTACTATATGTCTTAAAATACACGGAACTAAGAATATTTTAAGAGGACAATGCAAAGCATTTCTTAAGTGTATTCATTTAAATTATATTTAAACAGTAAGCTACATGCACATATTATTTGGAGTCCTCCACGACAATCGATTATAAAAATGTCACAGAAATTCACATCCCTAGTGCTCATTTATATTGCTTGCGCATTGAAAAAAGGATTTTGCAAACCCACTTACTGCCAGACTTAACACAAACTTGATGAAAATACCAAAACTTCATGGCCATGCCCACTGACTTTGAATGTACGGTGGATTGCATAGCACTGTACTTAAGACATAGACGTCTTAAAATAGGACCCCATTTGATCTACTGATGTTACGAACTTTTCTTACAAAATGAGGGAAATAAAAACAACACTTAGTGAATGTTAAATAAATGTGTGAATGCTAATGCATGCATTCCCCATGTTGTACACCTTTTATGTATCTTCTGTTATGTGTCCCTTTTTTGTTTGTTTGTTGCTTATGTCGCAATAAAAATAAATAAATAAATAAAAAAAGAAATATATATAGAGATGCTCAAAAACTAGCACATATCATGAGAATCAAGTGTGCTGTGTGTGTAATAAATGACAAAGAATGACACTTATTCACTTTGAAGTGCCCAGCATATAAAGGCTATTCAGTATACTTATATCATTAAATCACAGACCTTTGTGGTTTAATAAGAAAATCAGGCCATATAGCAAACTGCTTATCTAGAGGTGTGAAACTGTCATCAAAAACAGACAAACTTAAAGTGTTTCATTTGGTTTTCAGCCAAAATAAAACTCAATATAACTAGATGTGTGAAATAAAAAAAAAGGTGCTTTTTTTATTGTAAAAAACTTCAATAGCTAAAAAATGCAATGGTATGTTGAATGTAGTGTTTGAATCTGATAAAAAAAAAACATTATGATTTCATTTGATTAATAAATGTAAAAAAAAAAATCATTTATAAAATTCAATTAAACTTTAAAACATGGTATTCATAAAAATAAAATAAAACGAAAAACACAGAATTTGGGAAAAAAAATAAAAAAATGAAACTGATTTCATTGGGACCCTGAAACGTTTTTGAGAAAATCAAGCTAGTTATTGCTTACTCATCGTTATCTTTGCATATTAAACCGGAATAGAAAAAAAATTACATGCTACAAATTTAAATAGTCCTGCAGAGATTAATGAATATATAATTAGTACAACACCCAATTCCAAAAAAGTTGATACATTATGTTAAATGCCAATAAAAACAGCCATCTTGTTCTCCGGGCAAAAGAGAAAAAGGACCATCCAAGCTGATTTCAGTGTCAGGTCCAAAAGCCAGTTTCAGTCATGGTATGGGGCTGTGTCAGTGCCCATGACATCGGTAACTTGCACATCTGTTAGGGCACCATTAATACAGAAAGATTTGTACACATTTTGAAGCACATCGTATTTTCCAGGAATGTCATGTATTTTCCAGTACGACCACACCAAACCATATACTGCCAAGATTACAAGTGCACGGCTTCGTAGGCAGAGACTGTGAGTGAAAGATTGGCCTGCCTGCAGACCTGATCTGTCTCAAATTGAGAAAGTGTGGCGCTTTATGAATCACAAAATATGGCAACAAAGCAGGGTATCTGCAGGTTCGAAGGAATGAAATGTAAGAATTTTAAAGGCCAAATAAAAAAACCATGTGTAAATATTTTATGAGATTATATTGTTGAAAACAATATAAAAGAGGACTCTCTTTTAGCCGAGGGCTAGTTGACTGCTGTGGCTTCAAGATCATCAACGGAGCTGAATGGACTGAGATCATTTCAACTCAAACGTGGAGCATATATTTCTAGCAAACATGATTACATGTTTGTTATTAACTGATTTCATTATAGTAACTGTAATCGCAATATGTTGTTTGTATTTATGATGGTTTTGTGTCATAATTTCATTTAATCCTCTAATCTGTCAAATCTAACACAACAGTCAGCGGGCTTTCTGCCACTACTTATTGTGCATGCGCTGACATTTTTGCAAATATGAGGATTGGTCTATAGACCTTATTCACAGTAGCACCATGTTTGATTTTTAATGGGAATGGAAATGAGGCTGTGAGGGATAGATTTACCATCTCTTCAATGGCATTCATGGTGAAATAAGAAAGTCATACAGGTTTGTAACAGAGTTAAGGTAAGAGATGACAATTTTAATTTTTGAGTGAAATGCCTCAAATAAAAACCTCATCAATTAGCTTAAAAATGGCCATTTAAAGTTGGCAAGATGTTTTGAAAATGTTATCAGATTAAATTATGAAAGAGAAGGAGAGGGAGAGATGCTGTGCTGCTGCTTTCCCCCTGGTTGGTCTGAATAACTGGCGAGATCATGCAGACTGCTCTGGCTTATCTGTCCGTGCGCAGACAGTGACCTCTTTGCTATGTGACGTTATCACTGTATGAGAAAAGGGACGCGTGATAACCTTGTCAATTGCGTTTGCAGCCCTAGATATAGAGAGTTGGAGATGAGAGATATAACAGGTGTAACTCTGCAGCTGAGTAGTTCTGCTTACAATTATTGTCAAGGGTAGTGTAAAATAAGGAAGCGCAAAGATTTGAAAGGCGCCAAAAGACTGCTCCAAACTTGCGTGCTTGCAAATTAAACGTTGACCGCTTTGTCGATTATAAGCAGGAGCGACATTGTTAGAAACTTAAAATAACGGTGTGACAGGGTCGTGATTCTACCCACCCGGCACCTTATCAGGCTAATCAAGCCTCCGATAGGGATAAAGGCTGACTGCAGATGGTGGTGCAACAGAGAGAGAGTGTTTACAGGCAGCTGTCCATCATATGTGTGTGTTTGTGTCTTTTGGTTTAACCCTCTGGGGTCTGAGGGTGTTTTGGGCCCTGGAGAAGTTTTGACATGCCTTGACATTTGTGCTTTTTTAGTTGCTTAAAAACACATTAATGGCTCAAGTCTGATAACACTGTATTCAGCACAGTTTAATACTTAGAACACATCTTGAGATCCCATAGTTCGGATTTGCGCTCCATCAAGTGTTTTGAACATAAGAAAGTAATGTCTGTGTTGTTCTGCTGCTCAAGGGTGTTTTTCTTCACTGTATAAACTGCGCATTGCCACACAGCAGAAGTTTCACTTACTGCCCTCTGGAGTAAACAGGTGGTACTACAAGCTTGCATTTCTCAGGAAATATGACGGTCCGGGGGCATTGCGATTAATGGCGTTAATTTTTTTAACGCGTTATTTTTAGTCAAATTAATCACACTGAATTAATGCGTTAAATCAACAGCCCTAAAAATGACCAAATACATTTATTTGTGTTAAATAAAAGTGTTGTTTACGATCACACTGCACATGCTGACATTATCAGCATGAATGGACAACAATATTCAATATACCACAGAAAATCAAATGCAAGTCAATGAAAGCAAATGTACATAATCAACAATCATAAGGTGGAGCGAGAACACGGCACTGTTCCAATAGGGCGAAAGTCCCGTTAATTTTGCCCAAACCTCTCTTACGCTAACCCCAGGCCATTAGTTCATCATAGGAGATCTCGTGAAAAAAATCATATCACGATCTTATAACACAATCACGATCCACGATCTGAATCACAATCTTCCCAATTTTGAGATGTACTATAGAGAATATCCAGACTGGAACAAGCCTATGGATTTATCTATTTGTACAATTTAATAAAATATAAGCAACACAAATTTGTACAGTTTTCAAATTCTGAAAAATAAACATTGTTGCAATCCGCCAATAGATAATATAATATAAAATAAATCCACAGATTTGAATGGCTTCATATCCTTAGCTAATTAGAATGTGATCGCCTCTGTCACCTCTTTCCATCATTTGCTGCTTTTGTCGTATTTTTTTGACTGCTCTAATGTGTCGGTCAGTGATAACTGTTTATGTTTCGGGACCTCGTGAGATACAGATGAGTAGGGTTGTACCAAACTGAGAGAAACACTTTCGGCATGTTCCTTCTGATGCTTCCTTTTAAGGTGGTTGAAAAGATTTGTTGTATTACCTCCAGAAGAGCCGACTGTTACCTGACAAAGTTTACAGATAACTTTTCTCTGAGAAATATCTGACTGTGCATAGCCAAACCACCTCAACACAACTGATGATGAGTCTTTTTTCGGCACCAGCTCCTCATCCGCAAACAAATCCATTCTACACAACACAGAATCTTACCTCTACAAATATGAAGCAAGGTATGATGGAGTAACTACGTTGCGTATTATCCGAAGCCATTTTGCATTGATTGAGTCAAAGATCCACGGTTGGCAATCTATAGGGGAGGAACAATTATAAAATTAGTAGAGCATTTAAAACAATACTGGATTTAAAAACAACCAGTGAAATGCAGAGACAGGAGAAATAACAATGATTTGACATGAATTTTTTCCTCATTAAAAAGTTTTACTACCAAAGAAATTGATAGTAATTTTGAAACACGTATTCAAATCACAAGCACTCAAATGAGATGAGGACTTCAGTCATATGAGTAACCTTATAAAAGCTGTTTTATTAGACATGCATAGGGTCCCCTTGTGGGGGCAGCCATGTTAGTCGAATATTACATGACCAGTCGAATATTACTCATTTAATCTCAGTAATCGCCCTGTTATTGGGCACTTTCACTCATGGATTAAATTAATCACAAATACCTGTGAATAGTGAATTTGTACAAAGGTATTGGTAACTGAAAACTATTGTGTTGGAATGATGAAGCATCCACACCCTAAGTGTCAGTGCAAGTCCAAGGCGACACTTCTTTTTCAAAGCTATTATTGCCGTAACACTTAAATGTGACCATAAACCGCCACTGAATTACTGCAAGATTTTAGAAAGGCTACATCAACTAAAACAGTAGTCAAACACAATGTCTAAAAAGCAATTTGTCTGTTGGTTAGCATTAAGTCTGTGACTGCACAGCCCACTCATGCAGCCCCAGATCATGACACTCCCACGTCAGATGAAAAAGAGAGTATTTTCATAGGTTGAGCAAATTTTGTATTTATTTTTTAACCTTAGAAAACCATGCAATGATGAATCCTGAACAATAGTGGTGGGTGATATACCAGTAGACATGATGATTTGGTAAAAATTTGACAACTGGTATACATTTTGGATTATCGCCTCTATCGTGGTAACGCAAAATCGGCACCACGTGGCAAGAAATATGCACGGCATTCTATTCATGTTACATGTTCTCAGTATATATTCTGTATATACAGCAAGGCTGCTAGCTCCTCAATTGGAGAAAAAAAAAGATTCATCCTCTGATGTGTGGAATTGGTGTTGCTTTAGAAAAAGCGATACAGAGCGCACAAGTCCAGAAGGCTTCCCACAATATTTGTGCTACAGAGACAGAGCGGGATCACTCGTGCTACTCAAACCGGCTTATCTCGATATCACGGACTAACCACAAAACTTTCGTAACCCATCTGAATTCTACTGAGTTTTCTTTTTTTCTTAACTTGAAATGCTACTGAATAAGTCAAACATCTCAAATGACTAGACAACTCAACATTCTAACCACCATTAACAAGGAAAACAGCAAAATCCAATGTGTTATGAGCCAACAATTATCTGTCATGCGGTTTTTTTTTTTTAAACTACACAATCACATCATCACCCTATATAAAATTCAGTTTGAATGTTGTTAGAAATTATGAAACAATCAGGCCATGTTTGCCTTCAGAACATATATTCTCAACAGAGATGACTTCAATCATTTAGAGCCTAATGAAGTGTTTATTTTCATTGGAGATGAATATATTCCACTTTTGTGAGATACTGTACTGTATCTCACAAAAGTGAGTACACCCCTCACATTTTTGTAAATATTTGATTATATCTTTTCATGTGACAACACTGAAGAAATGACACTTTGCTACAATGTAAAGTAGTGAGTGTACAGCTTGTATAACAGTGTAAATTTGCTGTCCCCTCAAAATAACTCAACACACAGCCAATAATGTCTAAACCGCGGGCAACAAAAGTGAGTACACCCCTAACGGAAAATGTCCAAATTGGGCCCAAAGTGTCAATATTTTGTGTGGCCACCATTATTTTCCAGCACTGTTTTAACCCTCTTAGGCATGGAGTTCACCAGAGCTTCATAGGTTGCCACTGGAGTCCTCTTCCACTCCTCCATGACGACATCACAGTGCTGGTGGATGTTAGAGACCTTGTGCTCCTCCACCTTCCGTTTGAGAATGCCCCACAGATGCTCAATAGGGTTTAGGTCTGGAGACATGCTAAAGAAGCTGAGGGTGAAGGACTGGCCAAGCAAGGCAGTGGTCATCTTGGAGGTGTGTTTGGGGTCATTATCATACTGGAATACTGCCCTGCGGCCCAGTCCCTGAAGGGAGGTGATCATGCTCTGCTTCAGTATGTCAGAGTACATGTTGGCATTCATGGTTCCCTCAATGAACTGTAGCTCCCCATTGCCGGCAGCACTCATGCAGCCCCAGATCATGACACTCCCACCACCATGCTTGACTGTAGGCAAGACACTTGTCTTTGTACTCCTCACCTGGTTTCCGCCACACACGCTTGACACCATCTGAACCAAATACGTTTATCTTGGTCTCATCAGACCACAGGACAGTTCCAGTAATCCATGTCCTTTGTCTGCTTGACTTCAGCAAACTGTTTGCAGGCTTTCTTGTGCATCATCTTTAGAAGAGGCTTCCTTCTGGGACGACAGCCATGCAGACCAATTTGATGCAGTGTGCGGCGTATGGTCTGAGCACTGACAGGCTGACCCCCCCACCCATTCAAACTCTGCAGCAATGATGGCAGCACTCATACATCTATTTCCCAAAGACAATCTCTGGATATGACGCTGAGCATGTGCACTCAACTTCTTTGGTTGACCATGGCGAGGCCTGTTCTGAGTGGAACCTGTCCTGTTAAACCGCTGTATGGTCTCGGCCAACGTGCTGCAGCTCAGTGTCAGGGTCTTGGCATTCTTCTTATAGCCTAGGCCATCTTTATGTAGAGCAACAATTCTTTTTTTACAGATCCTCAGAGAGTTCTTTGCCATGAGGTGCCATGTTGAACTTCCAGTGACCAGTATGAGGGAGTGTGAGAGCGATGACACCAAATTGAACACACCTGCTCCCCATTCACACCTGAGACCTTGTAACACTAACAAGTCACATTACACCGGGGAGGGAAAATGGCTAATTGGGCCCAATTTGGACATTTTCACTTAGGGGTGTACTTACTTTTGTTGCCAGTGGTTTAGACATTAATGGCTCTGTGTTGATTTATTTTGAGGGGACAGAAAATGTACACTGTTATACAAGCTGTACACTCACTACTTTACATTGTAGCAAAGTGTCATTTCTTCAGTGCTGTCACATGAAAAAGATATAATCAAATATTTACAAAAATGTGAGGGGTGTACTCACTTTTGTGAGATACTAATATATATTTTATATATATATATATATATGGAATCTCACTCTCTACGTTAGGGTATGGATGCACCGATCCGATACCTGGATCAGAATCGGCTCTGATACTGATGTTTTTAAACAGATCGGTCCAATGAGCCCAATACAAATCCGATACTGATAGTCATATTAGTTACCGTCAAGCTAAAATGACAAAAGAACCATTAAAACACATTAAAGTAGTTAATATCACTAACATTTTATTCAAAAGCCACTTGAAGACATGCAATAGCTTTGTGAATCACAAAAGGCTGTGTTTAATAAGTAAATAAATAAAACGCACGTGCAGCTCCAGCGCCTTATTGAATGGCGCTACTCTGTTTACACACCCGCACCTATTTTTAGCCTTCAGGCTGTGCGCAATATTTGAGCACTACTCACAAACAACATCTCGGATGTAGATGCTCAATAGTTTGGTTCACCTATATGCATTTAGAATGGCACAGGAGGTGCTTTTTTTTTTTATTATTTTTTTTTTACCAGAATTTCAATAAAATCTAATTAAACTACTGTGAACTTGCTTACAAGCAGACATATACAGGACTTCCTGAAGAGTTCAGAATGTCCATATAAAAGCCTGAGGGTTTAAAAGTTAAAGGTGACATGGAGAGATATGAACTCAGTAGCAGGGTTTATTGAACAGATGATTGAAAAAGCGATGTAAACATTGTGAGTAAATCCAGTTGAGCAGAGTGGCAAACAACACGTGAAAAATATCCAGACAGAGTATCGACATGATGAACAGATAACTCACAACAGTCTTATGATACTTGGAGGCAATAATGAAGACACAGGTATGTTTGCCAAAGTAGAAAGTTCTGGAGTCTCAGAGATACTATCGATGAGAACAGACCAAGTGTGTGTGTGAAAGTGGGGTATATATGCAGTCCTTGATAAGCCACTAATGATATGCAGGTGTGTGTAATCAGAACTCAGGGGAGATGGCAGTGAGGGAGAAAGAGAGAGAGACCAGTGGATACATGACAAAAGGTTTACTATTGAGATATATTACTAAATATTACTATTATAATATATTATCCATCCATCCATCGTCAACCGCTTATCCTGTGTACAGGGTCGCGGGGATAATATATTATTATTATTATAATTTGTTTACAAATTTTAATAATATTTAAGTTGAATGGGTTCCAAAATATAACTGCGAAAAGTGAGCTGATCTCTTACAACTAAATTGAACAAAAATAGATCTGAATCCTTTAAAGTCCAGATACAAGTTGAAAAAGTTTTCTACTTATGACTTATACTGGAATTATGGTTAATTTTGCTGCTACATTATCCAGTATACTAGTTATCAAAAAAGTTTTTCTTAATAAGCTAAACATTTATATTGAAATAATGTGTGGTTAGAGGTTTGTGTTTCTTTACATATGAAAGAGTACACCCAATTAGTTCCACACAATAATGTAAAGATATTATAAACTGATTATGCAAAAAAACAAAACTGAGATCGGATCGGGCGAAACTGAGATTTGAATATATATCATATTAGACTGAAATATGACATAATGTGAAAATTTGCATTATGGTAAGGTTGATTTAAACCAAATTGAGCTTTTTTGTCTTTATTTCTTTACTGTGTTTGTAAAGTAGAGGCCGACCGAAATGGGATTTTTGAAGCCGATACTGATCTTAGATGGGGAAAATTCACTGATTACTAAACTGGTGGCCGGTATAGTTCATTATTAAGCAGGAATGAATACAGACCTTTTCTATGTGGATTGTGCACTAATATGACTATGCAAAGGTACTCAGAAGGCTGCTTTCCTAAACAAATATTTTTATCAAAGAATATTTGACATTATTATTATTATAATACAAGTCAAGTCAAGTGGTTTTTATTGTCGTTTCAACCATACACAGTTGGTACAGTACACAGCAAAACGAGACAACGTTCATCCAGGACCATGGTGCTACATAAAACAACAAAGGACCAACATAGGACCACATGAGACTACACAACGAAATAAAATACCTATATAAACTACCTATATATACCTATATAAAGTGCACGTGCAAACATGTGCAAAAAGTACAGGACAGTACAACAAATTACTGACAATGAACAGGACAATAGACAGTGCAGCGCCGACCAGTACTCAGTAGTGCAAAAAGATGACAGTTTCTAAAAATGTAAACATAACATACTATGAGATAATGTTCTATGCACATAGCAGTTAATTGAGGTAGCAGACAGTTATAAAGTGACAGTTATTAAAGTGCAACTCAGGACACGTGTGTGTGAAACCAGTCTCTGAGTATTGAGAAGTCTGATGGCTTGGGGGAAGAAGCTGTTACACAGTCTGGCCGTGAGGGCCCGAATGCTTCGGTACCTCTTGCCAGACGGGAGGAGGGTAAAGAGTTTGTGTGAGGGGTGTGTGGGGTCGTCCACAATGCTGGTTGCTTTATGGATACAGTGTTTTTTGTAAATGTCTTTGATGGAGGGAAGAGAGACCCCAATGATCTTCTCAGCTGTCCTCACTATCCTCTGCAGGGCTTTGCGGTCCGAAACGGTGCAAGTCCCAAACCAGGCAGTGATGCAGCTGCACAGGATGCTCTCAATAGTCCCTCTATAGAATGTAGTGAGGATGGGGGTTGGGAGATGTGCTTTCCTCAGCCTTCGAAGAAAGTAGAGACGCTGCTGGGCTTTCTTGGTGATAGAGCTGGTGTTGAGGGACCAGGTGAGGTTCTCCGCCAGGTGAACACCAAGGAATTTGGTGCTCTTGACGATCTCCACAGAGGAGCCGTCGATGTTCAGCGGAGTGTGTTCACCTTGTGCTCTCCTAAAGTCAACAACCATCTCTTTTGTTTTGTCGACATTCAGGGACAGGTTGTTGGCTCTACACCAGTTCGTCAGCCGCTGCACCTCCTCTCTGTATGCTGACTCGTTGTTCTTGCTGATGAGACCCACCACGGTCGTGTCATCGGCGAACTTGATGATGTGATTCGAGCTGTGCATTGCTGCACAGTCGTGAGTCAGCAGAGTGAACAGCAGTGGACTGAGAACACAGCCCTGGGGGGCCCCAGTGCTCAGTGTGGTGGTGGTGGAGATGCTGTTCCCGATCCGGACTGACTGAGGTCTCCCAGTCAGGAAGTCCAGGATCCAGTTACAGAGGGAGGTGTCCAGGCCCAGCAGGTTCAGCTTTCCAATCAGGTGCTGGGGAATGATTGTGTTGAATGCTGAGCTGAAATCTATGAACAGCATTCGAACGTATGAGTCCTTATTGTCTAGGTGGGTGAGGGCCAGATGGAGGGTTGTGGTGATGGCATCGTCCGTTGAACGGTTTGAACGATACGCAAACTGCAGTGGGTCTAGTGAGGGGGGCAGCTGGGTCTTAATCTGCCTCATGACGAGCCTCTCGAAGCACTTCATGATGATGGGTGTAAGTGCGACGGGACGGTAGTCGTTGAGGCAGGACACTGAAGACTTCTTTGGCATGGGGATGATGGTGGTGGCCTTGAAGCACGTTGGAACAACGGCGCTGCTCAGAGAGATGTTCATGTATCTCAGAGAGATAAATTATCAACAAATTCTAGAAATGATCACTAAGAAAATAAAGAATAAATAAAAATACAATAAATAGCTAAATAAACATCAGTACTGTTTAGTATCAGTCAATTGCTGACCATTTAAATAAAGAATAAATACAAATTAAATAAATAGCTAAATAAACATACAGTGAGGGAAAAAGGTATTTTAATCCCCTGCTGATTTTGTACGTTTGCCCACTGACAAAGAGACTATCAGTGTATAATTTTTATAGTAGGTTAATTTGAACAGTGAGAGACAGAATAACAACAAAAAAATCCATAAAATCGCATGTCAAAAATTTTATAAATTGAATTGCATTTTAATGAGGGAAATAAGTATTCGACCCCCTCTCAATCAGAGATTTCTGGCACCCAGGTGTCTTTTATACAGGTAACAAATTGAGATTAGGAGCACACTCTTAAAGAGAGTGCTCCTAATCTCAGCTCGCTACCTGTATAAAAGACACCTGTTCACAGAAGCAATCAATGAATCAGATTCCAAACTCTCCACCATGGCCAAGACTAAAGAGCTGTCCAAGGATGTCAGGGACAAGATTGTAGATCTACACAAGGCTGGAATGGGCTACAAGACAATCGCCAAGCAGCTTGGTGAGAAGGTGACAACAGTTGGTGCGATTATTCGCAAATGGAAGAAACACAAAAGAACTGTCAATCTCCGTCGGTCTGGGGCTCCATGCAAGATCTCACCACGTGGAGTTGCAATGATCATGAGAACGGCGAGGAATCAGCCCAGAACTACATGGGAGGATCTTGTTAATGATCTCAAGGCAGCTGGGACCATCGTCACCAAGAAAACAATTGGTAACACACTACGCCGTGAAGGACTGAAATCCTGCAGTGCCTACAAGGTCCCCCTGCTCAAGAAAGCACATATACAGGCCCGTCTGATGTTTGCCAATGAACAACTGAATGATTCTGAGGAGAACTGGGTGAAAGTGTTGTGGTCAGATGAGACCAAATTCGAGCTCTTTGGCATCAACTCAACTCGCCGTGTTTGGAGGAGGAGGAATGCTGCCTTTGAACCCAAGAACACCATCCCCACTCTCAAACATGGAGGTGGAAACATTATGCTTTGGGAGTTTTTTCTGCTAAGGGGACAGGACAACTTCAACGCATCAAATGGATGATGGACGGGTAAGTACTGCCAAGTACCGTCAAATCTTGGGTGAGAACCTCCTTCCCTCAGCTAGGGCATTGAAAATGGGCCGTGGATGGGTATTCCATATGACAATGACCCAAAACACACAGCCAAGGCAACAAAGGAGTGGCTCAGGAAGAAGCACATTAAGGTCCTGGAGTGGTCTATTAAGGTCGCCAGACCTTAATCCCATAGAAAATCTGTGGAGGTAGCTAAAGGTTCGAGTTGCCAAATGTCAGCCTCGAAACCTTAATGACTTGGAAAAGATCTGCAAAGAGTAGTAGGACAAAATCCCTCCTGAGATGTGTGCAAACCTGGTGGCCAACTACAAGAAACGTCTGACCTCTGTGATTGCCAACAAGGGTTTTGCCACCAAGTACTAAGTCATGTTTTGCAGAAGGGTCTAATACTTATTTCCCTCATTAAAATGCAATTAAATTTATAAAATGTTTGACATGCGTTTTTCTGGATTTGTTTTGTTGTTATTCTGTCTCTCACTGTTCAAATTAACCTACTATTAAAATTATAGACTGATCATTTGTTTGTCAGTGGGCAAACGTACAATATCAGCAGGGGATCAAATATTTTTTCCCTCACTGTAAGTAGTACTGTTTAGTATGAGTCAAATGCTGACTATTTTAATACTGCCAATCAATTAAAGTGATGGGAAGTCCGATTCTTTTCTGCGAACCGGTTCTTTCAATGAACTGGTTTAAAAAAAAAAATTTTCACCAGTTAATTACGTCATCACGTAATGGCGTCACTATATATAATGCTAATACGTCGGCGTTGTAGAATACACACACAAACACATTAAATAAAGCCATATGTAAGGGCATATTGCTGATCATAACATTTTATTTAATTAAGTTATAATAATAAGTGTGTTTATTGTCGTCAGTGTTTCATTCAGTGATCTTACAATAAATCCTACATTAACGTTTTGCAACTAAAGCACCCAATACTGACACTGATATACAAATGTGGATGTTCTACACGTTTAAAGCATAAAAATTGATTAAACTAGTCTTAATCAACTCACCCTTTTTTACAGAGACCATGATCCAGCTAATCACACATCACAATTTCAGACATAATCTGCATGCAAAATACTCGATAGTAAAACATATCTTGATTGAAACGTTTCGCCCCCTCATTCAAGTCCTCGGTTCACGCATGCTCATCAGCTTCTCATTGATCAGCAGTTCTCAGTATTATGTCAAGAAGAGGTGATTCTCAGTTCAGTGTACTGGTGATTTGCAAACTGCTTTGATCGAGAGCTGCTGTCCTCGGATCAGTGTACTGTTGACTCGAGAAGTGCTGTCCTCAGACCAGTGTACTGAAGATTCGAGAACCGCTATCTTCGGATCAGTGTACTGCTGACTCGAGAAGTGCTGTGATCGATTCATTTTACTGTTGACACAAGAGCTGCTGTCCTCGGATCAGTGTACTTTTGACTCGAGAGGGGAAACTTTCAATGGTGGAAAACCAGACTTTTAAATATGACATTGTAAATGCAATGACTGGAATTGTTCGGTTGAAGGGGGTACCAAACTGCGAATCCTGTACAAAACAGTTTGGTGAATACATGTTTAAACATTAGCTTCCACTCAGCTGACAAGGTATGAAAGTAGCTATGTGGTTAGCTAGTTAGCTATAAACTTGTTGTCACAAAGAGTAAAAGATGGACGTTGGATTTACTTTCCAGCATTGTGTCTCACCAACTAGGTAACAACATAGTGAGAAATCAACACTCAACAGACACAATCCACCACCGCAACATTGTCTGCTGAGCTGCATAAAGATGCTCTGCTTACCTTTCATTCTGCTACGTTACTGACTGTACTGACAAACGCTGGCTAACATAGCAATCAGATGTGATAAACACGGGTGACGTGGTTGTCAGGGACAGGGTTAACGTTATATTAGTTATATTGAAAAGGGAAAATGTTGGGGTCATTGCTTAATAACTTTCCAGTATGTATTTCACAAGCTAGTTAGTAACTTACCGCTAAGACACTGCTTAACTCTGCATTGTCAGCAGAACCACCGTCAGCACAGCTCTGTAAACAATGGAGTCGGAGCGTGCTCTGCTGGACAGACTACGTTAAGACACAAATTCTAAATCACCCCAAGCATTATTTTCTGCAAAAAAGTTTTCATATCTGCACATATCTGAAAACATATACGCCGATACGATATGTCTGTGAAAGGATAATATCGGCCGTTAAATCGGTCGGGCACTATTGTAAAGTTCCTTTAATTTGAATTTTAGACTGGTGTTTTGTTGTCCAGAAAGGTAAGAAAATGTCCTCTTTATTCTAGTGATAGGCATGTACATTTAGTACATTTCATCATCAAACAAGTTATATTTTAGTTAACTTTATTTTTTTATGACTTTTGACTTTTTAATTTACTGTACTTTACATGTAGCTATCCAGCTAGGCTTGCTGAAGTTGTCATCACTGGCACGTCACAGCTTGTGATAGTTATTACGGGTTGTGGCGGTAATGACAAAATTCCAGAAATACCCTTAAACCACAGACATAAATAAAAAAAATAGGCATTACAATATGGTAATTTAGTATATAAAACAATTTTATTATTTTTTAAAATTTTATTACATTTTTTTTCAGTAAAAAATTTATTGTTATCGTGATATAAAATTACTTGCATCATGATACAAGATGTTGGTCATATTGCCCACCCCTATTGCACACACACAAGAATGTGTATTAAGCAAGTAATAGAGTTAATTTAAGATAGAACACAGACTAGGTTAGAAATATTCACTATGTGTTCTTTTATGATAGTTGTTGTCATTTTTAGTATTTGTCCCACACAGCCATATTTTTGATTAACGGAATAAAGTATTTGCAGCTTATTCTTGCCAAGAATCCACCGAAAATGCCAACAATGACATGAACCTTACAAACTTTGCCAAAGATAGCAACAAGTTCTTCCTCAGAATTTAAAATTCCCAGAATTTTGGATGATAAAAAAACAAATCTAATGAGAGTCGTTATTTTAGGTATAGCACAATCCATCTCATAGCACAATTAAGCCTCTGCAGTTGGTACAGAACGCTGCGCGGCATGTCTAGTCTTCAACCAACTAAAGAGGGCCCACGTTACCACCCTCTCGATCGCACTCTATTGGCTACCTGTGGCTGCCCGCATCAAATTCAAAGCTTTGACTTTGGCCAACAGTACTGCCAGTGGAACAGCACCCTCTTCAACTCACTCCAACAGGTCCATGTCGTCTCTCACTCCCTGCGATCAAACAATGAACGATGCCTGGTGGTTCCAATGCAAAGAGGCACAAAGTCACTCTCCAGATGTTACAGAAAGATCTTATGAAGAATAACATTGGAGATATATGGTTAAAAATATTTGTTCCACATTGCAAACCTCTTTTGGTTGGTTGTTGTTATAGGCCTCCCAGTTCTAATGTGCAGTATTTGAATATGTGAAACTATGGATAAGGTTACAGAGGAAAATAAGGTATATTTTACTTGGTGATTTTAATATTGATGAGTCTACTAAATACTGCTCATTAACGAATGTCTGGTGCTTGTATTCTTACTCAAATGGTTACCCAACCAACAAGAATTTCTATGACGGTCAATGGTATTAATACTTCCACTTGTATTGATCTTATATTTACCAACATCCAGGAGCTGTTGCAGTGACCATAATTTGATTGCTTTAACTAAAAAGTTAAAAATGCCTTAGGATTATTTTACAGAGGTCATACAAAAAGGTTAATGAAGACTTAGTTGTCAATGAAGTCCAGAGCGTGCAATAGTCTGGAGTATGTCAGGAAAATGCAGGCAATGCCCTGAAATCATTTATGGACATATTACTCAAGATAGTGAATAAACAATCCCCACTTTGATTCACTCAAGGTCAGTGAAATATAATAATGCTCCATGGCTCGATGCTGAGCTGGGATTATTAATGCTTCAAAAACACAATGCAAAGGAAGTTTCACAAAAATCAGGCCGTTATCTGGATAAACCGTTCTATTGTAAGTTAAGGAATAAGGTTACCAAAGTAAACTACATTAAAAAGAGGGAATATTTTAAGCAAATAATAAGCTGTGCAGCTAGTAATAGGAAAATTGAAATACTAACTAATAATACTTTAACAATAAATTGGATAATTTAAGATCTAGAATGCACTGCAATGATTTACAATGAGTGGTTGACAAGTATAGATGACAGGAAATTAGTTGTTCTTTTAGGTTTCACTGCAGTTTTTAATGTCATTGACCATTGTATTCTTGTTGTGAAGCTAAAATATTATGGTTTTTCACCTTTAGCTCTTGCCTGGATAGAAATGTGTCTCTCTGACAGAACACAGCAAGTGTTTTTTAATGGATCCTTTTTTGATGGCAAACATATCTATTGTGGTGTCCCACAAGGCAGATGCTTATGTCCAGTTATATTTTCTATTTTCATAAATTATTTACCATGTTTTGTTGAAAATGCTAATATAGTTATGTATGGAGATGATTCCGCAATATTCTCTGCAGCATCAACATCAGCTAAGCTTAAAAGAAATCTAAGTGTAAAGTTGCAAACAATTACAAACTGGGCTAGAACTAATAATCTAATAATGAACATTGCAAAAATAAAATGTAACAGGAATACCCTCTTCAAGGCTACTGATTTGAATTTATCTATTAAAGGGATTCCAGTGGAACAGGTTATAAAAGTTAAATTACTAGATGTGAAACTTGATCATTTGTTGTCTTGGTCTTATCATACAGATCACATTGCATGATGGGAAAAGGCTTTGCTGTCTCTAGAAAGTGCTTTCTGTTTTATTTCATTTTCGGTTTTAGTGGTGCAGTCACTAGTTTTATCACACCTTAACTACTATCCAATACTGTGGTTGAGTGCATCAGAAATATCTTTAAAAACTTCAGACTGTACAGAATAGAGCAGCAAGACTAGTGCTTCATTGCCCTTTTAATACCAATATTTGTGAAATGCACCAGCAATTAACATGGCTCTCTGTGCAGGCTATCATGATAGAATCATGATATACTTTTATAAAGTCATAAGGTATCACATATAATTTTTATTTCTTGAAAAGCTTAATGTTGTGGTTTTTGTTACAAGTTTAAGACTCATCAAGTGAGCAGGGCTCAACTTTTTTTGCCATATCCACAGACAAATACGATGAATAGAACAGATTTGTATTGAGGTTCAGCTGCCTGGAATAAACTTCACATCACTTTTTCAAGTAAAAGTAAATATTTGTTCCAAAAATTACAAAAAGATATAATTAAAACTGCATAGGTTCATTTATGTGTTTTCAGATTTCTTTTAGTTTTCATTTCATTGTTGTTATGTTTGGTGATTTCTTTATTTCTGTCCCATATTTCATGTGCAGCCTAATATAATGTTCACCATATGACCATTACGTGGTGATTTGAATACAGAGATTCATTTTTATGCATTGTATGCATGTTATTTTTACTGTGTAATTTTTGTGTGGCCCCAGGAAGACTACCAACCACTTCTGGAAGCTAATGTGAATCCGAATAAAGATCATTCACATTCTCTGTTCCCAAGTGGTGGAATGTGCTTCCAACCCCCACCAGATCTATTGAGACCTTCTAAAGAAATATCTATTCATAATTCTTTGAGCACATAATCTGTCCATAGACATAAGACACTTGTGTTATATATAACACTTAATCTTTTTTTTTTTTTTTTTTACATTTAAGAATAATAGTGAAGTCATCACAACTAAGGAATAATAGAATTGGAAATATGGGAATTATGTTGTGACTAAAAAAATCTTTAGACTAGATTTTGCAGAAATGTACTCTTGGCATTTTCTCTACCAACTTCTTGAGGAATCACCCTGGGATGCTTTTTAAACTGTATTGAAGGAGTTCCCATCTATATGCTGGGCACTTAGTGGCTGCTTTTCTTAATTATTCGGTCCAAGTCATCCATTTCAAAACCTTTGTATTTTTTTATTTTGTCTTTGTAATTAAATAAATTAATATGGTTGCACAATTATATTATTGTCTACAAAACTAATTTCAAACTCTGAAGCATACGCCTTCAAATCAAAAGGTTTTTAAGATCATGAGAAACATTTCAGGCAAGTGACCCCAAACTTTTGATTGGTAGTGTGTGTGTATATATATACAGGTCCTTCTCAAAAAATTTGCATATTGTGATAAAGTTCATTATTTTCCATAATGTAATGATAAAAATTAAACTTTCATATATTTTAGATTCATTGCACACCAACTGAAATATTTCAGGTCTTTTATTGTTTTAATACTGATGATTTTGGCATACAGCTCATGAAAACCCAAAATTCCTATCTAAAAAAATTAGCATATTTCATCCGACCAATAAAAGAAGTGTTTTTAATACAAAAAAGTCAACCTTCAAATAATTATGTTCAGTTATGCACTCAATACTTGGTCGGGAATCCTTTTGCAGAAATGACTGCTTCAATGCGGCGTGGCATGGAGGCAATCAGCCTGTGGCACTGCTGAGGTGTTATGGAGGCCCAGGATGCTTCGATAGCGGCCTTAAGCTCATCCAGAGTGTTGGGTCTTGCGTCTCTCAACTTTCTCTTCACAATATCCCACAGATTCTCTATGGGGTTCAGGTCAGGAGAGTTGGCAGGCCAATTGAGCACAGTAATACCATGGTCAGTAAACCATTTACCAGTGGTTTTGGCACTGTGAGCAGGTGCCAGGTCGTGCTGAAAAATGAAATCTTCATCTCCATAAAGCTTTTCAGCAGATGGAAGCATGAAGTGCTCCAAAATCTCCTGATAGCTAGCTGCATTGACCCTGCCCTTGATAAAACACAGTGGACCAACACCAGCAGCTGACATGGCACCCCAGACCATCACTGACTGTGGGTACTTGACACTGGACTTCAGGCATTTTGGCATTTCCTTCTCCCCAGTCTTCCTCCAGACTCTGGCACCTTGATTTCGAATGACATGCAAAATTTGCTTTCATCCGAAAAAGTACTTTGGACCACTGAGCAACAGTCCAGTGCTGCTTCTCTGTAGCCCAGGTCAGGCGCTTCTGCCGCTGTTTCTGGTGCCTGTGCACAGTGGCTCTGGATGTTTCTACTCCAGACTCAGTCCACTACTTCCGCAGGTCCCCCAAGGTCTGGAATCGGTCCTTCTCCACAATCTTCCTCAGGGTCCGGTCACCTCTTCTCGTTGTGCAGCGTTTTTTGCCACACTTTTTCCTTCCCACAGACTTCCCACTGAGGTGCCTTGATACAGCACTCTGGGAACAGCCTATTTGTTCAGAAATTTCTTTCTGTGTCTTACCCTCTTGCTTGAGGGTGTCAATGATGGCCTTCTGAACAGCAGTCAGGTCGGCAGTCTTACCCATGATTGCGGTTTTGAGTAATGAATCAGGCAGTTTTTAAAAGCCTCAGGAATCTTTTGCAGGTGTTTAGAGTTAATTAGTTGATTCAGATGATTAGGTTAATAGCTCGTTTAGAGACCCTTTTCATGATATGCTAATTTTTTGAGATAGGAATTTTGGGTTTTCATGAGCTGTATGCCAAAATCTTCAGTATTAAAACAATAAAAGACCTGAAATATTTCAGTTGGTGTGCAATGAATCTAAAATATATGAAAGTTTAATTTTTATCATTACATTATGGAAAATAATGAACTTTATCACAATATGCTAATTTTTTGAGAAGGACCTGTATATATATATATTATATATATATATATATATATATATATATATATATATATATATATATATATATATATTAGGGTGGCCCAATATTGTTTTTTCTCTTTTCTCCAGATTAGAACCCAGCATCTCATCTACCTATGGATGCAATGATTACATAAAAAAATTCAACTGAATCAAACAATATTTGGAGGTTGCACAATGCATGCAAAAATTATTTGTTTCATAGTTTATTTAGCAGCATGCTACAATATATAAAAAATGCAAGCTAAGCATGTGCAATGCGACAAACTGTAACTTACATAAGTTAGTTACAGTATATATTTTCAAAATGTTTCTGCTATTTAATGTAACATTTGGGAACATTGGTACATAATATAATTCATCATCTCCACAAATAAATGCTCTATATAAACTATAAGTGTTCCCTGCCATCAACTAATGTCCATTATTTATTGCAGTCATCCAGTGACAACTTATAATGTTGCATAACAGTTAAAATTGCCAATATTACATAACATTTAGAATGACATGCTAAATTCATTGGAAATGTTTAGTCTCTGTCATTATCATCAGGTACAGGACAACTGTCTTTCTGAACTCCAGAGACTGAGTCCACCAACAACAGAACTTTTTTTCTGAGTCGGGGTACAGCTTTCGCTGTTCCTGAACAACCTGGAGTAGAAATTATTTCTGGTCTTCATATTTGTTAAAATTGCATTGATTCTTGGATCAGCTTCACGCCTCTTTCTAGGATCTGTGACTTTTGACCTATCTAATGCTGCTGTTACATCGTTCGAGAGTAATGACTTTCTTTCGGTGTTGCTGAAAAATCTTTTCCTTTTTGGTGATTGATCCATTCCCATTTATGAGTCTGTGCATTGTTCACTTGAGCTACTACCAGAAGAAAAATGTACCATACTGCTGCAACTTGAATTTAATGCCTCTTGTTCCCGCTTTGATTTCTGCCTAAACCTTTCAACTGATTCTTTCCTTCCGGCTTTCTGCACATGTCTCTCTGTCCATGCTTTATCTTCATCTGTCATCAGGGCTGGACTGGTAATCTGGCATACCGGGCATTTTCCCGGTAGGCCGATGCACTTTGGGGCCAATCAGGGGTGGATTTGCCATCTGAAGAGGCGAGCAGGCCGGTGGGTCTGCCGCAAAACGGACCGAATGTGGCGCGATAAGCTCAAATGAGCCGGCGCGTTATGCAGAACGGACCACAAAACGGCGCCGCGATATGCAGAAAAGGACAGCGAACACCCCCACCACTCACCAACTTTTGGTTCAGCATGCATCACCTTCCACAGTGGCTGGTACATCAGCAAAATACCCGGCATGAAAAATCTGCATTTGGTGTTCATTTCAAACCTTGTTCACCAGAAGTATGCTATAAAATTTGGGAGAAAGGAAACCAATGCAGTGTCATTGACTTCAAGCTTTGCAATCGCACCCACACTTTCTGTTGGAAAAGTATCTCTAGAAAGCTTTAAACGATCATGTGTTGTTGAATGGTGAGAGACCCGGCGAGCCACTTGTGGCTTGCGAGCCATAGGTTTGCGACCCCTGCTCTAAATCATCTCAGAATTGCCTTAATTTTTACTTGTGTTACTATGTCAAATGTGGTTTTTGATTGCAGGGTTCTAATCAATGAAATTTCCAATACAATTTTTTGGTATGTTCTGATTTACCTTCAAAACAGCACCAATTCTCCTACTTACACCTGGACACAGTTTTACTTGGTTGTTGGCAGATAAGTTGTTCCAAGCTTCATGGATAATTTGCCACAGTTCTTTTATTTATTTAGGCTGTCTCAATTCTGTCTTTGTGTAATAACAGACTGAGCCGATGTTCCGTGGGGGCTGGGGGGGGCCTTCTGTGAGGGCCATACCATCTGTTGCATGGCTCCCAGTTCTATTCTATTCGCAAAAGTAATGTTTGGGATTATAACATTTATATTTTCTTATTGACACACTTAAGTAGCAGATATAAATAACCATCTTAAGACAAATGCTTTTGTGAAACATCTTATGTGCCTATGCTATGTACACTTTTGCACAGTGCTGTATATATATACTGTGTACACACACACACACACACACACACACACACACACACACACACACACACACACACACACACACACAAACCTACTGAGACCAGAGCATGTGTGGCAGTCATAAAAATAATTATAAAAATAAAACGTATTTCTTTAAATAGACAAATATTTCTTTCCTATCCTGATGTGTTGTGTTGCTGGTAATACAAAATATTTCATTTCAAACATGTACAAAATAATCCTTTTGCGTTTTTGATAAATATTTGATTATTCTTGTTCATTGTGGTTCAATGGAGTAACTTATTGATTTTCCCTTGGCAGGAGGCACGCTGCTCAGACAATACAGAGACTCTGGTTGACATGATTTCTAACAGTTGTTTCTCATTACAGTGGTAACAGAGAGAGCCCTTAAAATAGCTGAATGCACCAGAGAAGGAAAAGAGAGAATGACACGAGAATGTGTCTTACTGAGTGTATATGTTTATGTATCGAATGTTTGAGGAGTGCACAAATAGTGTGAAGGCAGAGAATAAAAATTCTGACCTGAAGTGTCACTGCTCCCCATCACCTAATTTCCACAAACAAAACCTGACGTGGAGTGGACACTGTAATAAGAGCAATAGCACTAGAAATGAAGCTGCATAGTTACCTGGAAGGAAAAACAAACCTAACCCTCCATATGTTATGATGTATATACAACGAGCTCATTACCAAGAAAGGGGTGCTACTGAATTTACAAGCAACTTAACTCAGAGGTGCAGATCAGCAAAGAGTCTCCACAAAGCTTTTTTGTCCACTAGATTTAAGAAAAAAAAAAAAAAACTTGCATCCCAAGAAGCTGAATTCAGTTTCAAATATAACCCAAATCTAGTTCAGATCATGCGTCTCCACACCATCTCTACTGGCCTACAAAATTACAGTATCAGATGTGACCTACAACCTTACCTGACACAAACTGATGTGATGAACTGCTTTTTGGCCAAGTCAATATTGCTTGTGCAAATGAAACGGAGCGTCAAAGCAAAATGAAGCTCCATGACAGTTCAAAGACAGTTCAATGACAATGATGGTTTCCAACACAACACTACCATTCTCCTTCAAACCATGTAAGGAAATGCTTGGCATGTCAGAAAAGTGTATTGGATGTGTACTGTACTCATTGTTATAGATGTGGCAGCAGCAACCATTACCTGGCTGGCTTCAGAGTGCAAGGGCCAACAACATACAGAGACAGTTCTTTGAATGAGACAAAGTCACAACAGTGGGACCGGGAGTAATAAGTTATTCAAAAAAAGTCCCCTCAAAGCAGTGCATATTGTGGCATCACAAATCCTGACTTCATGTTGAGGCAATGTACAGCCTGTAAGCAAACACTGTAAGGCTCAAAAGTGTGTTAAGCTGACCACTGGACTAACCATAGAAAACAATGAATACAGTATTCAAACACAAATGTAAATTCTGCATCATCTAAAAAATCTGAAATCAAACAAACCTACTTGTGCTGCACTTTTACAGAAACAGTGTTTTGTGCAGTGCTACATTCAAGGCTTGCTTGTAGATGTATTATGGGATACATGCATTTTTAGAACAGTTCTTCCTAGTGTTGAAAGAGAAAGAATTCATGCATTTATTGAGGGAGTGCATGCGGAAACGTCGTGTTAATGTGCCTAAACACACATCAGCACAAATTAAATGCCGAGTGAAGACACACCGACCAAAAGATGAGACAGTGTTTATCTTTGAGCCTGACACCCACAGTGGACTGAGGGAGTGGAGTTCAGGGAGACTCTTGTGAAACTGCAGCAATGGATTTCACCACACATCGTTGTTAGTGTCCAAAACCTCACCGACCATGGCATAATGTTAGCAGGCAAGACAGAATCCAACTACTATTTTTAAGGAACCATGCCTCACATCTTAAAAATCAATCAAGTTACAAATTAAACCAACCAAACCTCAGACACAGCTTGGAATCCTCCAGTGAACTTGAACCATCTCTGTGAGTCAAAACAAATTGTACAACGAATGCTGAAAGAGGAAGCAGCTTCATTCTCATAATCTGATGATGACATTGGTTGCATAGATAAACTGCAGTTGACCATTTTGCTAAAATTCACTACTTCTGTCGCATGCACTTACCAGTCAGTACCTAAACCCCTTTACAAAGAAATTAAGGACTACATGCATGATCTCATTTCACAAGGATGGGTACAAAAGTCAAATTCACCTTATGCCTCACCTGTGGTTTGTGTTTGTAAAAAGATGGCAGCTTAAGTCTGTGCATTGTCTACAGAGAACTGAACCGGAAACCAAATCCTGACCGGCAGACCATTCCCCGTGTACAAGATATTACGGAAAGTCTTGGAGGAAACTCCTGGTTTCCATGGTCGAGTAGTGAGAACCAGGAGGAAACTCCTGGTTCTCACTACTCAACCATGGAAAAGCATACCATCAGGGTTCCATGGCCAAAGGGAGCAGATCATTGACAGCCTTTGTAATGCCATGAGGATTAATGGGGGGATTTGCATACACTTCGGATTAATGAATGCGCCTGCAGCCTTCCAACACTGTATGGAAAAGTGCCTGGAGGACCTCAGAGGCAATATCTGTGTCCCATACCTTGATGACACATTAGTGTTCAATAAGTCATCAGCTGCAACATTTGAGATGGTATGGAATCGAACTAAAACCTAGTTTAAACGTGAAGTGCATTAAATGGGAAGGATTGTGTCTCTCGAAGGAAGTAAAATGGACCCTACCAATACTGCTGCAGTAAGAGCTCTGAAAGAGAAAAGCCCATGCACCATTGGACAGTTGAGAGCAATCCTCGGTCTGTTAAGTTATTACTGACAATACATCAAAGATTTCTCACGTATTGCTCATCCGCTTTATAACCTGCTGAAAGGGACAGCTGAGATTGACAAAAAAAGGATGTAAGGAGGCCAGAGTCAGGGAAATAAGAGTTTTAGCCTTGAAGTGGGCGGTCACTGAAAGATTTTGTGATTATCTGTACTATGCACCTACATTCACTGTATACAGTGACAACAACACGCTCACCTATGTCCTGACAAGTGCCAAGCTCAACGCGACTGGATGTAGTTGGGTAGCGGAGATTACAGACTTTTATTTCACCATCAGATACTGCCCTGGTAAAGAAAATGTAGATGCAGATAGTCTAGTAGATGCAGGTAGTCCAGAATTCACAAGGACTCTGAGACAATAATGAAGCAGTGTACAGAAAAACTGTCATCTGATTCTGTTGTAGTGGCCATCCAGGCTGTTGAAGCTCAAGACTCAAATGTGTCATGGACAGCAATGATCTCTCTCTATATGACTCAGAGTGTGCAGAGTTATGAGAGTCATTTTCTGTCAACAAATTATAACTAGTGTTGTCAAAATACTGGTACTCCAGTTGCAAGTCGGTACTCAAACAACGTATTTCTAAAGGTACCGGAGTACCGAGTACCAGGTCTAACCGGTACCCATGCAGAGTCGGGAACATTCCAATGCTCACAACAAGTAAAAGATGGCGACATGCAAAGCTGCTGTGGAGTCTCGACTGAATCTTGACGAAAAGAAAAGTGGAAAAAGCCATGTTTGGAAATTCTTTGTATTTGAGGCTGATGAAAAGGAACACATCATAGATCAGCAAAAACCTATTTGTAAACGGTGTAGGGTATGCAGGTCAGGTTTGGGGAATGTATGACCGATATTACTGATAGTAATCAATGATCAATCATACGATGTGACCCGGACACAAATACATGTAAAAACGCCCCAAAAAGGGTTTATATAGTCCAAGAGTCTGCCTTCAAATATATATAGATAATTAAACACAACGAATTATGATTAATTAGGAATATACATCATATGCAGACAGGCTATATTAATTTTAATAACACCTCAATGGAATTGACCCGTAGGCTACCGCAACCAGTCAGTTCGTCAGCCGAACCATTTTATTAGATCTTCTTGATCAATTCTCCAGAAGGGTTATTCTTAGTTATAAGCTTATTCATCAAAAGCACGTTAACTTACTTTGATAATATCAGCTCGTAGCTTAAAATCGCACATTAAAGAGGCTTTGTTTGATGACCACCAAACACAGACAATTACGCGTATAATTGATTTTAATACAAGGCACTATGATATATCACTACACTTGACAAACATACATGTAACATAGAATAAACATAAAATAAACAAAATAAATGCAGTAAGGGAAAGTAAAGAATTATTAGAGGTATGGCAAACTTATTACAACAATTAACCCTTTGAAGCCAGCAAGGAAATTACACACTGTGATGCATTTGAATTTCAATGGAAATACTTGCACAAATAGGCCTTTGCGTGTGGCTAAGGCTGCGTGTATGCCGTGTCCTTGGGGCGTCCGTGAGATGGAGGATTTTGGTTTGGTGTTTCCAGCGCGTGGAGTTGAAACTCACTTGAAGAGGAATTGAAGGGTTGTTCCGAGAAGTTCGAAGCGTCTTAGGAATACTTGTTGAATAGTTGGCGAGTGTTCCGGAGGGTTGCAGAAGATCGGGAGAAGAAGTGAGAGATGTAAGATGGCTTGAAGAGGTCCGGGAGAAGTCCAAGGGAGGTCCTGAAGTGAAATGGGGAAGTTGGGAGCAGCCAAGAAGATGAGAAGAAGAAGTTGAAGTGTTCAGCAGAAGAGGGTTGAAGTAAGAGAGGATGAAGAGCACAGCAAAAGAGAACGATTTCAATGCTGGATCTGACTTTTAAAGTAGGGAGGTCACACCCCCATTGGGGGGAAGTGACCCAATGAGGCCCCTCCGTTTTGGGCACGAATTTGCTCCCTTTGTCCAGTCAAGGCTCATTTGCATACTTTATGATTTGGTCAGGACTTTTGCTTTGACTCACTCAAAAGATGGTAAACATAGCAGAACATGATTCAAAGGTGATCTTATACTCATATTCCGCTAGGACAAGTCGTAAGGTTTAATTTGATACCAAGAAAAATGTGTTTGGTATCACTTAAAAGGGATATACACTCTTCGGCTGTTAAATATCAAGCCTCAGAGTATTTCTACACAAATGAAACAATTCTACTAATTTTGATCTAACACCACAAATACACAACATACAGGGGTAGACATATTTCTTTAAAAATAAGCCTTCCTATGTTTAAATGGAAGACACACACATTTTTACGTTCAAAGTCTCACATGGCTTTCCTCACATGGTAACACGAGGGTGTCACATGCGGGTTCTCTGTCAATAGTTCTTTGTACTATCACAGACCATTTCCGTGATCTTACAGGGGTTCTTTGTCTCCAAAATAGCTGAGTCCATGATTATCCTTCATTGATTCCTCCAGACGCTACAGTCCCCCTTTTCGTCAGGTGACGTCCCTGTTGGAGACATCATCGGACGACAATCATCACAATGGCGGATGGCAGGTGAATCATGAGGGTGTTGTAGTAGGTGGTTATTCGGACGGAGGGCTCAATTCGATGAGGTTCAAAGTGGTCTCTGTGGTAGTCCCCTCTTTCCGGGGGTTCCGTCGGAAACCTACGGACATGGCTTTCGTGAGCTTGGCTGTGGATGTTTGCATCTCGTTGAGCCTCCTGTACAGGATGAAGGCCAGGCCTAGTGTCAGGAGGTGGCTGATTCCCATAGAGATACACAGCGCAGTGTCCGCTGCGGTCCAGGCTCGGACAACAGGTGAGGTGGTCAAGATGGGCATTCGAGAAAAGGCTTGGAGGGCTGTGTCGATAGGAGCAATGTCAATTAACTGGGAGCCCCCCCTTTCGATCCATAGTTCAAGTTCTGGATCTAGGGTGAGGTTTTGATTCTGGAAAAAAGATGGGATTTCCAGTTCTGTTTCGTAGTCTTCGCCTGGGAGATGGTATAGTGCCAGGTCATCGAGGTGGAGGATGGCACCTTTCGGGACTTGAATCCACATGCTCTGGTGGGGCAAGGTGAGACGGGTGGCAGTGTCATGCTGGCTGTAGGTGAGTGTAGCTGTGCGCACAGCAGTGTCAACGAGCCACCTGTTGCCTATGATCTCGGCTTGTGTCTCGGTGACTTGAGTGCGAGGCTTGGCATCGGCGGGGCAGCGGGTATCGCTGCCCAGGTGTTGCAGCCCACAGATTCCGTCAGTGTTGTCTCTGAGGAAGGGCTTACTGGGGCAGAGGTAGTGAATGTCTTTGGTCAACGTGCACATGTGCAGTTTTGGGGCCAGGTACAGCCGTGGGTCGCTGTCGTGGTAGGCCACCACGTCTGGGGTGTGGATCTTGATGTGCGTGTTACTTTTCCAAAACCCGATGTTGACAATGTCCTTGAGCCGGTAGATTTGGCTTGACTCTATGATGGGTAGGTTCAGGAGAAAACCCACTTCCCTCTGCTCGGGGTCGATGTAGAGTGGGATGGCGCTACCCAGAGAGTAGGCAAGGTGTAGTTGTACTGGGTCAGTCGTCGTGGTGATGGCGGAAGCCAGCATGGTTTGTACGAGGCTTAAGGGTATCAGGTTAGTTTGCATTGGCCCCTCCCCGCTTTTCCCTGTCAGCCATATGTCGTTTTATTTGATTACGGTGGACCCATTTGAGAACTGGCTCTTTCTGTCTCCGGTTTAGTTGGATCCGGTACGCCACCGGGGAGAGTTTGTCAATGATCTCATGGTGTCCAGTGGGGCAGTAATTTCTTTGACAGCCAATGGGAGGCTGTGCGGGATGGCTGAATGAAGCTATAATACCAGACCCTGTCACCCACATCCAGTTCTTGGTGCGACGCTTTTTGATCATAGTATGCTTTCTGTCCTTCGGCACTCTTTTGAAGCTGTTGTTGTGCAAAAGCAAATGTTGCTTTCAGGTGCCGGTGTAGCTCGTCGAGGTACTGGTGAGTGGTGCAGGCTGTGACGAGGCTGGAGTCTCCTGGCTGATACAGCAGATGCAGTGGCAGTGTCATCTGCCGCCCAGTCATTAGTTCGAAGGGAGACACGTGAGTCGAGTTCTGCGGGGTGGCTCTGAGAGCCATTAGCCCCAGCGGGAGTTTTACATCCCAGTCCTTCTGATTGGCAGACACATACTTCTTCAAAATACTGACCACGGTTCGATTCGATCGTTCCACTTGGCCAGATGAGATTGGGTGATGACTGACGTGTAGTTGAGCTTGGACTCCCAGGAGTCTCCAGATCTGTTGCATAATCTCGGCCGTGAAGTGAGTGCCTCTGTCTGTGTTGACTCTCAGGGGCAGTCCAAACCTGGAGAAGATGTGGTTCATCAGGAGGTATGCTGTGGTCTGGGCAGTGTCGTTGGGTGCTGGAAGACACTCTACCAACTTTGTGAACTGGCACACGACTGTGAGGAAGTATTTGTTGCCCCTCGTCGACCTGGGCAGAGGTCCTACCCAGTCGATTTGGAGGTCTGACCATGGGAATGTGACTCTCCTGCGTTGCAGTGGGGCTATGTGGTTTGGGTTTGCCGGTTGAAATTGGCAGCAAACCAGGCATTCTCTGACATTCTGTCACATATTCCTGCATGCGGGGCCAGTATGCCACTTGCTTCAGTGTCTCATAAGTGGCTCTGGCGCCGTGGTGCCCGGCACATGGTGCGTCGTGGGCATAACTTAGCATGACCCCCCTTAGGCACTGTGGCACCACAAGCCGTGGCGCTGTGATGTCATCAGGTGCATACCACAAGATGTTGTGTATCACACGCAGCATGTGCTTTATGTCATGTAGTCGTCTGAGGCACGGGTCGTCAGTGAGGTCAGACGGCGCTAGAGGGTGGTTGGTGGGGTCAGAGAGGTGGTTCAGGAAAGTCTTTATGGATGTGTCAGAGGCTTGCATGTCCGCTATGTCGTTGTTTGACATCTGCGGAGTCAGCGTTAGAGGCTGTGAGGGTGGCACTGTTGCAGGAAAAGTTCGTTTGCTTCGGGTTATCACTGCAACGTTCAAGGTGGGTGGGAGGGTTGGAGGTGACCATAGAGTACCGTGCAGTGCGCCAGTCTTGGCAAGTGCATCGGTTTGGTCGTTCAATTCTTTGTCAAGACCTGGTTGCCTTGAGTGTCCTTTCACCTTCTTCCAGTAGACAATCATGTTGTTATTTCTTGTGATGTCATCACATACCTGGAACAGGTGTTGGTGTTTGATAGGCTTGCCGTTCGAAGTTTTAAAACCATTATGTTTCCAGTTTGGAAGGTGGCATGTGAAACTGAGTCTGGCGTAGTTGGAGTCTGTGCAGATCAGGAGTTCTCTGATGTTATGGGTCGATGCGATTTGCAGAGTTATGAGAATGGCTGCAACCTCCGCATACTGTGATGACTGCGGGCCCAGCTTGAAGTGTTGTGGTGGGCACGGCCGGTCATTTACCCATAATACACCTGCTCCTGCTTGACGAATGCCCTCTTGGTTGTAGGAACATCCATCGACGTAGGCTGTGGGCATACCTTGGCACGCATTTTCTTCAAAGAACCTGTGACAGGTTAGTTGTTGTTGTTGGGGTTCTTCCACATCCATTGTTGCAGCTGGTGTGTTATCAGAGCAGTTCTGGCAGGCAGCCAGGCCATTGCCTAGCGCCGACTGGTGATTCTGAGCATATCGTACCTCAACATTGCGCCCTTGGAGGGCCATTAACCACGTGGCTATGCGTGAGTTGGTGACCGCGCCATCTCGGATACGTTGGCTGTTGAGAAACATGACAGGCTGGTGGCAAGTCTCTGTGATAACCTTTTGGGCTCCAATGTAGTTGGAGAATCTCTGGATGGCCCATACCGTGCAGAGCAGAGCTTTTTCACAGTCTGAGAATTTACTCTCGGGTGGAAGAAGTGTCTTGCTGGCATATGCGACTACTATTTTGTCTTGGTCATGCCGTTGGTACAGGCCAGCACTGAGACAGTGGCTGGAGAATCCAGCTTCTAAGTAGAACTCTTTTTGTGGGTCCGGGTAAGCCAGGCACGGAGCGGTGCATAGGTGTCGTTTCAGCTCGTCCATGGCCTGTTCTTGGACCTCTGTCCATACAAATGGGCAGTGTTTTTTCAGAAGGGCAGTTAGAGGTTTTGCAATGTCTGAGTAGCTCTCGATGAACTGCCGCGAGTAATTGCAGACCCCTAGGAAACTTCGCAGATCTGAAATGTTGGTGGGTGGTTTGATGTTTTGAACGGCTTGAATATGGCTGGACTGTGGTTCGATGCCCTGTGATCCTATGAGTAGGCCCACATAGTTGACCTTGGTTTGGCACCATTGTCCTTTGTGGAGGGCGATCTTGGTGCCGGCAGTGGATAATTGGTTCAAAACATAGTCTATTTCTTTCATGTGGTCAGTCACTGTTGTGCTCTTCATGAGAACATCATCTACGTAGATAAGATTGCCTCTTGTTCTGGCATCTGGGCATGCTTTGTTCAGGAAGATGTTGAACTCGGCAGGTGAGTTGGCATAGCCGAACGGACACCTTGTGAAAGTGAACTGTCTGTTGCCGAACGTGAAAGCTAGCTTGTGCTGATCTTCTGGATGCACTGGTATGGTCCAGAATCCAGAGGCCACATCGAGTGTAGAGAAGATGGTGGCTCCTCTGATTCTGGGTATTTCCTGCTCCAGCTGAGTCATGGGCCATCGTGACAGTGGCACCTGTTGATTCAGTTTCCTGTAGTCAATGGTGGGTCGCCACTTGCCGTTTGGTTTGAGGACTGGCCAGATGGGGGCAGAATAGGTGCTGTTGCATGGACGGATGACACCTTTTTCAAGCATGGAGTCGATAATCTCTTGCACTGGTTCGTGTGACGCGATGGGGATCTTGAAGGAGGTTGTGAAGACGGTGTTGTCTGTGTGCCCTTTGGGTATCATTGAAGCTGGGATGGGCCCAATGATTGGTAATGTGAGTTCAAAGTCATGAAAGTCGTGGCTCACTAGCCATCCTGCCCGGTAGGCTTTTGTAATTGTGATGTCCATTGCCGTGCAGTTGTTGAAGAGGATGTAAACAGCACGGGATGACACTTCAGTGAGGGGCGTGGCTTCCAGCGTGAGTCCAAGTTCAACGCATTCGGGTGAAGGTTGAAAGAAACCCAGCGTGTGGTTTAGGGTTTGACCACAGCGCATGTTGAGCCGAACAGCGACCCCTTTGGTGTATGCTGGTACTACAGTTTCCTGTTCGTTGACCAAGGTGCAGACCTCTGGAATGGTCTGGCCTGACCGGAGGTTCGCAGTGTTGGTTAGAATCACAGGAGGCTGTAAAGTCAGTGGGGCCCACAAGACCTCATTAATAATGTCTACATGAGTGTTGAGGCGAATCAGAATGTCTGCTCCAACGTAGACATCATGGGGCAGGTCTGGAAGGACCAAGAAGTAGTGGGTCAGACACCGGTAGTTCCACTTCAAGTTCAAGGCGCAAATCCTTTTGGCAGTCACCATCGTTGATGGGCATGAGTTCAGAGGAAAACGGGTGCGCTTGCTGGCAGATGGAAGGTCCGGTGTGTCTTCAATGAGAGCATTGTATAGTGAGAGGCTGATGGCTGAGTTGTCTGCCCATAGTGCAAGTATGGTGTCAGTGGCAGTTATGCCATTCAAGTGCAGGTCAGCTGTGACCTTGGGGCAGAAGGAGTCAAAGTCTTGGGTGAGTTGAAATGTGCAGAGTAGCGAACTTGAATCTCGTTCGGATGCTGATGCTGTCTCACTGTGTCTGGCTGTGACAGTTCCCGTGACCTTTGTGACCTGACAGTCTGGTTCAGGTGATCGGGGTGGCTGAAGGGGGAGAGGTTCTCGCACTTGAGCCCACATCTTCAGCTGTCTGAAGTCCAGCAGGGGCTCGAAGCGGTCTAGTAGATCTTTTCCGATAAGGAGGGGATATGTGTTCATCGGCGAGATGTACACAGGGTGTACCACACTCATAGGATCAATTGTCAAGTGAATGGGAGCTACCTGTTCAAGCCGGACGTCATTTTGGCTGTATGACTGTACATTTAGCACACAATTTTGAGATTTCAGAGTTCGATTTTGCCTCTTAGCTTCAAATTTGAGTCTTTCAAAAAGTTCAGCTGATATCAAAGTGAGATCTGCTCCAGTGTCTACCAGGGCTTCGAGTCTCACCCCATGTTCCACAGTGATGGCGAGATAGAGTTTTCGTGGTACCCCCTTTCCGATCAGATTCCCCAGGAGTTTTGGTGTTGGGGCTTGTGTGGTGATCGATAAGCAGTTAGGGTCGGTCTCGGGTGACTCGGTGCCGAGACACACAACCAAAACCGTACTTTCTGGTATCTTAGGAGCTTGGTCACTGGTGTGACGGATTGTATTGTCCGCTGCAGGATGTGTGGTTGTCAACTGCAGTGAGTGGGTTTCGCTGTCACCTGGTGATGTGATAGCTGGTTCGGTAGTCTGTGTCTGAAGAGCGGTGCTCTGGGTGCTTGGATCAGTAGGAGGGCAGTCAGGAAGGGTGTTGGTTTCATGCCTTACGCTTAGTCATGAGGAGTCTGACCTGTCCTCTTTGTCTTTCTTGTGAGGTTTCTTATGGAGAAGCTCTTTCAGGATTTTCACGAGCTCTGCGGTCTCTGACGTGGACCTCACTGTTTTTCTGTGGGGTAGGCTCGGACTTGCCGGAGGCATGCCGAGAGGTGTTCCACTGCGGGCTGTCTGGGCTTGACGTTCTCGTCGATGGGGTTTGGCTCTTTCTGGGCCGTCGGCTGGCTTCCCACATGGCTCCACCCTTTTGGTTGTGGGGGGGCCGTGGGCTGCCGTAGGATCTTTCAAAGCGCCCGCTCTGGTGCTTAGGACGAGCACCATCACGGTTGTGCTGCCCTCTTCTGTCATGGAACGGTCTTGGCTCGTGGTAAGAAGGTCTGTTACTGTGGTGCTGGTGGGCGCCCTCTAGGGCCAGCTCTGAGGGCTGATCAGTGACAGGGCAAATGGTTGGATTTTTTACAGTCTTTTCAGAAGCAATCTTCTGCTTGGTGAAAGCTTTATGGGCTAAGTCTCGCAGCTGTTGGGTAGTCATGCTACGAGGGCAGGCCAGGACCCCTAAGTGATGGCTCACCGTGGGATGCAGGTTCCGGAGGAAAAGAGTTTTGAAGTTGAAATCTTCTTCCATACCAGGTTCGTTCCGTGCTCGAGTAGGCTCGTCGGATGTGGCTGTAGTAGGCCTGTGGAGTTTCCAGTCGGGCCTGTTTGAGGTCCATAGCGCGATGAGTCCTTGTTCTGACTCTGGATCAGAGAATTCTCTGATGAAGGCCTGCCGTAGCTGTAGGTAGTCTGATTTGACAGTCTCTGGTTGTCGATCCAGGAAGCTGCGCACGTCGCGGCTAGACGTAATTCTTAGCAGGTACACTCTGTCCCGTATGGTCACGTTGGGAACAGTGTGCAAGTGAAAGTCTATGTCTTGCAGGTAGGCGTGCACATCGTGGCCTCCTGCAGGATTTGGGGTGAAGGTAGGGATGTTTCTGGCCAGCTTGTCAAGTTCTTTGGGAGCCATGCCGTGGTTAGTGACCAGGCTTTGGTGTGCGGGCTCCCACCCTTTTGTTGCTGACGGGGGTTCTTGGAAGCTGGCTGGTGACATGTTGAACGGTGGGCTTTCACCCCTCTTTTCAGCTCTGAGCTCTTGGCTGAAAAGCTTGGAAACTCTGTGGTGTGCGTTTCCCTTTTCTGTTCGCTTTGCAGTCTATAAGAATGTTTCAGTTCATTGTGAACAGTGTCAAGTTCATATTGGAGATGGTCTCTGTGCTGAATAAGTTCATGGATTTCAGCTCGGGCCATGTTCAGGTGCTTTTCACAGGCTCTGGCTTTAGCATCTCTGTCTTTTAGTGCAGTCTCTGCTCTTGTAAGGAGAGACTCGGCTTGTTGCAACTTTTCGTCGAGTTCCTCTCTGGCTGTTCTCTCCGACTGTTCTCTTTGGTCTGTGTCTCGGAGAAGGTTTTCCAGGGCATTTTGAAGTCTTTCTACTTCCTTTTTCTGTTCTGGGTCCGTTTCATCCTCTTCCTTTCGCTGTTCCTCGGTCTCGAGGCGTAGCTGATCTAGGGGACTCTGAGTTTTGGCTTGGTTCCTACGGGCCTCCTCAGCTTGGAGTTTTAGTGCTGCGGCCTCCTGCTCCAGGTCGAGGTTGCTTTTCTCATTTATCCGTGCCTGGGCGACGAGATTGTGGGCAAGACTTCCGATGATCTTGGTCCATTCTTTGTGGTTGTAGCTCTGTGTTGGATCGTGGGCCATTAGGCTGTCCAATTCGGCATCCAGTTGCTCTCGACCTAGGGGCTGTAGGTCCTTGGGTAGGACGGGTCTCGAGGTGATCCCAGTGGGCTGCAGGACTGGACGAACGGGACATACTGGCTTACTGTAGGCGAGAGAAAAGAACAGCACACACAAAGAGGCCAATGCAAGTACGCGTAGGGTTAGCGAGTTACAATGAGGTGGCTATTATAAACCGTAATTTTGGCTAACTGGGGTAGACAGTTAGACAGTTAAGTGGGCCGAATTTCGCGGGTCAGTGCAGGTCTAAATAAAGAATTTGACAAGGCGGCAGCCCACAAGGGTTATCTGAGGATGCGGGCTGCCTGTTTGTCTCTATATTCAGTTTTCCTTGATGGCTCTTGTGGGCTCTGTCTTAATGTGAACTGGAAGTACACACTACGACAGAACAGAACAGCAGAATAAAATAGAACACAATTAATGTTAGGAATAGATAGACAGGAGAAAAAGGGCCTAAGTCTACCACCACTTTTAGGGTTTAGGATAGGACCAACAGGGTGGGGCGCTATCGAGGTATAAACCCCAGGAAGATGGTGTGGCTTAGGGGAGAGAAAGAAAGAAATGGGCAAAATGCTTAAATGACCGGGGAAATGTCTACTATTATGTGGCCTATACTGGTGGATGGATTTTACCTTCTTTTAGTTTGCCTGGGGTGAATCGGTGTCACTCTGCTGGGGACCAGCGCGTGGTCAATCTTTCCAACGGTCCCGAACACTGGACCGCAGTGTCCCCGGGCCCCCCTGCCACTATCACGGTGCGCCCTCTCAAACAACTTGACTTTAAACACAACCGGCAACACCAAGGTGTCAACTGTCAGACGGCACAACAAGACTGGATTTTCCCTAGAACCCTCGTGAGAGTGGCCCCTCTTTAGGCCCTGGTTTAGGTAATTATTCCAAACTTGCCATGTGTGTCGACTGACGGGGTTGACTTGCCTTTGGAGTGCCAAATTGCTGATGTCGTTGCGTGCCGCACCAATGAAAAGAGACAGAAGAGTCCGAGATTCACACACGGCCAGCGTCGGTAACGCCGGTCGGACAAACCAGCTTGCTGGGAACCACCAGAGATGACTGTCGAATCACCACAGCACACTAGGGAATTCTACATGCAAATACAGAACAGGATTTAGCAAGTGAAAGTCTTAAAGTGAATTAAGGCTTTCTTGTTTAAACCAAATTGAGTAATTGTGTGCGTAGAAATAACAGGCAAAAGCTTTACCAAATAATGATAAATAAAGAGGAAATTTGATAATGATGTTAATTATCCAACCAATCCAACCACCAGAAAAGACAGAAGTAAACAATGGACAGACAAACTTAATCTAAATTAAATTTAAACTTGTTAAACTCAATTTAAATAAGCGTGTAAAAGGATGTCAAGTAGCATCTAAGATAGTAAGGATACAGTCGTAAAAGCATATCAAAGAGGGAGAGAAAAGGAAATAAAAAAAAAATTAAAAAAAAATTAATAATTAAAAATAAAAAATAATTAATAATAATTAATCACATTAATTAATAATAATTGAAATGAGAGACTTAATTCAAATTTACATTCGAAATTTGTTTGTTTCAAACCAAATTTGAATAAGTGTACGAAAAGTTAGAGATCAGAATTATATCCGATGATAATCACGATTGCTGTAAGATATCAGTGATAGCATCTGAAATAAAACCAACTGGAAATTAACCACTTCAAAACAGAACGCAAGGAAGAAGGGAGTGATACCGACTTAGCAGGGAAGGTCCCAAAGGGGGCGCATTTCCTCTAAGTGGGCATTAGTCACCGGAATGAGACTTAACTTTCAATTTAAATTCAAATCTTGTCTGAAACCAATTAAATGTAACAGTCGGAGGTAGAAGAATTGTTTAACATCCAATAATATTAGCACAAGCAAAGTTTGTAACTGCAAACATGGATTGACAGTTAAACCGAGAGAAACTTGAGAAAAGAGATGACCTACAATGAATGTCCACCCGATGGCGTACTTGTGCTCGCGCAAAATGACGTCATGGGGTGGTAGTAACTTGAGAACTAAATTAAATAAATATATATGACCTGTTTGCTAATGTCCACACGATGGCGTACTTGCGCACGCGCAAGATGACGTCATGGGGTGGTAGTAACTTGAGAACTAATCAAGCACTTACAGGCTGCCCTCTAGTGTTTGTCAGCGGAATAACACTCTGTGTGATTTCAAATCAGGGAGAGAGTTCTCACGCTTGGATTTTGTTGCAAAATCACTATTATTCAATTGAAACCTCGGCGGGTCTGTTTTTTCTTTCTTTTTGGTGCTATGCTTCACATAAACGGCGTGGCAGATTCTTTTTTTTTTTTCTGCACTACGAGTAAATGTGGACAACAGGAATTGTACGTCTGTCCTTCGACTCCCATACACATTAGAAACATAGCACTTATTCAAAATGTATTAGGTTTCCGATTGATTAGCTACGTCAATGTAAACCAGGAGTTATTTTTATAACGTTTATAATCTCAGGCCTTACTAAGATGAGAAAAGGAGCATCGCTTCACCCAATCTTCTATCGCCCCGACAGAAGAACGTCGTTCTGAACAGGGGGGTTTGTTATATTAAAATATAGCGCGTCTTTACAGAAGCAATTTTAATATTATGAACTGCAGTTTACTGTGGCAATCAACAGTGGCAAAAATAAATGTAAGACATATATTTAGCCGCTGTTAAATGCTGAACTGGGAATCGGCTTTGTGCCTTTCAGTTCGGTGCGCTCGCGTACAAAATTAACAACAAAAATACACAAAATTGACAATGCATTCGTTCACAAAACAAAGCTTAAAATGTGCCCGCATCATTCTCCACCATTATAATGTAGGGTATGCAGGTCAGGTTTGGGGAATGTATGACCGATATTACTGACAGTAATCAATGATCAATCATACGATGTGACCCGGACACCAATACATGTAAAAACGCCCCAAAAAGGGCTTATATAGTCCAAGAGTCTGCCTTCAAATATATATAGATAATTAAACACAACGAATTATGATTAATTAGGAATATACATCATATGCAGACAGGCTATATTAATTTTAATAACACCTCAATGGAATTGACCCGTGAGGCTACACGTAACCAGTCAGTTAGATCCGCACGAACCACTTTATTAGATATTTCTGATCAATTCTCCAGAAGGGTTATTCTTAGTTATAAGCTTATTCATCAAAAGCACGTTAACTTACTTTGATAATATCAGCTCAGTAGCTTAAAATCGCACATTAAAGAGGCTTTGTTTGATGACCACCAAACACAGACAATTACGCGTATAATTGATTTTAATACAAGGCACTATGATATATCACTACACTTGACAAACATACATGTAACATAGAATAAACATAAAATAAACTAAATAAATGCAGTAAGGGAAAGTAAAGAATTATTAGAGGTATGGCAAACTTATTACAACAATTAACCCTTTGAAGCCAGCAAGGAAATTACACACTGTGATGCATTTGAATTTCAATGGAAATACTTGCACAAATAGGCCTTTGCGTGTGGCTAAGGCTGCGTGTATGCCGTGTCCTTGGGGCGTCCGTGAGATGGAGGATTTCGGTGAAGTGAGAGATGTAAGATGGCTTGAAGAGGTCCGGGAGAAGTCCAAGGGAGGTCCTGAAGTGAAATGGGGAAGTTGGGAGCAGCCAAGAAGACGAGAAGAAGTAGTTGAAGTGTTCAGCAGAAGAGGGTTGAAGTAAGAGAGGATGAAGAGCGCAGCAAAAGAGAACGATTTCAATGCTGGATCTGACTTTTAAAGTAGGGAGGTCACACCCCCATTGGGGGGAAGTGACCCAATGAGGCCCCTCCGTTTTGGGCACGAATTTGCTCCCTTTGTCCGGTCAAGGCTCATTTGCATACTTTATGATTTGGTCAGGACTTTTGCTTTGACTCACTCAAAAGACGGTAAACATAGCAGAACATGATTCAAAGGTGATCTTATACTCATATTCCGCTAGGACAAGTCTTAAGGTTTAATTTGATACCAAGAAAAATGTGTTTGGTATCACTTAAAAGGGATATACACTCTTCGGCTGTTAAATATCAAGCCTCAAAATTTAGCCTCAAAATTAGCCTCTACTAATTTTGATCTAACACCACAAATACACAACATACAGGGGTAGACATATTTCTTTAAAAATAAGCCTTCCTAGGTTTAAATGGAAGACACACACATTTTTACGTTCAAAGTCTCACATGGCTTTCCTCACATGGTAACACGAGGGTGTCACATGCGGGTTCTCTGTCAATAGTTCTTTGTACTATCACAGACCATTTCCGTGATCTTACAGGGGTTCTTTGTCTCCAAAATAGCTGAGTCCATGATTATCCTTCATTGATTCCTCCAGACGCTACAACGGTGCTTTCGCAATTTTCTGACGAAAGGAGGAAACACATCAAACTTAATAAAGCGCCTGTAAGACAGACACCCAGATTAATTCAAGCAACTAAAGCAGGTGAGTTTAAAAGCATATTATCATATGCATTAGGGCTGAAACAATTAGTCAACATTGTCGACGACGGCGAAAATAAAAAATTGACGAGAAAATGTTTCATTGTCTGATCTCATTTAACGTAACATGAAATCGTATTAAACTGTAATGATGACGCGTGAGAACAGGACTGCAGTTCGCGCCTGACTGAGGAAGAATTACACAGATCAGTCCAAATGCACTCTAAACTTTCACAACTTCATTTTATGTAGATCCTAAAGTATTAGGGAATTATAAAAAAAAAAAAAAAAAGAAGTAAATTCAGAAGCAGTCTCGTTGTGGAATAAGCGGTGCCAGAGCTCTTTTAAGGAAACATCCCGGCGTTACAAATGCAGTTATATTTAATGCATTATAGCTTTATTAAAGTTTGGATAATACAGAAGCAGGTCATGTTAATAACTTTAAACTCAGAAACTGCCATTTTTCTGTGTGGTAAGCGCCTATTCAATGAGTTGCGCGAATGTCCCGATCTAAGGGGGTGAGACTGAATCTGCCCCCGGCTGAGAGAGACTCTGCCTCTGTTACGTATGACCTTGTCTTGTTTTACCTTTGCCCCTTTGTTTACCATTTTGTCCCTTGTTTTACTCCTTAGTTTTCACTTTTGTCCCTTGTTTAACTCCATAGTCTCCTTGTTAGCGTTCGTGTTCTCTGTCATTGTTTTCACCTGTCCTCATTAGTTCACCATTGATCTCTGTGCATAGAGCCATAGGGTTTTATGTTACGTATGACCTTGTCTTGTTTTACCTTTGCCCCTTTGTTTACCATTTTGTCCCTTGTTTTACTCCTTAGTTTTCACTTTTGTCCCTTGTTTAACTCCATATTTTGCCTTCTGTTCATAACAGAACGATAGACCACCAAAATATGGAGTTAAACAAGGGACAAAATGGTAAACAAAGGGGCAAAGGTAAAACAAGACAAGGTCATACGTAACATAAGGAAGGCTCAGGAGACGGAGCCGAGGAAGGCTCAGGAGGCGGAGCCGAGGAAGGGGGCGCCGTAGGAGGCTTTGGGGGCGGAGACCTGGAAGGCTCTGGAGTCTCTGGGGCCTGAGCCGTAGGAGGCTCTGGAAGCAGAGACTCCAGAGCCTTCCAGGTCTCCGCCCCCAAAGCCTCCTCCGCCTCCTGAGCCTTCCTCGGCTCCGCCTCCTGAGCCTTCCTCGGCTCCGCCTCCTGAGCCTTCCTCGGCTCCGTCTCCTGAGCCTTCCTTATTTTACGTATGACATTGTCTTGTTTTACCTTTGCCCCTTTGTTTACCATTTTGTCCCTTGTTTTACTCCTTAGTTTTCACTTTTGTCCCTTGTTTAACTCCATATTTTGGTGGTCTATCGTTCTGTTATGAACAGAAGGCAAAATATGGAGTTAAACAAGGGACAAAAGTGAAAACTAAGGAGTAAAACAAGGGACAAAATGGTAAACAAAGGGGCAAAGGTAAAACAAGACAAGGTCATATGTAACATAAAACCCTTGGCTCTACGCACAGAGATCAATGGTGAACTAATGAGGACAGGTGAAAACAATGACAGAGAACACGAACGCTAACAAGGAGACTATGGAGTTAAACAAGGGACAAAAGTGAAAACTAAGGAGTAAAACAAGGGACAAAATGGTAAACAAAGGGGCAAAGGTAAAACAAGACAAGGTCATACGTAACATAAGGGACGGTCGAGGCTACAGGCGCTGGCTCAGGGACGGTCGAGGCTACAGGCGCTGGCTCAGGGACGGTCGAGGCTACAGGCGCTGGCTCACTGACCTCCGAGGCGACAGGCTCTGGCTGGATGACCGTGGTATGCGCTGGCTTGGGTTCGCTGACCGTGGCTGACGAGGGCTCTGGCTCGCTGACCGTAGCTGACGAGGGCTCTGGCTCGCAGACCGGGGCAGGCGAAATGGTAAACAAAGGGGCAAAGGTAAAACAAGACAAGGTCATACGTAACATAAGTAAAACAAGGGACAAAATGGTAAACAAAGGGGCAAAGGTAAAACAAGACAAGGTCATACGTAACAGCCTCGGTGACGCTCATCCCTTGAGCGCTGGCGCTTAATGCAGCTAGATTAGAACGTGATGGCTCATGACTTATTTAATCAGAATATACGTCACTGTGCATTTCTTATCGTGAAGAAAAATGGCAATATGCAGCTTTATTAATACGAGAGCACTTTGCACATTAGTTTGGAAATTGTTTTTTATTCATTCTTTTGTATGCTTGTTTATTTAGTTTTTTTTTTAGAACTTGGTAAAAACTTAAATTAAAAGTTGCAAAAGTTGAAGAAAATCTTATATAAGTGTTCAAAAATACTTTAAGCATACATTGTACAGTTTTGTTATAAATCAAAAGTAATATATTTAAATTAAAGCGTTTCTCAATGGCATATTTCTGTTCTTAGTTCTGCTGCTAATGTTTTGTTAACTTTGTTAATAAAAGAGAGTTGTTTAGTAACCTGTTTTTGTGTTTTGCTTTGGTACCGAAAATGGTATAGAGTACCGTGAAATTTCAATGGTATTGGTACCGACTACTGAAATTTTGGTACCGTGACAACACTAATTACAACAATAACATAGAGATGATGCCCACCTTGGATCAGTAGTAGTAAGTAGTAGTACAATGCAAGCTGACAGACACAAAACCTACTGGGCACCTGCAGAAGACATTCAGTGCACAGAGTAAATGTTTACTCTGCAACTAGGACAAACTTTGTCTGGGAGAAGATGGTATTCTTCACAGAGAAATGCAAACAACATGTCTTGAAAGAGTTACACAATGAAATGGAACATCAAGGTGTGGATAGATCATTGTCATTGATCAGAGACAGATTTTTCTGGCCACAAATGCAAAGTGAAATTGAACATCACGTAACAGAGTTGCAATTGTCTGAAACAAAAGAAACCTTTTGTTGACACCAGAGCACCACTCACAAACATTGTCACCACTCACACATTCAAACTCATTTCCATCGGCTTTTTACATCTGGATAAATGCAAAGGAAGGTACAAATATATCTTAGACATAGTTGATCACTTCATGAGATTCGCACAATTTTACGCCACCATATCAAAATCTGCCAAAACAGTTGCTGATTGTATATTCAATAAATATGCATTAAAATTCAAACCACACTGCACCATCCCCAGGGAAACTGACAAGTCGACCGTTTCAACCAGACTTTACTCCTGATGTTAAAAACCTTGACTGAACAACAGAAAACCAATTGGAAAGAGTCACTGAATAAACGTACCTTTGCATACAACAGTACACGATGTGAAGTTACAAGATTTTCACCATTCTATCTTGTGTTCGGAAGATCATCAAGGTTACCCATTGACTTGCTCTTTGGCTTGACTCCAGAAACAGGAACCACTGACCACAAAGTGTATGTAAAGTGATGGAGGCACGAAATGCATGTAGTGTATGAAATCACCAGAGAGAATGCTAACAAGTCAGCAGAAAGGAATAAGAGAAACAATGATGGAAAAGTGAGGATTCCAGTGTTGCATCCAGGAGACAGTGTCCTTGTGCGAATCTTAACACCCAGAGGTGTAACAGGGAAGCTTCCACTCCCTTGGTATTTTTCATATACCCTGTAGGGGGATGGGATTTAGTGAATTACTTAACCTCCAGTGAGCTGTCTGTCTGCACTAGTCTCAGATCAGTTCAAAATGCACCTTATATTCCATATAAAGCCTCTGAAAGCAATTTTTTTCTCAAAGTTAAAATGCACAGTAAATACAGAATTGCTAAAGAAAAACTAGCACAGTTGTCCACTACAGTGTTTAACAGTGTGCCTTTTTGCAATAAATCCCTCAAATTTAAAAATGGCGTAAAACACAATTCACAACACAAGTCCATGCAGAAGGACGATGGTTCGCACAAGAATATTTTTTGATTTCTTCTGTGTCTTTCTACTTCTGTACTTCTCCAGCTATGAATATAATTTAGCAGTGCGATACTGCTGATATTGTCAGCTTTTGAAAGCCAAACTGCTTAAGTTCTTCAATTTGTAAGTCGCATTGTATAAAAGTGTCTGCAAAATGACTAAATGTAAATGTTATAAGAGTCATTTGTTCAGGAATCAGACTGCTTTATGTTTCACAATGTAGATTAATGGTGTTGCAGTGCCACTGGTATTCCACTGACATACAGTGCAGAATTTTTTTTTTTGTATTTTAGTATCTTGCTTCTTCCAGTACATCCGCGTACAATGTAGAGTCCAAGGAAACTTGGGACCCGAAGTCCCGAGGAAGCCTCTCACTCTCTGCTCTACATATCACACACCCAAATAATACACCCAAGTGTATTAGTTAAATATTTTGGGTAATCCGACTGCAAATCGATTTAGACTCAAAGAAGGATAAATGGTATTGTTTAAGGCATTGTCAACAGACTCCATAAATTTCATTTTCTCTGTATTGATCATTCTGTCACTTTACTCACCAACCTGTTTCCTGTTGTATGTGTTAGATTAGTTTATGTTTAGAATAGTAAGAAAGTTTGTCTGTATCCAAAGATAATGTGACTGTGGAATATTTTGATAAATAATCTCATCCCTGTTTTTAAAAGATTTTGCTTCAAAGCTATACCTAAAATATGTGTAATATTATTTTCAATAAGTCATGAGAATAATATTACTCCGATAAGTGAATTAATCATAATTCCCTTATTAAAGCTAATTCCTTACAATAGAAATTGTGAGCAGATACAACGAGATGCTGTATTTTATTCAGACAAATAATCTTGTTATTTGCCATTTATCTTTCTTATAATGGTTGTCGAACGCGACTAAATCCATTATACATTTCCATACATAATAAAGTAGAATAAGGACAGTTTAAATGAATTATTAGCTCACACATACTGTTTCATGGGTCACATTAACCCATCCTGTGTACATTTATACTACCAAATTTCCTACATATGACAATACTAAGGGAAATGCACTTCTTTATTTTTGATCTGTCAATCAACGTTTCCTTTTGAAAGGTTTAGGAATTATCTAAGGAATGGTATGAAGGGGGTCTCTTTTAAAAATACAAAAATAGAATGATCCTAAAAGTGAACGTACAATAATTTTCTAAATGTTCCTATGTGCATATCATCATAAGCATAATTTATAAATGACAGATTTTATTCAGATGAAAATGTGAATTGTACTTGTTACAGTAGGTTGTGGGGGCATTGCTACTAAGTGGTTGATTATTGGCCAAAGTCAAAAGAGCCCAATACCAAGTACTCTAGATATAACTCGGGTCCCTCATTTAATGTAAAGTCTATGGGATATTTCAACCATTTTATCATCTGCCAGTCAACAATTGTACATCCAATTGCTTGGAAAAGGCAAGGTAAATATGTTAAGTGTGAGATTAGTAACACAGCAAATTTTTGTACTTTAGTAAAATAGCACGTTTTCACGACTGTTGCATGTCAGACTGTAAGAAATGAATGCACTGAGATCTAGAGTAAAAGCCATGGCACATTGTGCAATATTATGTCAGAACACTCTCTGATCCCAATCGTAACGATCAGTGTATGTGAGTCAGGGCCGGAGTGAGACTCATTTTCAGACCTGAATTTTCATGCCTTAAACCTGCCCACTTTATTTCACGACTGACTATTAAAATAATGTAATTAAAACCTCAGTATATAAGTCTGCAATAGTGCACTGTTCTCTACAGCCTTGTAATTCATTGTATTTTTCTAGGCATTTTGTATATTTACTAGTCCTATCTTTTGATAAAAAACATAATGGGTCACTAATAACACTTGGGCATAGAAAGTTGTTATAGGCCTAGTGTAACTAATGTGAACATGTTTGCTTATTCACACAGCTTACCGTCTTCCACAGTGAGAGCATCAATCTCTTGCATAGGCCTACAACAGGGTCCTGACTCTGCTTCTGACACATTTTTCAAACTGTCATATTTCTCACCACAAATCTCCCCTTTTTACAAAGCTTTCTGATCAAGTCAAGTTAGTATTTTTAATATTATATTCAACATTCTCAGATAACAATTATTTTTTCAGCAGTATAGTTCCTAAAGTAAATGTACATTGTTTTAAATGAGTTTTACATATTTTTATTGGAAAACAAGCAAAAACAAAACAAATCAAAAACATATTTTGCTGCAGTGTATAATGGGGCGAAGACTACCCTCTCTCACTTTTCTGTTCACTTCAATCCATCTTTAACTCTCTCAAAAAAAAAAAAACTCCCTCTTAATAATAAAGCTGCATATTGCCAATTTTCTTCATGATAAGAAATGCAAAGTGACACATATATTATGATTCAATAAGTTGTGAGCCATCACGTTATAATCTAGCTTTAGTAAGTGCGGGCTCGAGGGACAAGCATCCCTGTGACAGTTTGCAGTTTCTATCTCTCCCCCTTAGATCGGGACATTTGCACAGCTCATAGAAGAGGCGCTGACCGCACTGAGAAATGCCAGTTTCGGAGTTTGCAGTTAACTACAAGACCTACTTCCATATTATTTGTAACTTTAATAAAGCTATAACGCATTAAACATATCTGCATTTAAGATGTAATGCCAGGGTGTTTAAAAACTTCCGGCTCCACTTATTCCACAACGAGAGTACTTCTGTATTTGCTTATTGGATATTTTTGTATAATTCCCAAATACTTTGGGGTCTACATCACCTGAAGCTATTTGGAAAGTTTAGAGTGTATCTGGACGGTGATCTGTGTAATTCTTACTCAGTCAGACTCAGGCGTGAACTGCAGTGCTGCACTCACCCGTCATCATTACAGTTTACTGTGATCTCATGTTACGTAAAATGAGATCAAACGACTATTCGACAACGAAAATATTTGTTGACAATATTTTTATTGTCGACGTTGTCGATAATGTCGACTAATCGTTTCAGCTCTACACCATACTCTTCATTAACATTAATTCTTCTAATTCTTATATACACTCAATGAGCAATAGAGGCCGCTGCTGCTGAAGAACTACAAGAAAAAGTTTGATACATAAACATGAACTGTGGTTTGCGGTGGTTTGCTTCTAATGAGATCAGGTTGGGTTACCTCATCTGGCTGTGTAGGAACATTTACACTACACTGCAAAATTTTAGACCCTGCCAGAACTTTGTAGGAGGAAAAAAGATTCATCAAATCGGACGTTGGTTTAACATGTCACGCTAAGCAATCAAAGACTACAGATTATGCTCTATGACAAGATTATTGTTTTTTACGATCCCAGTCTCAGACAGCGAAATAATGGCCAAATCGTACAGTATGAATGCACCGCTTATTATATCCTGTGATCCTAAAATTATACTACAGCATGCTCAAAAATTTATAAAAATAAACTAGCTGGTAATATTTTGTCCTTGGAGAAAACAAAACACAGATGTCATAAATAAAAGACATAATCAAATACTATATGGCAAAGACTTCCGGTTTGCAGGATGTGTGACTGAGTGTGAAATGCTTATAAAAAGTAGCAGTCTTTGGTTCAGGTGGAGCTATTCTCCAGTTCTCCAGTGAGGTTTGAGGAGAGATTACTCCTCTGGCTGTGTCCATCTCTCCCCGTCTCTCGTCCTCTCGTATCTGGGCCTGTGACCCATACTCTCCCCTGAGGGAATGACTGTGCAGCAGTGGGCACTGTCGATATGGCTTCGGGATATGAAATTCAATTCTTCCATCCAGCTGTTGTTAAATGTACATGTATATTTTTTTTTTTCCACCGGAGCACCAGCGGAGTCTTCTCCTCCCCTCTACCAGTGATGCTTGATTGAACATCCAGCGTCTACTGCCTGCGCAGATATCAACAGCGCAAATGGGTTGTAGGTTACCAGATTGTGGTCATAAATGATTTGTAATGTGTATGATGTGTCGATTGTGTGAGTAGGATGCGTTTCATTCAAGATCTGGCAACTGTACCAACTTGGAATAATATATTGATGTGATTATTCATATAACGTGGTTTGGGCCATACAAATTACGGGAGGTTTTTTTGGGAGAAATAACAAAACGGGAGACTCCCGGGAAAAACAGGAGTGTTGACAGGTATGGTTACAAGCCATTCCCGAAGCAGTGCTCAGTTTTACAACTGATACGGTGCCTTGCGAAAGTATTCGGCCCCCTTGAACTTTTCGAACTTTTGCCACATTTCAGGCTTCAAACATAAAGATATAAAACTGTAATTTTTTGTGAAGAATCAACAACAAGTGGGACACAATCATGAAGTGGAACGAAATGTATTGGATATTTCAAACTTTTTTAACAAATAAAAAACTGAAAAATTAGGCGTGCAAAATTATTCAGCCCCTTTACTTTCAGTGCAGCAAACTCTCTCCAGAAGTTCAGTGAGGATCTCTGAATGATCCAATGTTGACCTAAATGACTAATGATGATAAATAGAATCCACCTGTGTGTAATCAAGTCTCCGTATAAATGCACCTGCTCTGTGATAGTCTCAGAGGTCCGTTTAAAGCACAGAGAGCATCATGAAGAACAAGGAACACACCAGGAAGGTCCGAGATACTGTTGTGGAGAAGTTTAAAGCCGGATTTGGATACAGAAAGATTTCCCAAGCTTTAAACATCCCAAGGAGCACTGCGCAAGCGATGATATTGAAATGGAAGGAGTATCAGACCACTGCAAATCTACCAAGACCCGGCTGTCCCTCTAAACTTTCAGCTCATACAAGGAGAAGACTGATCAGAGATGCAGCCAAGAGGCCCATGATCACTCTGGATGAACTGCAGAGATCTACAGCTGAGGTGGGAGACTCTGTCCATAGGACAACAATCAGTCGTATACTGCACAAATCTGGCCTTTATGGAAGAGTGGCAAGAAGAAAGCCATTTCTTAAAGATATTCATAAAAAGTGTCGTTTAAAGTTTGCCACAAGCCACCTGGGAGACACACCAAACATGTGGAAGAAGGTGCTCTGGTCAGATGAAACCAAAATCGAACTTTTTGGCAACAATGCAAAACGTTATGTTTGGCGTAAAAGCAACACAGCTCATCACCCTGAACACACCATCCCCACTGTCAAACATGGTGGTGGCAGCATCATGGTTTGGGCCTGCTTTTCTTCAGCAGGGACAGGGAAGATGGTTAAAATTGATGGGAAGATGGATGGAGCCAAATACAGGACCATTCTGGAAGAAAACCTGATGGAGTCTGCAAAAGACCTGAGACTGGGACGGAGATTTGTCTTCCAACAAGACAATGATCCAAAACATAAAGCAAAATCTACAATGGAATGGTTCACAAATAAACATATCCAGGTGTTAGAATGGCCAAGTCAAAGTCCAGACCTGAATCCAATCGAGAATCTGTGGAAAGAACTGAAAACTGCTGTTCACAAACGCTCTTCATCCAACCTCACTGAGCTTGAGCTGTTTTGCAAGGAGGAATGGGCAAAAATTTCAGTCTCTCGATGTGCAAAACTGATAGAGACATACCCCAAGCGACTTACAGCTGTAATCGCAGCAAAAGGTGGCGCTACAAAGTATTAACTTAAGGGGGCTGAATAATTTTGCACGCCCAATTTTTCAGTTTTTTATTTGTTAAAAAAGTTTGAAATATCCAATAAATTTCGTTCCACTTCATGATTGTGTCCCACTTGTTGATTCTTCACAAAAAATTACAGTTTTATATCTTTATGTTTGAAGCCTGAAATGTGGCAAAAGGTCGAAAAGTTCAAGGGGGCTGAATACTTTCGCAAGGCACTGTATTTGGACATCTAACGTAAGTTGAGTGTATTGGACACTTCAGTTGTTCAGATCTTTGGAATTGTTTTGTCCGAGTAATAAAGAGAAAAAGGTCCATTTATAAAAATAGTGGAAAATTACATTTGTTATATAAAGCAACTAATTTGCAGTTAATTGTTATTTCTACCTCTTTCCAGTCACAGAACACTTTATTTTGAGAGTTGTTTAAGTGAGAGAAGATCCTGTAACTTAGTGCAGTTTGGGGGAAATTGTAATGTTTAATAACTTATTTTATTATGAAAATAAAAATGTTGCATTGAAGAAAGGTAGATTTTGTTTGTATATGCGGTCAATAATAGTTCTTAGAAAGAAAATCGGGAAAAAACGGTATCGGCAGGTCACACTTGCAAAAAACCTTATAAAAGCTCTTTTATTCTACATGGGGCAGGGGTGCTTCATGGGGGCAGCCATATTAGTATCACATGAACAGCTGAATACTACACAATCTCAGTAACTGCCCTGTTATTGGAGACATTCATTAACAGATTAAATTAATCCTGGCTTACTGTGGATTGTGAATTTATACAATGGAATAGGTAAATGAAAACAACAGTTTGAACGATGCAGCATCCTCGCCACTAGGTGTCATCCATCCATCCATCCATCCATCCATCCATCCATCCATCCATCTTCAACCGCTTATCCGAAGTCGGGTCGCGGGGGCAGCTGCTCCAGCAGGGGGCCCCAAACTTCCCTATCCCGAGCCACATTAACCAGCTCTGACTGGGCTGACCCGAGGCGTTCCCAGGCCAGTGTGGAGATGTAATCTCTCCACCTAGTCCTGGGTCTTCCCCGAGGCCTCCTCCCAGCTGGATGTGCCTGAAACACCTCCCTAGGGAGGCGGCCAGGGGGCAGCCTTACCAGATGCCCAAACCACCTCAACTGACTCCTTTCAACGCAAAGGAGCAGCGGCTCTACTCCGAGCTCCTCACGGATGACTGAGCTCTTCACCCTATCTCTAAGGGAGAAGCCCGCCACCCTTCTGAGGAAGCCCATTTCGGCCGCTTGTACTCGCGACCTAGTTCTTTCGGTCATGACCCAACCTTCATGACCATAGGTGAGGGTAGGAACAAAAATTGACCGGTAGATCGAGAGCTTTGCCTTTCGGCTCAGCTCTCTTTTCGTGACAACGGTGCGATAGAGCGAGTGCAATACCGCCCCTGCTGCCCCGACTCTCCGGCCAACCTCCCGCTCCATTGTCCCCTCACTCGTGAACAAGACCCCGAGGTACTTGAACTCCTTCACTTGGGGCAAAACCTCATTCCCTACCTGACACTAGGTGTCAGTCACTTTGAAATACTTCAATATTTTAAAGTGCCATTAATCAATATTTGAATTATTTTGTACAATGGAAATTATTTTGTAAAAGGACAATTTATTCAGAACCAGAATCTGAAAGGATATTATAATATTTTTGAAATCTTATCGAGTAATAGGCATTCTAAGTTTGGAAAACAAAAACAACATTGTTTCTTTTCCAAATTATTTGACTCATGACCATTGGCATAAAATGCAACAAGGGGTAATTAAGTCAACTGATTTTAGTAATAGAACTAATCTCTGCGTAAAAAAAAGAAATATGTCGCTGCCACCTTTCGAAGGTTTCTTTCTTTATTTTTTACTGTATTTTTGCTCCAAAATCATAGGTGAAAAATGTGGAACAAGTGTGGAACGTCCTAAACTTCATGCGCTCAGCGGTCGCGGCTTGCCCTATGTAGCGTTAGGGGAGTAGTTACATGGCTGTGATGTTGGTCTGACAAAATTATCATAATTAATCATGAATACAGCAACTAGCAAAACCTCTAAGACGGCACCAAAAAAATATGAGTTGAATTTTTTACCATCACCTCCAGCTGTGTGAATATTAGAGGGCTACACAGGCTTTAAAATAAAGCCAGAACCCGACCCACCCCCGAGAACATGTGATCCAATTGGTTGCACCAATCCGATACCTGGATCGGTATCGGTTACGATACTGAAGCTTTTAGACGGATGGGGTATTGGTCCGACGAGCCCAATCTAAATCTGATACTGTATATTAGTCATGTTCATTACTATCAAGCTCCAAAAATTACATAAAAGGAACCATTTAAACACCATTAAAGTGGTTCATATGACTTGTGCATTTTATTCAAAGCCACTTGAAGACGTGCAATAGCTCTATGAATCACAAGAGGCTGTGTTTAATAAGTAAATATATAGTATGCCCAGCTTGTTAATTAATGGTGCTGCTCTGTATATACACACACACACTTTACATATTAAAGAGTACTCCCAATTAGTTCCACACAATAATGTAAAGATATTATAAACTGATTATGCAAAAAACAACACTGGTATCGGATCGGTATCTGCTGATACTGAGATTTCAGGTATCGGAAGAGAAAAAGTGGTATCGGTGCAGATTTTCAGACCGAACCAGACACATAATGTTTAGGCTAAACCCTAAATCAATCACTCGTTTTTTTATTTGTTCTCCAAGCAACAGTGTTGCAGTACTCGAGATCAGCCGTGGTCTCGAGACAGAGACCAGCCAAAGAGTTCATTTGCAAAAATAGCATCCAAAAAACAGTAGTATGTAAATTCTGCAATGCAATGCTTACCGAAACGGCTGGGACCAGTAATCTGCCTCTTGCTGCATTCCATTCAACTCGAAAAGTTACTACACTGCCCAAAAAAATTAGGGGAACACGTAATCATCACAGTATAACACAAAGTCAATTAAACTTCAGGGATATCAAGCTGTCCAGTTAAGAAGCCTAACTGTGATTGTTAATCAATGTTACCTGTTTTGGTGCAAATTAATGTGTCAACAGATGCACTGGAGAGGCAAAAGCAAGAAAACCCCCAAAAAGGGAATGGTTTTGCAGGTGGTGGCCACAGACAATTGCTCTCTCCTTATCCTTCCTGACTGATTCTTCTCTAGTTTAGCATTTTGCTAGAGGTCTTGTTACTACTGGTAGCATGAGGTGGTATCTGTAGCCCATTTAGGTTGCACAGGTAGTCCAGCTGCATTGCAAGAAGAGCTGGACAGGGCCGTAAAAGGGCAACAACCCAGCAGCAGGAACGGTATCTGTTCCTCGAGGAGGAACAGGAGGAGCAAAAATACCTCCAGCGGGCTACTGGTGTCCATTTCGATGACTCATTCTGTGTCCGCAAAATGGCATCTAAGAAATCTTCAAAAACTGTTGCAGCTATTAAGGAGGATGCCAACCCAGGCAACCCATTTTCTCACAGGGAAATGTGAATGTGATACTTGCTGCAATCAGTGCCCAAGGAGATAATTTGAGAAAGCTGATAGAGGACAAGATGACAGCCTTAAGTGCTTGTTTGGATGCATTGGACACCACATTGGTTAATTTGCAGTCAGATTAGGCTGGCTTTAAACAAAAAATGGTAGAGATAGAAGGTGCCATGGACGGTATGGATTTACGCCTTGGGAAGGTTGAAAACGTGTGTGAAAAAAATCTCTCTGGGCTAAACTGAATGTCTTGGAAGGACACTCTTGTAGGCTGAATCTCAAATTTGTGGGAATAGGCGAAGGAGAGGAGCGGGGGTGCCCTTCGGTGTTCATTTCAGACTTCATTACTGAGCTCTTTGGCCGAGAGAACTTCCCCAAACCTGTGAAAATTGACCAAGCTCATCGGGCACTATTACCCAAACCTGGTCTGATGGCCAGAGACCTCGCACCATTATCGCATGGATCCACAATGATCGGGATAAGGATTTAATTCTTCGTCTGAGCCTGGAAAAGTTTCCACTGGAATACAAAAGGAAAATGGATTCACATCTTCCCTGACTATACACAGAAGGTGGCCGAGTGGCGACGTGCCTTTAGCTCAATCACGAAAGCTCTACGGGAGACTGGGTTGAAATGGTCCTTGCGTTTTTCTGAGAAACTGATGCTGCATTATAACGGTTGGGAGCTTCCTTTTGAATTGCCGGAATAGGCTAAGAAGGTTGTGGATAACTTGTCGAATGACACAGCGTAGCTTCTGTGTATGACTTTACTCAGCTTGGAGTATGGACCTCAACTAAAATAATTTTTGGAACATTCTGTTAATTTTCTTTGAGGTACGTGATTCAGATGACTGGTTATTTGTGCTGCGGAGAGCAGAAGTATTTTTTTTTTTTTTTGGTCAATCCTTTTGGGTTTTTCGTTATATCTGCTCTTTTTCTGGGGCTAAGGTAAACTAAGTTAGCCTCAATTTGCACTCTAGTTGTCTCTGAGATGATGGGGAATATTTGCCGTTTCGGTTCCTGGGGCAGCTGTGGGGAGTTTGTGAGTTCTTTTTTATGTTTATTGTTTCACCAGATAATGCTATGATTATTATTGATTTTGTGTTTGCTATGTTTTAAAGATGTTGTATGAGTGGCACTATTACTAATAGTAATAACAATGCCAAAGTGAATATTACATTTGTTAGTTGGAATGTAAGAGGAATGGGGCACCCAATTAAGAGGGTGAAAAGTGTTTGCACATTTAAAGTCATTGTCGGCTGATATTATTTTTCTTCAAGAAACCCATATTTGACCCAGCGAACAGATGCGGCTTAGGGCAAATTGGATCTCACAAGTTTAGCCACTTTTTCCTCTAAAGCTAGAGATGTGGCTATACTTTTTAGGAAATCAATTCCTTTTCGAATGCACTCTGTGGTGTCTGACCCTGCGGGGAGATATATTATAAGTATTCATTAATAATTTCCCGATTATGTGTTAACGTGAATGGGACAAACATAGATGATCCTGTTTTTTTAGGAAATTATTCAGGCTTATTCCAGATACTAACTCAACTGATTTGATATTTGCAGGAGACTTTAATTGGATCATCATCTCAATCGTCATTCTTCACAAGGTTCTCCTATTCAGTCTGTAGGTGTTTTAAATAATTTGATAAAATCTATGAATCTGGTGGATATATGGGGATTTCTTAATCAGACTGCTCATGATTTTACTTCTCCCATGTCCATAAATCCTATACACATATAGATTACTTTATTATTGACTACAAACTCATTCAGGGCGTGACTCCTGAAATATCATAATATTCTCATTTTTGATCATAGCCCTATTTCTATGGGTCTGAAAATTTTGCTACCAAGGGCGCAGTATTGTTGGGGTTTCAATCCTCAATTATTAATGGATAGACAGTTTCAATCTTATATGTCTGAGTGTTTAAGCCAAATTTTGGAGACCAACGACAAGGGGGATGTTTCAGATTCTTGTCTGTGGGAAACCTGTAAAGTAGTGTTGTGTTAAGAGGTCATATTGTTGCATATGAATATTCGTTGAGGAAGGAGATGTGTAGGCATCTGTCTGGGATAGAATCCACACTTCCATGTTTAGAACAAACAGTTTGTTCATCTAAAGCTCAGAGTGACCTTAATGCTATTCTTAAGTGGGAATATGAATATAATTATTTTGAGCGATCAGATTTCTAATTTATTAATTAAATCTAAACAAAAGGTTTGAGTTTGGAGGTAAGGCAGATAAGCTTCTTGCCAGGCAACTAAGAGGTGCGCAGGCTAGCAGGGCCATTCCTCAAATAAAATCTCACAATGGTAATTTATTAACACATCCTAAAGAAATCAATAATCCTTTTGTTGAATTGTATAAGTATCTTTATTCTTCCAGCTGTCCAGGCATCAATTTCTTGAGGCACTGGACTTTTCCAAACTTAATGAATGCGCCAGAGAGGAATTAGAGGAACCGTTCACTCTCTTTGAAATTTTGGAGGCAATTAACTCCTTTTCAAATGGGAAAGCCACAGGTGCTGATGGGTTTGGTGTGGAATTTTATAAGGCTAATCCAAATGCAATCGCGCCTTTGTTGCTTAGAATGGTAAATCATTCGATTGAGAAGAAAATATTTCCTGACTCTTTGTATGAGGCACACATATGCAAAATACACTTTTGAAGAAAAAAGATAGAGATGTAACAGAGCCCTTTAGTTACAGGCCAATAAGTCTCCTCAATAGCAATCAAACAGTGATTGCCATTATTTTGGCCACCCGTTTGAATAAACATGTGGCCATGTTAATTCACCCAGATCAAACTGGCTTTGTCCCAGGACGATTTCCATTTTTGAATTCACGTCACCGCTAAATATTTTGTATTGTAATAAGAGTATGAGTTCTAAGGCAGCTGTTCTTTCTTTAGATGCTGAAAAGGCCTTCGACCGAACTGAATGGAGTTATATGTTTACTGTGCTGTATCGGTTTGGCTTTGGTGAGAATTTTAAACCATTCATAAAAATACAAAAATACTAATCTACAATACATACTAATTCGGATAGGTCTGTTTTCTTTCCTCTTCAGTGGAACATGACAGGGCTGTTGTTTAAGCCCAATGTTATTTTATCTAGCTTTAGGACCCCTGGCCATCCATCTTCATAATCATTTGGAGATTAGGGGTATATCATGTGGTCAATCTGAGGTTAAGCTGTCTATATATGCCGACGATCTGTTTTTATATTTGACCCTTTTTTCTCCTTTGCCATTTTTAATGGAATCACTTCAAGATTTTGGCTCATTTTCTGGTTATTTTGTTAATTGGGAGAAGAGTGTATTCATGCCCTTGGGTGAAGGGATGGATGCTCAGCTTCTGAGGTCATTAACTTTTAGAATCACCGAGGATCACTTTAATTATTTAGGGTTAGTCGTTCCAAAAAATGGCAACATATTTTCAGTCTAAATTTCACAGAAGCCACAAATAAGTTAAAAACATCTATTGATAATATCTATCGATTCTTCCGTTATCTTTAATGGGTCAGGTTAATGCTATTAAAATGGTCTCTCTGGCTTGCTTTGTTATCTTTTTCAGAACCTGCCTATATGTTTGCCACATTCATTTTTTTAACTTTTAGATTCTGTCAGTTTGCCATTTATTTGGGGCTATAAAGCACATAGAATTTCTAAGGTTCATTTGCAGAAGCCTAAAGAGTTGGGTGGTCTAGTGCAAACTCTTTTCCATCATTATTATTGGGCTGCTAATGCCAGGGCTATGATTTTCTGGCAGATTACCAGACACTTACAATTCACCTCTGCAATTCCTTTTGATTATTTTATAAAGACATTTCTCATGGTACACTGATACACACACACACACACACACACACACACATATATATGCACATTACTGTATGTATATATATTTACAGCGGGGCAAAAAAGTATTTAGTCAGCCACCAATTGTGCAAGTTCTCCCACTTAAAAAGATGAGAGAGGCCTGTCATTTTCATCATAGGTACACTTCAACTATGAGAGACAAAACGAGAAAAAAAAAAAATCCAGAAAATCACATTGTAGGAATTTTAATGAATTTATTTGCAAATTATGGGGGAAAGTACGTATATGGTCAATAACAAAAGTTTATCTCAATACTTTGTTATATACCCTTTGTTGGCCATGACAGAGGTCAAACGTTTTCTGTAAGTCTTCACAAGGTTTTCACACACTGTTGCTGGTATTCCTCCATGCAGATCTCCTCTAGAGCAGTGATGTTTCGAGGCTGTCGCTGGGCAACACGGACTTTCAACTCCCTCCAAAGATTTTCTATGGGGTTGAGATCTGGAGACTGGCTAGGCCACTCCAGGATCTTGAAATGCTTCTTACGAAGCAACTCCTTCATTGCCCGTGCGGTGTGTTTGGGATCATTGTCATGCTGAAAGACCCAGCCACGTTTCATCATCAATGCCCTTGCTGATGGAAGGAGGTTTTCACTCAAAATCTCACGATACATGGCCCCATTCATTCTTTCCTTTACACGGATCAGTCGTCCTGGTCCCTTTGCAGAAAAACAGCCCCAAAGCATGATGTTTCCACCCCCATGCTTCACAGTAGGTATGGTGTTCTTTGGATGCAACACAGCATTCTTTCTCCTCCAAACACGACGAGTTGAGTTTTACCAAAATGTTCTATTTTGGTTTCATCTGACCATATGACATTCTCCCAATCCTCTTCTGGATCATCCAAATGCTCTCTAGCAAACTTCAGACGGGCCTGGACATGTACTGGCTTAAGCAGGGGGACACGTCTGGCACTGCAGGATTTGAGTCCCTGGCGGCATAGTGTGTTACTGATGGTAGCCTTTGTTACTTTGGTCACAGCTCTCTGCAGGTCATTCACTACGTCCCCCCGTGTGGTTCTGAGATTTTTGCTCACCGTTCTTGTGATCATTTTGACCCCACGGGGTGAGATCTTGCGTGGAGGGAGATTATCAGTGATCTTGTATGTCTTCCATTTCCTAATAATTGCTCCCACAGTTGATTTCTTCACACCAAGCTGCTTACCTATTGCAGATTCAGTCTTCCCAGCCTGGTGCAGGTCTACAATTTTGTTTCTGGTGTCCTTTGACAGCTCTTTGGTCTTGGCCATAGTGGAGTTTGGAGTGTGACTGTTTGAGGTTGTGGACAGGTGTCTTTTATACTGATAACAAGTTCAAACAGGTGCCATTAATACAGGTAACGAGTGGAGGACAGAGGAGCCTCTTAAAGAAGTTGTTACAGGTCTGTGAGAGCCAGAAATCTTGCTTGTTTGTAGGTGACCAAATACTTATTTTCCCCCATAATTTGCAAATAAATTCATTAAAAATCCTACAATGTGATTTTCTGGATTTTTTTCCCCTCATTTTGTCTCTCATAGTTGAAGTGTACCTATGATGAAAATTATAGGCCTCTCTCATCTTTTTAAGTGGGAGAACTTGCACAATTGGTGGGTGACTAAATACTTTTTTGCCCCACTGTATATATACATACAGTAATGTGCACAAGTCATAGGCATATAAGATGTTTCACAAAAACATTTGTCTTAAGATGGTTATATATATCTTCAGCTTTAGTGTGTCAATAGGAAATATACATTTTAAACTCCCGAACATTCCTTTTGAGAATACAATAGAAGAAGAACAGGGAGCTCTACAGCAGATAGAATAGCCCCCACAGAGCCCCGCACTGAACTTAGAGTGAGTCTGGGAGTACATAAATAGAAGCAGTTGAGGCCTAAATAGATAGAAGAACTGTTGTAAATTCTCCAAGAAGCTTGAAACATCCTATCTGCTAACAACCAAGAAAATCTGTGCCCAGGTGACCTAGGAGAATTGGTGCTGTTTTGAAAGCAAAGGTGGTCACACCAAATATTGATTTAGCTTTTTTGTTTACTGGACTTTGTATGATTGATAAATGAAAACTTTTTAAGGCATTATTTTTGAAGACATCACTATGCAAAATCTTTCACAAGTGCCTAAAACTTTTGGATTCAAAACCTAAAACACAGTACTGTATATGACAATAAAAGAGGAGAATGAGAGGAATCTTCATATGTTTCCTGTGGGTTTTTATGGGACTGTGGACCTTTCAGATCAATTTGAGGAGTGCCTATGGTTTGCATGGTCCACATTTTATCGTAAGTGCGTCATGCAGTGTGGGACTTGTACTGGTCTGGTCTTGGTCTCAACTTGGTCTCAACCCCTCAAAGTCTTGGTCTTGTCTCAGTCTTAATACACTCTGGTCTTACATTTACATTTATGCATTTGGCAGACGCTTTTATCCAAAGCGACTTACAGTGCACTTATTACAGGGACAATCCCCCCAGAGCAACCTGGAGTTAAGTGTCTTGCTCAAGGACACAATGGTGGTGGCTGTGGGGCTCGAACCAGCGTCCTTCTGATTACCAGATTACCAGCTATGTGCTTAGACCACTACACCACCACCACTCCATAAACGGTGGTCTTAGTCTTGACTTGGTCTCTGTGGTCTTGACAGCCAAGCAAGTATTGTCGCAATAGGCTGTATTTGATGTAAGCATCGTAGGTAACATTTGAATCAGTTTAGTAACAGTAAGCATACAAAGTTTTAACAAGGCTCAGCGACCCCTCAGCACAACAGAGCAGAAGAGAAAACATTGGCTCACCGTTTATCAAGCGCTGAAACTTGGTGAAGAACAACCCTTAAAAAAGTTAATTGAGTTCATGGTGAATTTTCTGCAAACTCGCCTCTGATCATTTTCACATACAAATTAGCATTGCAGCAAATTTGCTTCAAATTATCCCTTGTTGCCAAAGATTTAATGCAGGTTCATCACTACCGATGAAGAGCTGCAAACTTCTGGCAAACATTTGTGGCGAATCACAAGCTCATTAACATGTGAAAATAATGAATGGCAAATTTGTGGCAAGTTTGCAAGAATATTTTTTGTAAGGGAATCTGGAACCATGTGTGACATAAGTCCTCTTCGCAACCTGAACATCTTAAGAACATCTAAACAACTGAAAGTCAGCAGAGATTGTCAAAAACAGCTTTGGTATGAACAGGTCCTAGCTTGTCTGTTGGCGTGTGTCTGTGAGTGAAAGCATGTGCATGAAACAAGTTAGGTAGGCCAATTTATATTTGATTAATTACAAACCCGAATCTGAAGTAATACTTGAAAAACGGACCGAACCCGTTGTATTTTCGGGTCTCATTGGGCCCAGGTCAATTGCAGACTTAGTGAATATGTGTATTATTTGAGATGTAAGTGTTGGACTGAGGTTGGCCAAATTGCTAAAGCTAGCAGCAACGGTTTTAAAATATGGATCAGCTCTCTTACAATAAAATGTGACACTGTGATGAATATGACATGACAGTTATGAGAAAATGAAGTCAAGCAAAATTCAGATAAAATGTCTTCTGTGGCACTAACGTATAAATCTAAAGCACTTTAAACACTTTGAGAGATGCGCACACACATGTATATCCTCGTTCCAATTCAACCGCAAATAACAATCAGGGAAACACCATTACTGGGAAGTTCAGAAGTGGCCTACAAAGATGGGAATATTGAAAATTTCAGATAAGCTGCCTCTGAGAATTAACCAAAAGCACTTCAATAGGAGTTTAACTTTCAGTCCGAATGAAAAAGGTCACAGCGGATCTCAAGAGTTATTAATCTTCTTGTCTCTCTGGTCAATGTTACAGCAGACTTCACACCTGATGGATATCTGAGCTGGCATGGTTCATAGCAATTTCAATTAAATGGTGCTTTTACAAATAAATGATTAAGTATCCGTATATTTGCTGCACTTTAAATACAAACTTCTACCTTCTAAATTTCTTAATAATAATATTAATACAGAATTATCAATAGAGTGCCTCCAAAAATATGGACAAAGTCATGTGTAATATCCTGTTCTAATTATGTTTGACATTAGGAAACAAACTGGCCTGGTTTGCCTTCAGCTATTCCTAGACTAAATGGTACTTAAATCACAAAGAGCGTGATGAAAGAGGAACAATTCCTGTTATGGAGTAGGAAACAATTATCTTCACTATGGAAGCACAGTCCTAAATCAGCAAAGTAAGTTACTGTCATCAGTTAAGTCAGAATATTATAACTAGTCCTATAGAAATAAAAGGGTCAGATTCACTAAACAGTTGCCCCACTTTTGCACATGGTTTTAAGTGCAAAAACCTGCGTCTTATTCACTAATCACCCTAACATCTATTTTAGCAGGCACAGTCAGCACTGAAATTGCGCTGCGTCTTGAGTATTTAAATTAAGTCATTAGCTCTTTCCCCGCCAAACACGGAATTTTCCGTGTTTTATGAAAAAACACTTCCCCGCCAAACACGGAATTTTCCGTGTTTTCGTGTTTTAGGTGTTATACGGTAAGGAAGACCCCTGCGCATGTTTTGAAAGAGTACGCAACTCTTTGATCAAACAAACAGACTGCGATCGTCTCAAACATGAAGAAGTGGAGTATGAGAAGCTCAAAATATCAGACATAAACATGCCTTTTTCTCAGCTTTTTGTCTGAAATGTTGTTTTTTGACAAAACCTACCTCTGTTCAAGTCGCAATAAAAAAAGAAGAAATGAAGATAAAATAAAATCGTTTTTTTTGCCTAAAAGCAGAGGCCCAGATCTTTATTTTGATATATAGCATCTTCATATATTCGTGGAAGAAAATATTCTGCGGGCCATTAAAGTTTAGCGAAAATCGTCAAAAACCCTGGCGGTGGCTGGCAACTTTTTTTTTTAAACGCTGGCGGGGAAAGAGTTAGGGATCATGCCCTGAAAGGTGTTAGTGTTCTTCTTCTTATCATTATTATTCTGCCATGGAAGTCCATGAAAGCCCATAGAACCGTTCGCCAGAAAGTAATGAAATTACGTCATACTGGCATTCCACCAGACTAAATTTCTGCCATTTAGAATTTTCAGAAAAACTTACTGTGACAGGGTGGAGCCAGGTGATTCTGCACACCCGGTCCCTTATCAGGCTAATTAAGCCTCCAAGAGGGATAAAGGCCGACTGCGGATGGTGGTGCATCAGAGAGAGATCGTTTACAGGCAGCTGACCGTCATGTGTGTGTTTGTGTCTTTTGTTTAAGTTTTTCATTAAACTAGTATCTATATTGTCAAGTCGGTTCTCGCCTCCTCCTTGCTCGTCTAAACCCCTTTACACCTACTTTTTTTCTCGTCCTAGGCCGTTCATCTGATTCATCATGTCCTGAGGTGACATGAAGCATTTCGGCGCAGTGCTCCATACTGGTCAAAAGATAGGAAAAATAAATGCCGTTTTGGTTTACAACTATTGAACGCTTTGGCCGAACCTGGTTTCTTTAGATTCAGGCCGAAATACAGAGTCAAACGATAACCAATTGTTCCATGTCTGCAATTTCTGGTGTCTGCCCTTTTGAATTTTAATCGCAAAATGCTGTATTTTACTAATGAATTCACCAAATGAAAAATTAAATGATATAATTTTGTGAGCTTATAACTTTTGATGGCGCTGGCCTAATTTGACAAGACTGGTCTCGCTATTTTCCTGAGGACTTGCTGAGCGCAACGATATCACAGTGGCAATGGTTCCCATTATAGACTGTTGCCACTTTCAAAAAGTTCCAAAAATACTTTTTGCGAATTGCTTCTAGGCCGTTCATCCGATCAGAACAAAACCACCGATAGAAGTGTGGTAAGCAAGTTCTTTAAGATTAGAAGGAACATGGCAAAATTCCGATTGCAAGTGCCAAAAACAGGCCGACAATTTAAAAAGTTCTCTTCGCTTTTATGTAAATAGATATAACTCTTAAATGGAATGAGATATTTTCACCGAACTTGACACACTTATATGTAGTCTCAATCGGAGAACACACAGCACAAGTTGCAGGGTTTGGCCACTTGGTGGTGCTATAACTGGAAACAATGTGAAAGTATCTCTAACTACTGAGTCGTTGGTCTGATTGACTTCAAAATTTGCATGCAGAATCTTTGTCAGACTTTCCATCATTGTCCATAAGAACAGTTGCACATCTTGAGGAACATGGCTGCCATGTGCAACTGTGCAAGCACACCAAACAATTCTCAATGTTGTATCTTGGCAACGCTTTGGCCTATTAAAACAATACTTGTTCCATGTGATAGCCATCATGCCCTGATGGCACCTGAGCAGTTTCGGAAGAGTGCCACCAACTGGTAAGAAACTTTTATTGCTTATATTGTAGCATAAAATTGTGAATTATTTGGCCTATTATAAAATAATTTAGACTATGTCCATGAGATTGGTCTTGTCTGGTTTCTTTGGTTATGGTGATGACAGTGATGCCATATTTTACATTGTCTGCCCTATTGCCTCGCCACCATTTTGAATTTAATTGAAAGCATACTCTAACTCCTCATACAGCGTTCATTGGATTTTGACTTGAAACTTATCATGATTCTTTGTACTGTATTTACATGAATCCTTTTTGGAAACTGTTTACACACGTTTAGGATCAAATTTACCATGTTTATATGAATACTTAAAATTCATAAAATAATTTGACCGCTCAGAAATGCACCCAAGATACAGCAAATGCTCATCACATAGCAAGCACTCACAGAAATCACACGTCTTCCTTCAATCATACAGCATGCAAGACTATTTCTCTTTTGCAGCTTAATGCTTTCTTAATAACTCTTTAACACTGACCACATCCTGCTCTGTATTTCCATAGTATTCAAGTTTTCTGCATCGCTCTCAGATTTTACTGCATTCAGGTGGTCTTGCCCACTGAAAGGGGCAAAGTTATGTCTGAAAATGTTTACATAACGTAATAATTTATAACATCAGAATATATCGTCATATCACCCAGCCCTAAAACTGCTCAATGTATATGATAAGGCATTAAAACTTGTCATGATGCTTCTTTGGCTGCTCATGCTGTAGATAATGTGCTTGACCCGGTATTGCTGCTTGCAGCTATATTTGTCATTACTTTTCACTCAAACATGCCTCCTTTCTATGTTAATTAGGCTCATTGTAGGTTGCGCTTCATTCACAAAAATTGCCTGCCACAACTTAGATTGCGATATTTTTGCAAATAAATGTAAAATAAATTAAGAGATGTTTTTGAATTTCTTTTGCAAAAAAACATTGTATCTGCACTTTAAATGATTCAGATCTCTTTTTTGTTCAACTTAGTTGTAGGATATTAGTTCACTTTTCATTCACAGTTTTTTTTTGGGACCAATTAAACTTAAATATTGTTATAAATTGTAAACAAATAATAATAATAATAATACAATTAATAATATGTTATTATTATTGACTTTATTATTATTGACAATTTTAAATAAAACCGTAATATATTTAAATCGTGCACCATTAACTTTAAAACCCTCTGGCTTTTATTTTGACATTCTGAACTCTCCAGGAAGTCCTGTATATGTCTGTTTGTAGGCAAGTTCACATTAGTTTAATTCACTTCTTATTCAAATTCTGATAAAATGCACCTCCTAAATGCATATTATAAGTGAACTGAACTATTGAGCATCTACAGTACAGATGTTGTTCGCGAGTAGTGCTCAAATGTTGAGCAACGCTTGGAAGCAAAAAATAGGCACGAGTGTGTGTGTCAATGGAGCAGCGCCATTCAATAATGCACTGGTGCTGCACGTGCATATTATATATTTACTTATTAAATACAGAGCTATTGCACGTCTTCAAGTGGCTTTGAATAATAAAATGTACAAGTCATATTAACTACTTCAATAGTGTTCGTATGTTTCTTTTATATAATTTTTGGAGCTTGACTGGAATGAGCATGACTAACACAGAGTGTCGGATTTGGATCGGATACCAGATGTATCTAAAAAACATCAGTATCGGAGCCGTTACCGATCCAGGTATTGGATCGGAGCATCCCTAATAAATTTGGATGCAAATCCTTCTAAGTGAATCATCCCCAAGGTGTTAAGTTAGTTTGATTCCCCACAGCACCTTAAAGTACAAAAACACACCAAGCACACCTACATTATGCCATCTCTAGGATGTCTGTTTTAGATATTTTCATCTGGAAACCATCACAGTCTATTTAATCTGCTAATCATCTTAAAAGACCATATTTATAAACATTTTGAATCATAAATGTCTTAAAGACATGCTGAATGTCTTATTGATATCCAAGACTTATACTTATTGACATATGTCATAAAGATGTATTGCAGATGAGCAATCTTACAGAAACACACATCACATAAACGTCAGGGTGATGTACGTGTGCTATCAGGGTTCAGTTTCTAGATGCTTAGATGATCAAATATAACTCACACACATAAATTACTTTAATTATGCAAAAACAAAAATCAATTCAGTGGATGACCATGTACGTAAACCACCACTTAAGAAAAGCCCAACCACCCAGAAAACACTAGCAACACCTTAGCAACCATCCAGTTCACTCTAGCAACCAAATTGCAATACACTGTCAACCACACAAATCAAACAAACACCACTGTGGCAACGTATCACTCACATTTTCTTCAGGAGTAGTGGTCAATTGATATAATCGCAGAGGCCGATAAATCTTCCCCTTTGGCTGATTTGTTTCTTGAGGGGGCTGACAATCCCCTACATGCATATGAAGCAACTAAGACATGTAAACGACCAGTCACAATAATAGACTGATGTGCAACACAGTCTCATTTAAACGGTCTGCATATCAGAGCCACGACAGATGCGTTTGAGTTTATAATGTTAAAGTGCTCGCCTGTTTCATTCTCCCTCTCTCTCCTCAACAGTTGAACTTGTAACATTTACATGTTTTGTCTAATGACAAAAAGGCAAATATTAATAAACTAATATTACATACCGTCTGCAAATATGCGCATATCTCGTTTAAACGGATGTAATACACAAACCTCACAAAACTTGACCAGATCCAGCATCCTATGTAATGCTCATTTATTTACCTCTAAACCACATACTCTATCAGCCTCTCCCTGTAACTTAACTTTCTTTTCTAATGATAAAAGACAAATATCATTAAAATGTCTATTATATACCATCTGCAAATATGCAGATATCTTGTTTAAACAGATTTAATTCATGAACCTCACAAAAATCCAACATTTTCTTCCCATCGAGCACTCATTTAATACCTTCCTCTGCAGTGCATATTATATTAATCATAACTTCAGGATCAGGATCAAAAGTTCATCGGATTAATTACATTTATGCATTTGGCAGACACTTTTAGCCAAAGCAACTTACAGTGCCCTTATTACAGGGACAATCCCCCCAGAGCAACCCGGAGTTAAGTGCCTTGCTCAAGGACACAATGGTGGTGGCTGTGGGGATCGAACCGACAACCTTCTGCTTACCAGTTCAGTGCTTTAGCCCACTACGCCACCATCACTCTGATTCATAAATGAAGATGGTCAGTCTGTGGCAATCTAAACAGGTGATCCAGGCCATTTAAACTGTCATGAGATTGCTGCTTGCGCTGAATCAGAGAGTATTTAGCAGAGATGGGCCACTTCTATTAACCTTTTCGCACGTGAGTTTCTTCTGTACTCATGGATTTGATATAAGAGTTCTATAATGCACACTGTAATTAAATAAATCTTCAATTACACTTCAAAGCAGATGCACTGGAGGACAGGTTATATCACAGCGGGTGCACTGCAGGTCAGATTCTATATTATCAAACATTTAATGTGATTTTTAAAGGTTTATAATACAGTGCATCCGGAAAGTATTCACAGCGCTTCACTTTTACCACATTTTGCTATGTTACAGCCTTATTCCAAAATGGATTAAATGTATTATTTTCCTCAAAATTCTACAAACAATACTAGTGGTGCAATTATATGACGGGAAATGCTGCGATTTTATTAAATAAATAATTACATGTAAGGACGTGACAGCCCATTCTCTCTGAGAGCTGTTTACCCATTTTCTACACCGCTAATAAAGATGACCAGTCAGTCTCAGTTTAGGGAGTGGCATGTGTGGTCATGTCAGTTTCCGGTGTTCAGCGTGGAAATCAGGTGAAGATGGATGCCGAGCAGACCGACACTGAACTGGTGGTCAGAAAAAAATAACACAGAAACAAGCTGTGATATAGCTTGGTGATATGTCTTTATTTCATCAATAATTAAAGTTAATATAATACGGGAGAGTGACATGTAAATAAGCACAACTCCAAAACTATATTTCTCTGTGCGGTCAGAGCTGCTTCAACCAGTCACGGAAGAGACCCAATCTCAGCGGGAGTCGAGACAGGAGAGATTTAAAGTTCCGCCGGCTGATGTGCACTCTAACGCGGAGACACTCGTCTCTCATCCCCACTGTCTGCAGCTCAAGTGTCTGATAAAAACACAGTTCACAGCTTTGCGATATATCTTTATTTTATTCTTAATTAAAGTTCATATAATATGGGAGCGTGCCATGTAAATAAACACAAACTCCAAAACGGTCATTCTCTGTGCTGTCAGAGCTGCTTCAACTAGTCGCGGAAGAGACTCAATCTGAGCGGGAGTCGAGAACAGGAGAGATTTAAAGTTCCACTGGCTGATACTGCTCACGGAGACGCTCATCTCTCACCCCTGCTGTCTGCAGCTCGCAACATCATCATCATGAGATCATCCATGATAAGATCAATCTTATGTGAAAAATAACACTAAAATTACAACAACAATAAAATGTGTGTGTATGTGTATATATATATATATATATATATATATATACATACACACACACACACACACACACACACACACACACACACAACAACAACAACAGTTTTAGTGGTTTGATTGAGTGAACCACACTTTTATATCCAGTTTCCTTTTCAAAAGAGTTTATACAAAGTACATGTTACATCCTGCTTAAATGTCCCTGTTTGTTTGGACAATCTTATTTTCCTTCAATGCTGCAGAAATGTTTCTGTACCATTCCCCAGATCTGTGCCTCGATAAAATCCTGTCTTAGAGGTCTATAGACAATTCCTTGGACTTCATGGCTTGGTTTGGGTTCTGACATGCACTGTTAACCCTCTGGGGTCGACGGACGCGCCGGCGCGTCCTGCTGAATATTTTCGCCATTACAGCGGAAACAACTTAAAATACTCCATAATTTTTGGGTATACAGATAAGTGTAAGACGTCATTAGAAACTGTAAAGGGTCTACTTTTATTTGTGTACACTCACAATAACAACAAATCCTTGTGCTTTTGTAAAATAAATAAAATAAAAAGGGTGAGCTTTCAGCAGTCTCTGTGTTCACGAGCATATTTCTGAAACACATCACAAAAATGAACTGAAACTCTGCGAATACTTATCACACAAAAATGAAACATATGTCTAAAGAAAGCTTAAAATGTCTACTTTTAAATACAACAATTCAAATTTAAAACAAATATTCTCCTGCAATGTAATATGTATGAAACAAAGCAATGTTCAATTTCTCCTGGCTCAGCAAATTATCCCTAAAGTTATCACACCCAAGGACAGAGGGCGCTATTGATACGGTAATGTGCTGAGACAATCAATGCTAATGGTAAATGCCCCTGACTGTTCCTTTAAAAGCATCAAGTTCATTCACTTTTCTGACCGTTTGGAAGATTGCATGATACTCATGTGAGGAAACTCTTGGATAGTGACGAAGAGTTAACATTTTCCTCAGAAGAAGAGTGGGACTCGATCTTGACTTGATCCAGCCGAGGATACAATTTCGGATGAGTAAGTCATTTAGTTTTACTTGCATTAGTTGACAAGCTATTTTATATAAACATGTACATATTTTACTAGTGGGACTGTTTCCAGACTTGCCAGCCAGGATTCAGAGTAAATTTGAAATATTGAAAATATTACTCCTAATATGCAAATTTGAGTTACATTTAAATGCTGTTTCGGCTTAAGCAGGCATTTAAATTGTATGCTGTATGATATAAATATGATTTGTAATACGGTAAAAAAACAAATTATGTTTAGATTAACTAGTGTTTATGCTGCCTCATTATCATCAACAAAGCTTGTGATTGCAAATATCTGTTCAGGTATAAATTAGTAAAATGCACTTTAAATATTCCAATATTCGAAAATCAGCAAATTATTATGATTTCTGAAGGATCATGTGACACGGAAGACAGCTTTGTAAGACACATAGCAAAATTCAGCTTTGATCACAAATTGCATTTTACAATCTATTCAAATATAAAACTTTTCTTTTAAATTGTAAAAGGAGTTCACAATGACTGTTTTACTGTATTTTGTATCAAATAAACGCAGCCTTGTTGAGCAGAAGAGACTTCTTCTAAAACTTTTAAACAGTAGTGTAGGTCTAAAAATTAAGGAAAGTCTTTATGTAAAGAAAATGTATAGTCAGATTACATCTTTTAACTTAAAACTTGATTTTGATCATGAAGTCTCCTCACATTCATTCTCTTTCTGTCATATTCCACATTGATAGGCCCAGGGGTGGGGTCTTTTGTCTCCTCAGGTGTGAATACACCAATATTCATGATAATTCATGCCTCCTCGCATATGACCTTTTTAACACTAAAAGTGTCTTACAAAAGTTAAAGTACTATATTGTTTTGTATGAATGAGTGATCAGGATTTTCACAAGATCCAGTTCTCAAAAGTGTTGTGGACAAATGTTTAGTATGTGTTATATGGACTACACTGTTAGAAATTGCTGTAAATTTACGGCACATTTTCAACAGTATAATCCTGTTGTGTTCAAAAGCAGTACATTGCCGTTTTTTTGTTTTTGTGAAATGACGTAGACAAAGTATATAACAGCATTTTAACGTATTTATTGCTCGAAGGAAACAAAACAGTACTTAACAGTATTTTTGGCTAGCCTACGGAAGACTGCAGTGAGCATGCATGGATTTTTCATCCGTCTTCATACTGATGATAGGTGAGTTCCCTTTTGTTTTGGTCGTTGTGATAGAAAAATACATTACATCTCCTGCAATTGTAACTAACTCGTATTTGTGGATATTGTAACTGTAATTTTTTTTTTTCAATTCGCTCGTTTCAGTGATAAAAGCACCAACTGCGACATTGTGAGTGAAGTTGGATTCCTGACACGAATAATTCCCGATTACAGGGTGAGTTTCATCCAACATAGTTAAATTCTTCAGCAAAGTTTCTGCAAAGCCTTCAAACTGTTGAATTTAAATGACATCGATGTCTCTGTAGCACGCTAAAATGACTGGTGTTGTTGGCTAAAACCATGCATGCAGCTTGCTTTTCATAATTCGCGAAACCTCCCAACGTTAGACAAAACCTTAATTTCGGGGTCGTTGTGCTTTCAAATGTGGGTAAACTTGTTGTAATCTGTACATATCTCTTTTCTGAGGGTGATTTATTTTTTGTACTAGTAGTACTTGTACTTTTGTACTAGTTTTGTACTTTAATACTATTTGTATTGTTACTTTAATGGTGGCTTTATTTTTACATCGATCCAAGTTGTTTGATATAAGTTAAGTGATAGAATAATCATAAAGAATAATTCATATTCAAAGTTTCGTTCTTGCTGCTGCAGTGTTACTTTGCCCAGCACGTAATTTTATGGATATATTATTTTGGTGGAGATTCTTATTTGAGATTTTTTTAATGCCCAAGGACTTGTCAGCATGTTTCCATGTCAGTTCTGTGGACATCAATGTTGTACTACAGTGGCCTATGTGAAGCACATGAGGATTCATAGCAATATCAAATTCACCCAATTCAGTCATTATTTACTCACCTTGGTGTGCACCATATGCCCTTCTTTATTTTTCAGACCGAAAAAGGAGAATTAAAAAAAAATAATTGCCTGCGCTCATCCATATAATGGCAGTGAGTAGCAACCAGCATCAAGCTTAAAAATAAAAAAGTTAAAGTGTTCAGGGGTACATGATAGGGTTTGGTTAAAAACAAACCAAATTGTAATTTATTATTTAATGCAAATCCTGATCTTGGCCTTTGGTGGTCTGTGTTCGACTGCAATATCATAAGACTCTTTTAGCGCCATAGTTCGTTCTGACTCACCCAGAAAAACACACAAGTTCACTGATAAGAAATCATGATTAATAAATCAACATGACATACCACATCTAGAAATCTCCAAAAAAAGTATCAATGAACTTCTTTGAGGTGAGTATTTCTGGACTGTAACTCTAGCTGTTAGATAGATGACAGTCAGAATGATAGTTTATATATGTGAATGCCACAACTTGTTTTTGCAACAAACACAACAGATATATTCTATAAGGAGAAAAAAGTGCATGGATTGTGTATTGTGATTTTATTAATTTTGATTTCTCACAACTTATTTGCTTTTCCTTGACAATGGAGTGAACTGAGGTGCTATAGAGTCTTGTGTCGTTTACATTTACAGTACATTTTTGTTTGTTTTTTCGGTTTGTATACCCCCAGAACACTTGGAATATATGACACGAGTCACATGGGATCATTCTGCGACACTTTTGCTTCTTTACTTAAAAGCTAGATGCTGGTCACTATTCACTGCCATTACATGGAAGTGCGCGAGTAGGTCGCAAGTAAAGAACCTATGGCCTTAGAACAACACCAGGGTGAGTAATTAATGACTTAATTTAAATTTTCATTTACTTCTTTTCAACACTTAAAGGGATAGTTTACACACACACACACACACACACACACACACACACACACACACACACACACACACACACACACACACACACACACACGCGCGAAATTATATAATGTTCTTGCCCATTGTTGTTCCAAACCCTTAAGCTTTTAGCTTGTATTTTTTATGAACTGAGGTTTTTCTGTCCCTCCCTTCAAAGTCCATGTAAAGATCCAAAAAGATCATACATGCATTGCAAAACTAATGCACTAATGCATGAATCGAGCATTTTAAAGTCCATTCTAAAGTCCACACATTAAGGCTTTTATTCACATATAAACACTGATCAATACATATACATAGAGAACTTTAAAAAATTTTAACACGAGAGCTGTATGAGAACCAATATTTTCACGTGTCAGGCAAGCATGTCTGAGTTTCAGTTTAACATGGACTTATATGGACATTCAATGGATGGACAACAATTATTAAACGATCTTAAAAATATCTTTGTCTAAAGATAAATTAAAGTATTATGTGTTTGGAACAACATGAGGGTGAATAATTGATGACAGGATTTTCTTTTTTTGTTTGAACTAAGTCATTAACCACGTTGAGAACATAATTTCACAATACACGATATACACACATTTTGACTTAAATGTCTGCCCAGACCAGTCCATGATCAACACGTTGAAACGTATTTCTTATGTTAAAAGAACAGGGCTCTGTGAATGATTTAAATTTCCCTTGCTTTTATTTGCAATCTGGCGGTGGCACATTAATGTTTTTATGTCAATGCTGACTTGAGTTTTTCATTTTTAAGTTTCAGGTGAAACAGGAAGCTGTATTCAGCACTGGATGATCAGCCTTAAGGGGCACATCATTTGTGAGGGCATCCAGTCGGCTTTTCTGTCTGGGCTTACTGCTGTTTTTCCTACTTTCTACAATCTCAATCTTCAATACCAAGCTGAGGCAGCAAGCACACTGGAATTCATTCAAAGGTAAGGCATATCGTTTCAAAGCAGCTTTACATAAATGTAACGAACCCCGCTCCTTCAGTTCAACCCATTCGCTCGAGTTCCCGTACTCGTTCTGTTTCCTCGAGCTTTCATGCCCACTCCCGATCGCCAGAGTATTAGATACTTCCACACTCGCCTCTTTCAGCCTCTCATTGCACACACCTGCTTTAGTCCCAATCACCCGTCATTCGTTTCACCTGCACCTCTGTTTGTTTCACTATAACTACTACGGCACATTCATTTCTCCGGTGTTGGTTATCGTATAGTTTACCCCTGCACTTTGCCAGCACACTAGTGTTCCCCTAGTTCCCCTGTGATTCTACTTGTTAGTTTTCGTGCTATTCTTATTCTGATTATCCGGCTACGACTTCCCGCTTTCCTCGACTATTCTATTTGTAGATTTGCCCCTTATATATATCCTGACTCCCCGGCTCCGACCCTACGCGCCCATTGACCACTCTTCTTCTGGATTTGCCCTATTGTTCGTTTGCCTGCTCTTTATAATAAAAAGCAGTTTTCTACAACATTGTGACTGTCTCTTATTGTGCGGGTTACAGAATAACCAACCACACCGAAGGCAGTCACAATGGAAGCCGCCGAGGATTTCCGCAGCTCACTAGAGCGGATGTGCACGGCGCTTTCTGCCCAAGGATCCACCATTGGCAACCACGACCGAGCGCTCACGGCTCAGGGACAGCAAATTCAGGAAATTCTGCAGATGGTACGTACTATTTCCGATCAGCTTTTGCCTGCTCCCCCTGTGTCTGTCCCTGTGCCCGTTGACGCTCCCACTGTGTTTCCCAGCGAGCTTTCAAACCCCCGAGCGGTTCGACGGCTCGTCAGACGCATGTCAGGGATTCTTAATGCAATGTTCAGTGTATATGACTTATCACCCCATTTTACACACTGACCGTGAGAGAGTGCATTTTTTAATTTCACTACTCTCCCGGTAAAGCACGGGGAATGGGCCACCGCATTATGGACTGCCGATAGCCCCATTTTGTCGTCATATGACCAGTTTTGCCACCAGATTTCTGTGGTTTTTAATCACCCCGCAGCTGGTAGAGATGTGGGCAGCCGTCTCATGTTCTTAAAACAGGCTTCATGCACTGCTGCCGCCTACGCACTTGATTTTCGCACCCTTGCCGCGGGCAGCGGGTGGGGCGATCCTGCTTTACTCACTGTGTACCGTCTGGGGTTGAATGACCGGCTCCAAATGGAATTGGCGTGCCGTGGAGAATCGCTGACACTCGAGGACTACATCCAGCTCTCCATCACTGTGGACAACCTTCTGCAGGACCGTTCTGTTCGGAGCCCCTCTGTCATCCACGAGCCTTCTACTGGCCACAACCCGTCCAAACCTGCGACTCCCGAGCGCTCTCCCCCAGCCGAACCTATGCAACTTGGTCGCGCTCCGCTCACCCTGGCAGAGAGGACTAGACGGTTGACGCTGAACCTCTGTATGTACTGTGGCACTCCGGGCCACCGTATTGATTCCTGCCCTGCCGGCCCTCGGCGTTCCCTCTCCAGAAGCGAGGTGAGAACATCCGTGTTTCTCGACGTAACCCAAAAACAAGTCTGTCTCCCTGTTATGTTGAGTTTTAACGATGTCTCTTTTTCCACCTCAGCCCTAGTGGATTCCGGGGCAGCAGGAAATTTTTTAGACGATGGCTTGGTCCAGAAGCTATCCCTCCCGCTTTGTCCGGTCGTGCCACCTCTCCGAGTTAACTCTCTGGATGGGGCACCCCTCGGATCGGGTCTCATTTCCTTCCGGACCATGCCATTGTCCCTCCAAGTGGGCTTATTTCACACGGAGGTAATCCAGTTTTTTATTGTGCACTCACCCAGAGACCCTGTGGTTTTAGGCCACCCCTGGCTGGCGCTTCATGACCCCCACATTTCCTGGCGCACGGGGGAGCTGTTGCGCTGGACCAACCATTGCCTATCACAGTGCATTTCCCTTCCTGTGTCTTCCACTTCCGTAGAGAGCCCCGAAGTGAAAGCCTCTGTCTCCCTCCCTCCTGACTACTCTTCCTTCACTGACGTGTTTGAGAGAACCCAGGTCAGCCTTCCTCCCCAGCGTAGTGTGGACTGCGCCATCGAGCTCCTTCCGGGTCCCCACTCCCTAAGAGCCGAGTCTACCCCTTGACATTACCTGAAACCAAAGCCATGGAGGACTACGTTGACGAGGCACTGAAACTAGGCTTCATCCGACCGTCCACCTCCCCGGTGGCGTCCGGCTTCTTTTGTGGGCAAAGGACGGCGGCTTCAGCCCTGTATTGATTACCGGGCCCTAAATAAGGCCACCGTGAAGTTCAGCCTACCCCCTACCTCTCATCCAGCCGTCCCTCGAACAGGTCAGTAAGGCTAGAGTCTTCACCAAACTCGACCTCAGGAGTGCAGTACAACCAGGTGCGTATCCGCTAAGGGGACGAATGGAAGACTGCGTTCATCACCACTAGGGGCACTACGAATATTTGGTGATGCCGTACGGCCTCGCCAACGCCCTTCTGTGTTCCAGTCCTTCATGAACGACGTCTTCCGAGACATGCTGGACCTTTTTCTCATCGTCTACATCGACGACCTATTAATCTACTCAGCCTCCCTCTCTGAACACACCGCCCACGTCTCGAAGGTGTTGCAGAGACTCGAGAGCATGACCTGTTCAGTAAAGGCAGAGAAATGTGCCTTTCACCGCCCTCCGTCTCCTTCTTGGGTTACGCCCTGTCGGCAGGAACTATGGAGATGGAGACCGACAAAGTTGCCGCAGTTCTATCATGGCCTGAACCCAGTACGCTCAAGGAGCTCCAACGATTCCTGGGTTTTGCCAATTACTACCGGCGATTCATTAAAGACTTCGGAAAGATCGCCGCACCCCTCACGTCCCTCACACGGGGCAACCCGAAGTTCCTCACCTGGAATGCACCTGCCCAGCAGGCCTTCCAAGCCCTTAAGGAAGCTTTCACGACCTCCCCAGTCCTACAGCAACCAGACCCTGCTCTCCCGTTCGTGGTAGAGGTAGATGCCTCTGAGGTAGGAGTAGGAGCTGTGCTTTCCCAACCACACGGGACTCCTGCCAAGTTATACCCGTGTGCCTTTTACTCTCACAAACTGTCCTCTCCTGAACAGAACTACGACGTCGGGAATAGAGAGCTGCTGGCCATCAAACTGGCCCTAGAGGAATGGCGCCATTGGCTGGAGGGCTCTAGGTTCCCCTTTGTCGAACCTAGAGTACCTCCGCGCAGCCAAGAGACTGAACCCTCGCCAAGCCCGGTGGGCTATGTTCTTCACCCGATTCAACTTCACAGTGACTTTTTGTCCAGGCTCCCAGAACCTCAAGGCAGACGCACTTTCTCGCCTATTTTTCCATGGCTCGGAACCCCCCCCGAGTCTGAAACCATTCTTCCCACATCGTGCGTCGTTGCACCCGCTCAGTGGGAGCTCACGGAGGCCATCCTACAGGCTCAAGGCGACGAGCCCGCTCCCTCAAACACCCCCAACAAGGTATACGTACCCACTATCATTCGCCCTCAACTGATGCAGTGGGTACATACTTCACTTTGTTCTGGCCACCCGGTATCACCCGGTCTACAGAGCTGCTTCGCCGGAGATATTGGTGGCCCTCACTCAAGGATGACATTCATGACTTTGTCCTCTCATGTCCGGTCTGTGCCCAGTCCAAGACGCCTCGTCACCTTCCTGCAGGTCTCCTCCAGCCGTTACCAGTACCAGACCGACCGTGGTCCCATATTTCTATGGACTTCATCACGGACCTACCCCCCTCTGACGGCCGGACCGAGATCCTGGTGGTCATAGACCGGTTTTCAAAAATGTGCCGCCTGATTCCTCTGCCCGGGTTGCCCAACGCGACACAACTGGCCGACCTAGCAATCACCCACATCTTCCGTTACTTCGGTATTCCCGAGGATATCACCTCTGACCGGGGTACCCAGTTTACATCACGCTTCTGGCGAGCTTTCAGCGACAGACTGGGTATCCAACTCAACTTCTCCTCGGGACACCACCCCCAAACCAATGGCCAGACCGAGCGTCTCAACCAAGAGATAGGCAGGTACCTGAGGGCCTACTGCGCCCAAAACCAGAGCAGCTGGCACACCTATCTCCCCTGGGCCGAATACGCCCAGAACACCCTTGTCAGCGCGTCCACACACCTCACCCCCTTCCAATGCGTCCTGGGCTACCAACCACCTCTGTTCCCGTGGGAAGCTAACCCCAGTGACGTTCCGGCAGTAGATGCCTGGGCCCAGAGAAGTGCCCAGGTCTGGAGAGCCACCCACGGCAGGATACAACATTCTGTGCAGGCCCAGAAATCCAAGGCAGACCGCCGACGCCGTCCTGCCCCCCTGTTCCACCCTGGTCAAAGGGTTTGGCTCTCCACCCGTGACATCCGTCTCTGACTGCCGTCTAAAAAGCTAAGTCCCAAATATATCGGCCCTTTTAAGATCATGTCAAGAATTAACCCTGTCACATACAAATTACTTTTACCACCACGATACAAACTCTGTCCTGTGTTCCATGTTTCCCTTCTCAAACCAGTGCACTACAGCCCCATGTTTCCACCCACGGCAGCCCTGACACCCCCCCCACCTCTCGATGTCGGTGGTCAACCCGCCTATACGGTCCGGGCTCTGCTAGACTCCGAGGTCGAGGAGGCGAGCTGCAGTACCTGGTCGATTGGGAGGGCTACGGACCTGAGGAGCAGTCGTGGGTACGATCGAGGGATGTCCTAGATCCAGCCCTTAAACTGGACTACCATCGCCTGCATCCCGATCGTCCCAGCACCACTTCCCAGAGGTCGCGTCCTCGCAACCAAGCGGCCGTCAGGAGCCGTCCAGTAGCAGAGGGGGGAGTACTGTAACGAACCCCGCTCCTTCAGTTCAACCCATTTGCTCGAGTTCCCGTACTCGTTCTGTTTCCGCGAGCTTTCATGCCCGCTCCCGATCGCCAGAGCTCGCCTCTTTCAGCCTCTCATTGCACACACCTGCTTTAGTCCCAATCACCCGTCATTCGTTTCACCTGCACCTCTGTTTGTTTCACTATAACTACTACGGCACATTCATTTCTCCGGTGTTGGTTATCGTATAGTTTACCCCTGCACTTTGCCAGCACACTAGTGTTCCCCTAGTCCCCCTGTGATTCTACTTGTTAGTTTTCGTGCTATTCTTATTCTGATTATCCGGCTACGACTTCCCGCTTTCCTCGACTATTCTATTTGTAGATTTGCCCCTTATATATATCCTGACTCCCCGGCTCCGACCCTACGCGCCCATTGACCACTCTTCTTCTGGATTTGCCCTATTGTTCGTTTGCCTGCTCTTTATAATAAAAAGCAGTTTTCTACAACATTGTGACTGTCTCTTCTTGTGCGGGTTACAATAAAATTAATGTTTCATTGATAGAATGTAATTTGGCCCCAATGTACAGGGAATCTAGCATCAAATAAATAAATTTCCTTTTAACTATTTGAGCAAGGAAATAAAAAGGACATCGGTGGTGAGGTGTTGGTGAAAACATTGAAAGGAAGCACACTCATCTTTGACACCAAAATGATGATCATGTGAATTTGTTACAATTTATCAAACATTGCTTAAATAGCATATAAGATGTGTTACGTGAAAGCTTGAATAAAGAGATATCTTTAATCTAGATTAAATCACGTCCTTTACCCCCAAAAGATTGTTAAGAAAGCTCTCCTTTCCTGACAAAGTAAAAGGAAGTGTTCTCAATACAAGAATAGTCAAGAATATAGCAAATTTATATGTTCTTTGTGAGTAAACTAATTCTGAACAAACACATTTGTTTTTCAGGCAGTTCATCGAGATAAATCCAGAAAAAGGCACCAAGGCTGGAGGAGTCATATCAAAGCGGACGGGAAAGGTCGCCCAGAAAAACAGTGTCTCCAGTCTGCTTAAAAAATTGTGATGGATTTTGAGTGGGACTTTATAAAAGTATTACGCACACACACGTTTTCTTGCATCCTTATTATTGCAGATATTCACTCAAAATCAGGTGAATAGAGTAATTCACTATGTTTGTGTACAGAGTTCATTTTTTGGACAGTATACTTATTAGTAATTTGTTAAAGACTTGTTAAAGTAATTCAGAATCTGATTTGGGGAGCATCTTGTTTATTTCTGTTTGTTGTGACTTCTAACCCTTAAAGAGCTGAAATTTTAGTTATTTGCTTACATGTCCTTTATGCTTTTTTCCCCAAAACAATTTCACAAGTTTAATAAAAAAGACTGTTTTGAAGCAATACTACAAGCTGCTTTACTTCTGTTACATTTTTTATTCACTATTTCACTTTTACATTTATTCACTGTATTTAAACATGGTATTTTATAGCAAGAGCGCTACAAGGAAATGTATTAAATCACAAGGTTTAGAAAATAATCCTTTTGTTGTCCTTTTTGCTAGCTGTCCATTACTCAATAGATTACACAATACCATGTAGTATTGTTAGGGTTACCTCGTCTTGTTTCACCGTTGCCCCTTTGTTTAACATTTTTGTCACCTTTTAATTCTGTAGTTTTCACTTTTGTCCCTTGTTTAGCTCCACAGTCTCCCTGTTAGCGTTCGTGTTCTCTGTCATTGTTTTCACCTGTCCTCATTAGTTTACCATTGGTTTCTGTTTATTCCCTCGTTATCTTGTTGGTGTTCTGTTTGTTCATTGGCCCCTTTGTCCCACGTTTATGTATTTAAACTGCTTTAATTCTGTTTGTTCAATCACTGTCTGAATGTTGTTGAATGTTGTTAAGCCTGGTCTGTGTTCCCTGCCCGAGTTCTCTGTTTATATCTCATCGTGTTTTGTTTCCCTTTTTCCATTTTGGCTGTTTCCTTTGTTCCCGAGTTTTCCGTGTACCTGCCTTGTTTGTTTGTTTGTTTTGCAACATTAAAGTTAAACTGCATTTGGATCCGCATCTCCTCGTCTGCCTTCGCTGCTCGTTCATTACAGAACGATAGACCACTATGGATCCAGCGGTTCAACGAGCAAACTACCACCTGCTTTGCTTGAAACAAGAAGACCGCCCTATAGAGGACCACATCCGAGACTTCCTTAAGCTGGCGAGTATCTCGGATTTCCCGGACTCCTCTCTGGTGGTCTTCTTCAGGGGCAATCTGCACACCGCACTGAAGGAGCGGCTGCCACAGGCGACGCGTGGCTGAACTCTCCGCGACTTCCTGGAGGTGACCTTACAGTTGTGCGGCTCCCCGTTCACTGTGGGCCATGCTGGGAAGGACCCTGCTTCACCGTCCACAGTGGTGTCTCTTCAGCCACCCCTGGCGCCCCCTGTAACACCAACTTCACCTGTCTACGAGGTCACCCTCACGTCAGTCGCCTTCCACGAGCCAGCGCGGCCCACTTCGTCTGCCCGGAGGAGAGAGAGAAGACGGGTTTCCGCCTTCCGGCCCACGCCTGCCCCGGCCTGCGAGCCAGAGCCCACGCCTGCCCCGGTCTGCGAGCCTGAGCCCACGCCTGCCCCGGTCTGCGAGCCTGAGCCCTCGTCAGCCAGGGTCAGCGAGCCAGAGCCCTCGTCAGCCACGGTCAGTGAGCCAGAGCCCTCGTCACCCACGGTCAGTGAGCCTGAGCCCTCGTCAGCCACGGTCAGCGAACCCGAGCCAGCGCATACCACGGTCACCCAGCCAGTGCCTGTCGCCTCGACCGTCCCTCAGCCAGCGCCTGTAGCCTCGACCGTCCCTGAGCCAGCGCCTGAAGCCTCGACCGTCAGTGAGCCAACGCCTGTAGCCTCGACTGCCCCTGAGCCAGCGCCTGTAGCCTCGATCGTCCCTGAGCCAGCACCTGTGGTCTTGTCCGCAAGAGCTCTGCCTCCTGAGCTTGCGGAGCTTTCCAGAGCTCTGCCCTCCGAGCCTTCCAGAGCTCCGCCTTCCGGGCTTTCCAGAGCTCCGCCTTCCGAGCTTCCTGAGCTTTCCAGAGCTCCGCCTCCCGAGCTTTCCAGAGCTCCACCTCCCGAGCCTTCCAGAGCTCCGCCTCCCGAGCCTTCCAGAGCTCCGCCTTCCCGAGCTTTCCAGAGATACACCCTCCGAGCTTCCCAGAGCTCCACCTCTCGGGCCTCTCGAGCCTTCCAGGACTCCGCCCCTCCAGCCTCTTGAGCCCCTCGAGCCGCCCAGGGCTCTGCCCCTCAAGCCTCTCGAGCCTTCCACAGCCCTTCTCTCCGAGCCTTCCAGGGCTCCGCCCCTCAAGCCTCTTGAGCCTTCTACGGCCCTTCTCCCCGAGCCTCCTATGGCTCCGCCTCCCGTGCCTCCTACGGCTCTGCCTCCCGAGCCTCCTACGGCTCTGCTCCCAGAGACTCCAGAGCTTTCTGGGGCTCCGCCTCTCGAGCCTCCTACGGCTCGGCTCCCAGAGACTCCAGAGCTTTCTAGGGCTCCACCTCTCGAGCCTCCTATGGCTCCGCCTCCCGAGCCTCCTATGGCTCCGCCTCCCGAGCCTTCCAGGGCTCCGCCCCTCAAGCCTTCTACGGCCCTTCTCCCCGAGCCTCCTATGGCTCCGCCTCCCGAGCCTCCTACGGCTCCACCTCCAGAGCCTCCTACGGCTCTGCTCCCAGAGACTTCTGAGCTTTCTGGGGCTCCGCCTCTCGAGCCTCCTACGGCTCGGCTCCCAGAGACTCCAGAGCTTTCTAGGGCTCCACCTCTCGAGCCTCCTACGGCTCCGCCTCCCGAGCCTCCTACGGCCCCGCCTCCCGAGCCTCCTATGGCTCTGCTCCCGGAGCCTCCCGAGCCTCCTACGGCTCCACCTCCCGAGCCTCCTACGGCTCCACCTCCTGGGCTCTCTAGGACTCCTCTCCTCAAGTCTCTCGAGCCTCCCAGGGCTCCGCCTCTAGAGCCTCCTATGGCGCCACCTCCATCGGCCCCGCCGCCAGAGCCTTCCAGGTCTCCGCCTTTAGGGCCTCCTCCCAGGGCCCCTGACCCTGTTCCTGACCTGTGGCCTCCTCCCAGGCCTCCTGACCCGGCCCCTGTCCTGTGGCCTCCTCCCAGGCCTCCTGACCCAGTCCCTGTCCTGTGGCCTCCTCCCAGGCCTCCTGACCCAGTCCCTGTCCAGTGGCCTCCTCCCAGGCCTCCTGACCCTGTTCCCGTCCTGTGGCCTCCTCCCAGGCCTCCTGACCCTGTTCCCGTCCTGTGGCCTCCTCCCAGGCCTCCTGACCCGGTCCCTGTCCTGTGGCCTCTTCCCAGGCCTCCTGACCCTGTCCTTGCGTGTGGCCAGCTCCCAGACCACCTGAACCTGTCCTTGCCCTGTGGCCAGCTCCCAGGCCTCCTGAACCGGTCCCGTCCTGTGGCCACCACCCAGGTCCCCTGACCCAGTTCCTTTTGTGCCCCCTTGGACTTCCTGCCTGCCCTTTGTGCCCCCCCAGGACTTCCTGCCTGCCCTTTGTGCCCCCCAGGACTTCCTGCCTACCCTCTGTGCCCCCCTGGACTTCCTGCCTGCCTCTTTGTGCCCCCCCAGGACTGTCTATCTGCCCCTCGTTGCCCCCTGGACTGCCTGTCTGCCCTTCGTTGCCCCCCTTGGTCTGTCTGCCCACCACAAGCTCCCCCCCCTGTCAATGGACATTTTTTTGTTTTATGTTACTTTTGATCGACTGGAATCCGATCCTTGAAGGGGGGCTCTGTTAGGGTTACCTCGTCTTGTTTCACCGTTGCCCCTTTGTTTACCATTTTTGTCACCTTTTAATTCCGCAGTTTTCACTTTTGTCCCTTGTTTAGCTCCACAGTCTCCCTGTTAGCGTTCGTGTTCTCTGTCATTGTTTTCACCCATCCTCATTAGTTTACCATTGGTTTCTGTTTATTCCCTCGTTATCTTGTTGGTGTTCTGTTTGTTCATTGGCCCCTTTGTCCCACGTTTATGTATTTAAACCCTGCCTGTTTGTTCAGTCACTGTCTATCATTGAATGTTGTTAAGCCTGGTCTGTGTTCCCTGCCCGAGTTCTCCGTTTATATCTCATCGTGTTTTGTTTCCCTTTTCCCATTTTGGCTGTTTCCTTTGTTCCCGAGTTTTCCGTGTACCTGCCTTGTTTGTTTTGCTACATTAAAGTTAAACTGCATTTGGATCCGCATCTCCTCGTCTGCCTTCGCTGCTCGTTTATTTCAAGTATATGTGTTGTAGTTTGTGTTGTTTTTTACACTAATTTCACTATAAGCATCCACTAACTGCCAATGCTTTTCTCAGCATATTACTGTAAAATGTAGAAACAGCTTTATGCTGTATTTGCAAAAAAAGTTGCTAGCTGTAAATTTCACCAACAGTAAGACACCGTTAATTTAACAGTAACTTGCTGGCAACCGTGCTGCCAGTTAATTACTGTTTTTTTAATAAACGGTAGCCAACTGTAAATTTCACCAACAGTAAAACACTGTTAATTTAACAGTAACTTGCTGGCAACTGTGCTGCCAGTTCTTTACTGTTTTTTTAACGGGAAAATTTTTAACAGTGTAATGTATGACTTAAAATGTATGTTTTTTCAAAAACCTTGTATAAACGTTATTTTCTCAAAAATACAACATACATGTTGCTCATATATTATTGTAGCCCAGTTTGTGCTGAATACAGTGTTATCAGACTTTAGCCATTCATAGTTTTTTAAGCAACTAAAAAAAGCACAAATGTCAAGCCATGTCAAAAATTCTCCAGGGTCCAAAACACCCTCAGATCCCAGAGGGTTAAGATCCATAACACTCTTTTCCAATTATCTGTTGACCAATGTCTGTGTTTCTTTGCCCACTCTAACCTTTTCTTTTTGTTTTTCTGTTTCAAAAGTGGCTTATTCTTTGAAATTCTTCCCATAAGGCCTGCACCTGAGCCTTCTCTTTACTGTTGTACATGAAACTGGTGTTGAGCAGGTAGAATTCAATGAAGCTGTCAGCTGAGGACATGTGAGGCATCTATTTCTCAAACTAGAGACTCTGATGTACTTATCCTCTTGTTTAGTTGTACATCTTGCCTTCCACATCTCTTTCTGTCCTTGTTAGAGCCAGATGTCCTTTGTCTTTGATGACTGCAGTGTACACCTTTGTATGAAACCTTCAGTTTTTTTTTTGACAATTTTAAGCACTGTATAGCCTTCATTCCTCAAAATAATGATTGTCTGAAAAGTTTCTAGAGAAAGGAGTTTCTCCGCTGCGCGCGCATGCGAGATTCTCCGTCCAGTTGCATGTCCAGTTGCCCCCTATGCACTACTTAAAGCCCGATGTGGCCCCTTTACCAAAATAGTTACAAATATTAATAATTACACACATCACCTTTACAAATTTGTTTCAGGATTTTACATGAGTAAAAGAAACTGTTATATTTTAACAAAATGTTATAGTTTCATTTGAAATAATCTAAAAGGTAGAATCTATTAGACCTCATTTTATATCAACAGTGGCAGTTTTCGTTAAAGTTTCAAGATGGGTTTCAGCTAGTATTTATTTTTCATAAATACATTAATTTATTATTATTATTAAAGACTAGCACACTGACCTAACCATGTGTAAAGAAGTTCGATGGAAAGGAGGAGGTGAGAACCGGCTTGATAATATAAATAATATTTTTAATGATAAAAATATCCGACCCCTCCGCGTTTCTGGGGGATGGCAGTGCTCTCCTCCACTCCTGGCAGTGGCGCCATCGCTCCAGGCAGTCGGGGAGTCCAGTCCCCACTTGCCTCGCGGACGGCGGCCAGTCTACTCCCTCCCCCGGTGGATGGCAGCGGCGCTCCCCTGGGTGGACAGCAGCGTCGAGGACTCCGCGACGGGCATCCGTCCTCCTCCTTCCCGGGCTTCGGCACCAGTGTAAAGAAGTTCGATGGAAAGGAGGAGGCGAGAACCGGCTTGATAATATAAATAATATTTTTAATGATAAACTTAAAAAGACAAAACACACACATGACGGACATGTCCGTAAACTATCTCGCTCTCCCGCACAATTCTCCGCAGTCTGCCTTTATCCCTCTCGGAGGCTTGATTAGCCTGATAAGGGAGTGTATGATCACGACCCGGCCCTGCCCTGCCCTCCGGTACTGGTAAAGCTACTGTGTGCCGGTGCCAAGTCCTGTTGGAAAATGAAATCTGCATCTCCATAAAGTTGGTCAGCAGCAGGAAGCATGAAGTGCTCTAAAACTTCCTGGTAGACGGCTGCGTTGACCTTGGACCTCAGAAAACACAGTGGACCAACACCAGCAGATGACATGGCACCCCAAACCATCACTGACTGTGGAAACTTTACACTGGACTTCAAGCAACGTGGATTCTGTGCCTCTCCTCTCTTCCTCCAGACTCTGGGACCTTGATTTCCAAAGGAAATGCAAAATTTACTTTTATCAGAGAACATAACTTTGGACCACTCAGCAGCAGTGTAGTCCTTTTTGTGTTCTGATGCTGTGTCTTGTTCAAGAGTGGCTTGACACAAGGAATGCGACAGCTGAAACCCATGTCTTGCATACGTCTGTGCGTGGTGGTTCTTGAAGCACTGACTCCAGCTGCAGTCCACTCTTTGTGAATCTCCCCCACATTTTTGAATGGGTTTTGTTTCACAATCCTCTCCAGGGTGCGGTTATCCCTATTGCTTGTACACTTTTTTCTACCACATCTTTTCCTTCCCTTCGCCTCTCTATTAATGTGCTTGGACACAGAGCTCTGTGAACAGCCAGCCTCTTTAGCAATTAACTTTGGTGTCTTGCCCTCCTTGTGCAAGGTGTCAATGGTCGTCTTATGGACAGCTGTCTAGTCAGCAGTCTTCCCCATGATTGTGTAGCCTACAGAACTAGACTGAGAGACCATTTAAAGGCCTTTGCAGGTGCAGGAGTTAATTAGGTGATTAGAGTGTGGCACCCGGTGTCTTCAAGATTAAACCTTTTCACAATATTCAAATTTTCTGAGATACTGATTTTGGGGTTTTTCATTAGTTGTCAGTTATAATCATCAATTAAAAGAAATGAACACTTGAACTATATCAGTCTGTGTGGAATGAATGTATACATTATCCAAGTTTCACTTTTTGAATGGAATTACTGAAATAAATCAACTTTTTGATGATATTCTAATTATATGACCAGCACCTGTATAAATATGTAATATTAGTTAACAAACGGGATAATAATGGGCTCATATAAGTAAATATGCTCTTCAATTTTTAAAAGGGGGAGAGAAAACTTCCTGTAGATTTTGTTGTTGACATCATCAACAAAAATAACGACACATTACATACAGGTTATATTTAATCTGTGGCAGGTCGACACTTGATTTCCAATGTAAAATCTGTCCTGAAGCAAAATCAGTTGAGAACCACTGAGTTAAAGGTACAGACAGGAGCAGTATATGTTAACTGTTAATAGTCATAGGACATTACTTTAAAAAGCTCACACAGCTGATGTTATTTTTCATTTAGTAGTTCATTTAACATCCTATGATAACATGTAAACTAACATGCTTTATTTATATAACATGTTATAGTTACATCATGTTTATAATTCTGTTTATTATAATACATCAGTCCACATTTCATTCGCACAGTTATTTTTTGGAACCCATTCAACTTAAAAATTGTTATAAATTGTAAAAAAAAAAAAAACTTATGATGACAATAATAATAATAATTAATTGTTATTAATATTATTATTGACTTTTAATTTTAAATACAACAGTAATATACTTAAGTCGTGCACTTTTTAAACCTTCACGCGTTTATTTTAACATTCTGAACTCTCCAGGACCTCCTGTATGTGTGTGTTTGTAAGCAAGTTCACAGTAGTTTAATTCACTTCTTATTCAAATTGTGGTAAAATGCACCTCCAGTGCCATTCTAAATGCATATTATAAGTTAACCAAACTTTTCAGCATCTACATCTGAGATGTTGTTTGTGAGAAGCGCTCAAATATTGTGCTAAAAATAGCCGCGAGTGTGTTTAAACAGAGCAGCGCCATTCAGTGACGTGCTGGAGCTGCGCATAATATATATTTACTTGTTAAACACACCCTATTGTGATACACAGAGCTACCGCACGTCTTCAATTGGCTTTGAATAAAATGCACGAGTCATATGAACTATTTTAATGGTATTTTAATTAGAGATGCACCGATTGCAATTTTCTTGGGCGATTTCGATTTCCGATTTTTTGCAGGTGTGACCTGCCGATACCAATTTTTTCCGATTCCGATTTTCTTTCTAAGAACTATTATTGACCACATATACAAACAAAATCTACCTTTCTTCAATGCTAAATTTTATTTTCATAATAAAATAAATTATTAAACATTACAATTTCCCCCAAACTGCACTAAGTTACAGGATCTTCTCTCACTTAAACAACTTTCAAAATAAAGTGCTCTGTGACTAGAAAGAGGTAGAAATAACAATTAACTGCAAATGAGTTGCTTTATATAACAAATGTCATTTTCCTCTATTTTTATAAATGGACCTTTTTGTCTTTATTACTCGTCTAACAAAACAATTCCAAAGATCTGAAAAACTGAAGTGTCCAATACGCTCAACTTACGTTAGATGTACAAATATCAGTTGTAAAACTGAGCACTGCTTCGGGAACGGCTTGCATACCTGTCAACACTCCCGGTTTTCCCGGGAGTCTCCCGTTTTGTTATTTCTCCCAAAAAAACTCCCGTAATTTGTATGGCCCAAACCACGTTATATGAATAAACAAATCAATATATTATTCCAAGGTGGTCCAGTTGCCAGATCTTGAATGAAACGTATCCTACTCACACAATCGACACATCATACACATTTCAAATCATTTATGACCACAATCTGGCAACCAAAACCCATTTGCGCTGTTGATATCTGACGAGGGATGTTAAATCAAGCATCACTGGTAGAGGGGAGGAGAAGACTCCGCTGGTGCTCCGGTGAAAAAAAACAAAATATACATGTACATGTACATTTAACAACAGCTGGATGGAAGAATTGAATTTCATATCCCGAAGCCATATCGACAATGCCCACACCTCTTGCAATGTGTGTTGCACTGATTTTAATATCGGACACGGTTAAATCACAACGGCAAAATTTGTATGTATTTAGCCTGCCTCTGCCATCCAGCACCCCCCTTCCCCTCTCCCGGATTTGTGTACGCAAATGTTGACAGATAACAGGCTGCATGTGTTACATGACACGAGATTAAACAACTCGGGCAACGCGACGTCGGAAAGTACCTCATACTCTGTATCGAGGAAATTTATCAGATTTCTGATCCCTCTGTCCTCAACTATGGAGAACAGCTGGTCATCCAGGGCCATGAATTCCATCATTTTCCTCGTAATTGCTTTGGTATTTTCTCTGCTCATACCAAGGAATGATAGGAGAGGCTGCTGACTTGTGGCTGGCTCTGAGCTCTGGCTAGCTTTAGCTGCTTTCACTTTTTAGCTTCTTTTTTAAAATGGGCATTTTCAGCTGGGTGATGGTGTTATAAATGTCTAATTAGGTTTGTTGATCCGAAAGTTATTGTGGTGGTTCCCCCACGGTTTACTTTGGCCTTTATTATTAAACATTTCGAACTTTATGTATTCTTCACTCATACAGTGAAGATCTCCCACACCAATTACATGTTTACATGCGGCTTTGACGTTATTGCCTGCACCGCTGGCAACAAAACAGACCGGCTTGGAATCGGTAAGACGTGAGGCTGAAAATCGGCATTTTCCACATGCTCGGAGTATCGGATTTGGATCGGGCTCGTCAGACCGATACCTGATACGTTCAAAAACATTCAGCCAATACCGATCAGGTATCGGATCGGTGCATCCCTATTCTGTACATGATTCCAAACTTTTTGCTGCCAGTGTATGGCGGGCAATGAAAGCGCATCCGAGCGTTTGCTGGCTTTATTCTGTAGCTATAATAAACATTGAATGTTTAAGTCAAATGTTTTATACCCTTTTATGCCATAAACTTTGTATACATCTGCTCCAGATATCCTCTTTTTTTCACAATTGTATTATAAATTATATTTAAAATGTAACATTAAGATGACAGTTATTTAAGTGCAGCCTTTGTAAAAATAGAAAGCCAAATGTGTAAAAATGTTGAACAGTTTAATGGGGAAAAATATTAATCGATTAGTAATTCAGAGTCTACTAGCAACATCAATACCGTTTAGCTGACTAATCTTGCACATCCCTAGTAAATAGTGGATGCGCAACATCATGGCTCTACAGTGCGAGTATTTCACTCGCATTTGCCCCTAAAAATAGACATGTGCGAACTGGAAAAATTATTTACGAGCACAGTGTACGAATAAAGATTACAAACGTAACCCCCTCCCCCCTTTTTAAGATAATTTAAAAAAAATTACAAGACCCACATTCCACAAGCTGCTTGTGCCAACCACAGTAGAGTTTTCTGTGATGACGCGGTCCAGTCAGAGAGAGAAAGGTGAACAATGGAAAAAAGTAGCGGTATAGGCGACATCGCATTTTAAGCGAAAAAGAGACGAGGAGAAAGAGGGATTTGGCGAGGGGGATTCGCAAGGTTCAACTAATGAATTCTCTTCACAAGGTTTACTGGAGACGGCTAATATTAGGGATGCTGAAAACAATGTTAGCGACGCTACCGTGACCCCAGCTGCCGGTGAAGGGAGAACACATAGATTCAATGCAAATTGGCTCAAAATGTTCCCATTGCTAGAGTTCGAAAAAAACGTCAGGTTCTGCAAATATTGTAGAGGGCAGGAACAGGTGGGCATCTCGTCCTTCGTGTCAGGAAACCCGCATCTGAAATAGTGATGGTCATTTTTTATCGATTCGGCTCTTGTAGGTGAACGTTGGGAGCTGGCTCGCACATCAGAATCTATTTATACAAATATTTAAAAACAAATTAAGATACGAATAATCAAAAGATTTAAAAATAACGAAAAAACTAATTAAATAATATAGGCCTCAATGCTCAAGTGCACACATTAGTTCTGACTGTCCGCTCAGACTAAAAGCCTCACCTGTTGTTCCTGTCAATCAGACACGCTGTGTCAACCAATGAACCAAAGATGCGTGAGGGAGGGCGGAGCCAACTTATGCTGTTCAGATTGTATTTATATGCACTTTGTTTATATACATTGAAAAGTTATACTTTAAATGCACACGTGAAATAACATCCTTCTTTTTTACATTTATTTCGATTTGTGGGATGCTGCAGTTTTGCAAATTATTTATTTTTCTTTGACATGGTGCATTATTCTATTATCAGTACCACCGCTAACTACATGCATACTACGCAGTTTGCATAGGGCATCAATTCCCTAGGGGCGCACCATCTTACCCTAGGATGGCACCAGAAAGTCCACCAGCTGCCCTTACTCGTTCTCTATACGTTATTTTGTTACCCGAAAACAGTTGCGGAACACAGACGCTCGCTTCACGCTCATATCACGTGTAGGGCATCAATTTGGCCAGCGGCGGCCCTGTCTATTATGCCGTTCAGATTGTATTCGTTTTGAATGGTTAGATTTATATGCACTTTGTTTATATACAATAAGTTATAATTTAAATGCAAATGTTTAATAGTATTAATTTTCATAACAAATCAATGCATTTTTAAATGCATTGTGGTTAAGGTAGAGTATAATTTCATTTAATAATTTTATTAGAATTGTTTTAACACCAATTATGAAAAGAGCCGGAATGCCCATCGCTAATCTGAAAAGAGATAGTATAGCGAATCATAACATCTCACGGCGGCATATCCAGTGCTCTGGATGAGACCGGAGAAACCATCAAGCTTGGTGTCAGCAGCCTTGAGGAAGCAAGTTCTGCAGTCTGAGGAGGAAAAGTGGAAGCAGCTGAAAATAAAGATAAACAGCGCATACTTCATTGTGAAAGAAGCTTTCGTCAAATTTAGGCTGCTTATCAGACTCCACCACAAAAACTGAGTTTACATGAATCCCACATACGACAATGTGTGGAGATGATCGGTCAAATTGCTGACATAATGAGAGATCGCTGGCTGACCTCTAAGTATGCCAGACGGTCAACATACAAAAGCAGCTGGACAACTGATATCCTTTGATTCTAGTAGGCATGGGTTCAATGTGTGATTTGGGTGGTATGTGCTGTTCCACAGATGTGTGTCCCTTAGTACATGCGCACACACTCATACACGCAGTATAAATATGTATGTAATAAATTGTTTGTTAATAAACTCTGTATAAAATTTTCACTGTGCTCCTAAATTTTTTTGTGTGCTCCTAAAAAAGTGTTTTTAAAAAAGAGCACATGTACTCCTTGAGAAAAAAGTTAACGTAGAGCCCTGAACATGTTTCAGTAAATGAGTGCTGCTCTGTTGACACACTTGTGGTATGTGCATGATGCGCTGCTGTTTTCAGCTCTAAGAGAGGCATATTTTTTGATTGAATACATGGAATTTGCATATTTTTTAAAAGCTAATATGTGACTAGAGGTCGACCGATTAATCGCACAATTTTTTGCATTTTTTAACATAATCGGCATCGGCCAATATCCAAGTATATCAAGCCGATTATTAGGCAGGCGCATCTGTGGGCAGACTAGTGGTGTTGTGGAACACGCGTTCGACGCGCGCTGCCCCTAGAGTCATTTTTCAGCAGAGTGAGCTGAGAAAAGGAAGGAGCTAAGTTCCTTGGAGAAAATGGTAAGGATTAAATTTGTATAACTTCTATATATTTAATTAAAACATTTTGATATTTTACTGCAAACTTCAAGAAAATATGCGACAAACGCGATTTGTTATAACTTTGTTATAACTTTGGATATTGATAGCGTAGTTGAAGTTGCATTATCACAGCAGAAGGGTTGCTATCATGTCACAATTAAGTAAGCAAGAATTTTGCAATTACAGACAGTGAATCTGAGACTTTTATTTGTTCTGTCTTTGTTAGATTTCTTTTTAGACCACACCTGAACAGTAATGTTAGTAGACCTTCCTAAAATTAAATCACTGTGCCTATATAATGTTTATCTTTGTGTAATTGTTTATCTTTTGTTTATCTATTGTTTATCTTTGTTTAATATACACTCACCCAAAGGATTATTAAGAACACCATACTAATACTGTGTTTGACCCCCTTTCACCTTCAGAACTGCCTTAATTCTACGTGGCATTGATTCAACAAGGTGCTGAAAGCATTCTTTAGAAATGTTGGCCCATATTGATAGGATAGCATCTTGCAGTTGATGGAGATTTGTGGGATGCACATCCAGGGCACGAAGCTCCCGTTCCACCACATCCCAAAGATGCTCTATTGGGTTGAGATCTGGTGACTGTGGGGGCCATTTTAGTACAGTGAACTCATTGTCATGTTCAAGAAACCAATTTGAAATGATTTGAGCTTTGTGACATGGTGCATTATCCTGCTGGAAGTAGCCATCAGAGGATGGGTACATGGTGGCCATAAAGGGATGGACATGGTCAGAAACAATGCTCAGGTAGGCCGTGGTATTTAAACAATGCCCAGTTGGCACTAAGGGGCCTAAAGTGTGCCAAGAAAACATCCCCCACACCATTACACCACCACCACCAGCCTGCACAGTGGTAACAAGGCATGATGGATCCATGTTTTCATTCTGTTTACGCCAAATTCTGACTCTGCCATCTGAATGTCTCAACAGAAATAGAGACTCATCAGACCAGGCAACATTTTTCCAGTCTTCAACTGTCCAATTTTGGTGAGCTCTTGCAAATTGTAGCCTCTTTTTCCTATTTGTAGTGGAGATGAGTGGTACCGGTGGGGTCTTCTGCTGTTGTAGCCCATCCGCCTCAAGGTTGTGCGTGTTGTGGCTTCACAAATGCTTTGCTGCATACCTCGGTTGTAACGAGTGGTTATTTCAGGCAAAGTTGCTCTTCTAGCAGCTTGAATCAGCCGGCCCATTCTCCTCTGACCTCTAGCATCAACAAGGCATTTTCGCCCACAGGACAGCCGCATACTGGATGTTTTTCCCTTTTCACACCATTCTTTGTAAACCCTAGAAATGGTTGTGCGTGAAAATCCCAGTAACTGAGCAGATTGTGAAATACTCAGCCCGGCCCGTCTGGCACCAACAACCATGCCACGCTCAAAACTGCTTAAATCACCTTTCTTTCCCATTCTGACATTCAGTTTGGAGTTCAGGAGATTGTCTTGACCAGGACCACACCCCTAAATGCATTGAAGCAACTGCCATGTGATTGGTTGATTAGATAATTGCATTAATGAGAAATTGAACAGGTGTTCCTAATAATCCTTTAGGTGAGTGTATAATATATATATATATATACACTCATATATATATATAAAAAACAAAAAGAACCGTTAAGAATACCGTTAAAGTACCGGATCGATAAGCAGTATCGGTAAGAGTAGTAATACCATTAAAACCTTAATGATACCCATCCCTATTTATGCCTCTGCTTCTCTTGGATGCTCTGAAAACGGATGTTAGAATAACATAAACATCGCTTCGCTGCACATGACGCTAGTCAGCAGATAACTTTAGTATACCGTTAGCTAGTAGTTGGATTAAACATGGTTAAAATGCTGGCCAAACAGTGTAAAGTGTGACTGTATTTCACTGTAGACTAGAGGGTCCAACAGGGGGACGTTAAGCAGTGCAGCTGCCGTTGTCTGAACTGAAGAACAACAGACGGTGCATCGTGGTGCATTTAAAGTTATTGTAAAATACCATTTTTCCATCTGGTGGTTGTTTTTTTGTTCAACAGCAATTTAGTAGTGAAATATGTTATTGTTATAAGTTATAGTTATTACTATATTATTAAATCATTCAATTTTGACCATATGGCCTAAAGTTTTTTTTCCTTTTTTTGCGATAATTAGGTTATGTCCAGTTGGCTTTGTCCTTCAACAAACAAAACAAACAAACAAACCAAAAATACATGTTTCAGGACAGTTTTTGGGAAGAGGGCAGGGACGGACTGACAATCTGTGCGTTCGGGAAAAGTCCAGAACGGCCGTCCAACCGAGGGCCGTCCGTCGGCACAAAAAAAAAGTATAATAAAGCAATATGAACAGCCAACAGTAGGGACACTAATACGATCACTTATATGCAACGTGTAAAAAAAAAAAAAAACTGAGGAAGAAGAGTCGGCCTACTAGCCAGTTTGTGATTCGTCCCCGGCCGCAGTCAGATTTGTAATGGAAGCAGGTCAGTTTAGAAAAATGTACAGTTTTGTACATGAGCTGCAGCCAGGACGAAATTAACCCTTTACGCACGTCACGCATCACACACACACACACACACACACACACACACACACACACACACCAGTGTGATTAGAACGGTCAGTGCACCGTGATTAGCTGCTAATATTAAATGTGCTTTCGGCGTTGGCTGGCGCTGAGCCAGAGACGGACGGCTCAGCGCTGTCATATCACAACTTAGTTTTCAGTGTTTTCAACCACATAATGTTTCTTTTAGGTTTTAGGTTTCAGACATATAATTTCATTTCACATACGTAGGTACTAAACAAACAATACAATACATTTAGAGAGACACAGAGTTTGTAAAATACACACTGATGTCTATGGAAACGGCAATAATATTCCTTTCCATAATAATTAGACACGTTTTATTCATATCAATCAGATACACATTGTGAAAGTAACTTTAAAGTTTACTCTATTCTTCTCCCAGTTCACCGGTCACTTACTTTCATGTATTTTGGGAGAAGTGGATGAATTAACGTGTTGTAGCCTAAATCCAACAGATCCGATTCTCTGAACTGTGGCACTATGACGGCGCCCATCGCTCACAGCTCAACTAACGCGATCGTTATAAAGGTGTTTAGACAACAAAACTCACCCACTTGCATTTATTTGACAATCTGAATATCAGATATTTCATGCTAACATGCTAACAAATGTGTGAATATTTTTAATAAAAAGGAAAACGGCATAAAGCATATCATCATTCATTCAGTGCTGTTGTGGCTGCGGTGTGTCACGTGACAAGCAATGACGCGTCACCATGGAAACCATAAAGTAAATAACGGTCTAAATAACAGTCAGCCAGAATATTTTACATTTATGTGAAAGGGTTAAATCGCCGGCAGAATGGCTAGCAGAAAGCGTAAGGAGAAAGGTGGATGGGAAAAAGTAAAAGAAAAGAGGGCCAACTTTCTCGAGACTGATGCAGCAAAATGTAAAAAGCTCACAGAGCTTTTTGGTTGCTGTGCAACTGCCAGCAGCACTGCATTGCTTAGCCAGAGTGTAACATTAGAGGACCAGCAAGTGGAAGCTGAGCCTGAGCATCCACAGCCTGGTCATGATGAGGGACAGACAGCAGAGTTAACTTCACATCAGCAAGAGGTCCTGGTAAGTGCCAGTAGCAGGACACATTAAAATAGCTTGTCTTTATCCCTATCTTAGCGAATCAGTAGGGGTTCAATCTTCAGCTGGCTAATAAGCTATCTTTAAATTCATTTGTTTATTCAGGTTGAAGATAGTTGCAGTACAAAAGATGACAGGGAGAGTGCAGGGAAGTGCCAGAATGTCCCAGGATGCTCTACAGCACAACATTTCAAACGGCCCAAGTCAGATAGTCACAGCCTGGAACAATTTTTTGCTAACCACCCTCAGCAAAAGCCTAAAAACCTAGTGGCGAATGGCCGGATGATGGGCCTATTTGGGAGAAAGTCCAGGGCTGTTTTTTAGCCCCAGTCCGTCCCTGGAAGAGGGTAGAAACGTTTTTAGCCTTGTATTACTTACAATGCACTGAATTATTAGCTGAATTCTGAAACATTTTTTAGATTTTATATCTATACCTATCTATAAAATGACTCGAAGATGACGTCAAGATACTATACAAAAAAATACTAACATAACACTTTTTTAGTCATTACAGTCTGATGGCTGAAAAGAAAACCACCCACTTATGGCAGCGCTTCACCCAGCCAACACCAGGGAAGGCCAAATGCAATATATGCAGCAAGACGGTAAGCATGGGGGCTGAGAAAGGTAAAAGTAAAAATACTACAAACATGTGGAATCACCTGAAGGCAAACCACCTCCAGGATTACAAAGAAGCAGTAAAAGAAAAAGATGCAGCAGCAGCTGCTGCTTCCGCCAATCTCAGTCAGCCTACTGTAGCACAAATATTCGATTCGCAAAGAAAATGGCAAAATTCTGACCAGAGGTCAAAAAAGATTGATACACAAATATTGAAATGATTGCTACAGGCAACCAGCCATTTACAGTGGTCTCGGAAGTTGGCTTTCGGCATTTGATTGCAACACTGGAACCCCGGTATAGCCTCAAGACTGAAAAATACTACCGCACAGACATGCTGGAAAACATAATGAAAGATGTGGAGAGGAAAATCAAAACACTGATCACCTCAGAGAATGCTGGCCCTCATTTGTCACGACAGACTGTTGGTCTGGGGAGACGGAGTCATTGATGAGTCTAACATGCCATTTCATTAATAGTGACTGGGAAAGAAAACAAGTGGTACTAAATGTTAAGGCCATGTCTGGCTCCCACACTGGAGAATACATCAGCAAGGTGCTCCTTAGCATGCTGAAACATTGGGACATCACCCACAACAGAGTTGTGCTTGTGCTCCGAGACAGTGGTGCTAATATGATTAAAGGCCTCGGATTGGCAGAAATACCAGATCTCAGCTGCAGTGCACACACATTACAACTTGTGGTAAATGAGGGCATCAGCAGTCAGAGAGCAGTGGGGGATGTTATCGCCAAGATAAAGACATGTGCTACACACTTCAGCCACTCTGTGCTCGCAAAACAGTGTCTGAGTGACATTCAAGAAGAACTTGACCTCCCCCGGCACAGCATAATTCAGGCTGTTCCCACCCGTTGGAACTCCACGTTACACTTGTTGCAGAGGATGCTGGAGCAGAAGTGTGCTCTGAAAATGCAGGAGAACATGGAAAATTTACAACCCCAACTGCAGAACAGTGGGCCCTCATCTCAAATTTGATCGAGACACTGGGCCCCGTTGAGGAAGTCACTTTTGAGAGGAGTAAGGCAGAGGCGTCCATCTCCTGCGTCATTCCCAGCATTGCTGTGCTGAAGATGGTGCTTCAGGCAGAGGGTCCCACTACCAGTGGCATCAAAACACGATGGAGGAGAACAGATGTTTGGTGTTGGCGACGCTGCTGGATCCTCGCTATAAGGGTCAGATCTTTGCAGTGGAGACACTGAATAAGGCCAAAGAATGGGAGAACGCCATCGTGTCTGAACAGTGCAAAACAGCCACCACTGGAGTCCAAGAATCAGATCCGAAACGGAGACAGGTGGAGGAAAAGGAAGAACAACCCGGTCCCTCTGGTCTTCTTGAACAGATGTACGCAAACATTTTGGGGGCACATGGTGGAACTCCTGCTGAAGAAAATGATGAGCAACACATCACTGAGCAGCTGGATCAGTACCTCCGAAAGCCACAGATTGACAGACAGACTGGTCTGCCACTAGAATGGTGGAAAGAGAATGCATCCCGCCTATACCTTCTTGCACCACTTGCAAGAAAATTCCTCTGTCCACTGCCATCCTCTGTTCCCAGCGAGAGAATATTCAGTGAGATTGGGATTATCTATGAAAAGAAGAGGAGCAGGCTCACGGGGGAACATGCAGAGCAGTTGTGTTTCCTGCACTACAACCTGCAGCTCTTAAACTGGGAGTATTAGCCTAAGAACTTTCAGTGGAGAATGGGTGGGCTGAAGAAGACTCAGGGTCTGGAAGTTGGATTAAAACTAAATATAATATTATGCACATTCCTTTTTGTATTGTTGTTTACAAATCTTCCTTCCCTCAGAAACAAGGAGATGGCGCTGCTAAGTCAATTGCACTAAAGCAGAATATCTAATGCTGCTAAGTCAAGTGCACTAAAAACGTGTTTTTCACTTAGTAACTTCAAGACTGTTTTATTGTGATTAAGATTTATTGTGTTCACTTGTTACTTACTGTATACATTTTTATTCAAACCTAAAACAAAGAAATCTTGCTGGTTGCTACTGTGTGTCAGCACTACTATTGTTAAAATTGTTCATTTATTTTATTGTTCTCAGAAGTTTGATAAATGCTGCTAAGTGCACTGAACCTTATTTTTTTCATTGAAAAGTTTATTTGACACTTTATTTTCCTCTTATTTTCTTCTGCACTGCATTTCCGAGCGTTTTCCCTGGTTTCATGTCTCTTGGTTTTCTGGATTTTTTCGCCTGTTCCGTGGATTACTCTTTATACAATATGTTTTTACATTATACATTTTTAATTTAAGTGTACAAGTGCAGATTGGTCAAGTGTTCAATACATTTTTTTGTTGAGAAATTTTGTCTATCTTAAGTAATTATTTGTGTTACATTTTATCTTTCAAATAAAAGGTTCAAATAAGAGGTTAAAAACAAGCACATATCGGCCAAAAAAAATCGGCAGCATTAATCGGCATCGGCCTGAAAAAACCCATATCGGTCGACCTCTATATGTGACCACAATGACAAAAAACTACTAATAAAATAACATTTGTCAAAATATTTTTTTTGTAATGTACCAAGTTATGTCCCCTAAAAGCATTAGCTGATTTATTTTTTTTTGGCAAGCAAAAAATACATTTTAATAGAAATATACCCAAATAAATTGGAATCTAATCAAATTGAATAAAAATCAGAATCTAATGAAGAGCTCATGAATCGGAATCAAATCTGTAAAAGTTTATCAATACCCAGCTACAGGACATAAATTTTACACTTCTCCTTATTCATTCATTTCAATTTTAACCTAAAATATTGATGATAAAAATTGTCCATTTGTCAACTTCCCAATAAAATTACATTTATTAGCTCAGTTAACAGACAATTTTTTTTTTTCATCATAAATCCCATGTTTACAATCCAGGACCAGTCTGTGAGATTACAAATCATCTATCACTACTCAGACATGTTTTCCCAGAAAAAGAACAGATGTTACTAAATAACTCCCTCTATAGGTTTTCCCTGACAAGCTACAGTATATCCTCATGTACAGTGCAATCATTGGTTTTTTGCTCCAAACTCAAGATGAACAAAAATCTAAAAAACTTTTACAGGCAAAAAAAGATTAAAAGGTAACCAACAAGAAACTGGGCTGTTTTAAAGGCAAAGGTGGCCACACCAAATATTGATTTATTTTATTTTTTTACGATGTTAACAATGAACAATAAAAATGAAAACAATTTATGGTTTTATTTTTGAAGACATCCTCACTATGCAACATTTTTCATAAGTGCCTAAAACTTTTGCACAGTACGTTTTTTTTTTTTTTTTTTTTTTACAAAGTTTCATCAAAATGACCAAGCTAAACTAAATTATATTTTACTACCCCAACAATCATCTATTGTATCAACGTGATCAAGATCACTAACAGAGTTTGATTTAGGCAGTGACTTTTATTTTAATTGATGGATTATTGGTTGAGCATTATAGAATGTGTGGAATTAAGCTGTAATCTGTTTTAATTTAATTCCTTTTAAAGTTTCATACCCTGACAAACTAAAGTAATTCAGGCAAAGCCATCAGAGACCATCCTTTAAACATGTAATGCCATGTGAAGCCCAATAATGTGAAGGTACCACATCATATGACCAGCTGAATGCTCTACTTTGAGTGCCTTTAAGTACCAAATAATTAATAAAATTCTGCAGGACAATGACTGACAAAAAATGCATCTCTCATTGAATGCATTTTCACATATGAATTGAATCAAAAAAGCTTATGAAGCCATCTGTCTGATCACAGCATTACTGGCATCCCAAATGACACCAACTATCATGTCAATGTGGTCATCAAACACGAAGCGATATTATGGTATTTTATGCATTTCAGATGCTAATTCTCCAAAGCTGATCCTTGCCACGAGGACAATTGTCAATCAACAACACAGATGCTATATGAAGACTGTAGTATGAGAAGAAACACTTGTTTTAACCATATACATTTCACCAACTGTCCGAACAACCCGTGTAGTAAATGGTTTAATATGACAGACTATAACTGCATTTTTTTATTCGCCTTTATCGTGAGATCTATATAATGAGCATAGTAATAAATGCTTTTTCTTACCCAACAAATGTAAAATGTATACATAATATAGCACTGGAATCAGGCAAGAGACAATGGCAGGTTGGTTGCAACTACCACATGCTTCATCATTTCACCCCTCCGACCTCCTCTAGCAACTTACCGTGCGATGAATGTGTATTAGCCTACTCCCGTATTAATCCATCAACGTTCATTTAACGTGGATATAAAAAAATATGCTACTCCATTTTCTGTATTTTTCGCAGCGTTTCGGTGGCGCTGGGTTTGATGTTTGATTGGAGATGAGTGATTAGAGGCGATCACGAACGCTCAACGAGTTAACACACACAGACGCTAAGAAGAGTTGTGGGCGGGGCTGGGATGCTAATATCCAATCCTATAGCGAAGGCGTTTCTCATTAATATTAATAACATAGTGTCCGTTCACCCAGTGGACTGTCAGTGTGATCAAATTCATTTTCATGATTCTCGCCTTCGTTTATGGAATGATATTCCGGACATTATTCAAAAGGAATTGCAAATTGTATTTGCAATTGCGTTTTCACTTTGTGGACGCATAAAATGTGACATAATCCAAACGCAATTGCAAATCGCGCATTACCGTTTGCATTTTCGTTTAAGCGAACGCACAGTGACTGCCAAATTACAAATGGAAAAGCAAAGTCCGTTTGCAACTGTGTTTCCCATATCTTACGAGTTTTGGCCCTGTCATATTTAAATAGCTATTTCAATTACCACGTCTGCTTTTTCACTTTCTCAGCATTGCGTATGTAGCCAGCCAAAACTCAAATGGAATACTATTTTTTTTTTTTTTTAATTAACAAACAGAACAAGACGATACATACAAGAAATATAAACAATCTTTCAAAACAAAAGAGAAATTATGGTTCAGAAAGGAAAAGTTAAGGGAGGAAATGTGAAAGAAATTTAAATATATTCAACAATAGTCTAAAAAGAAAAGAGAGTAAGAGAAGAAAGAAAAAAAAAGGGAGTAACAAAAGAAAAAACATTAAGAGAGAATATTAAACATGGGACTAATTCTGGATGTTTATGTTTTCATTGCTTTCTTGTTAACAGAAGTTGAAATTGTATTTAAATACATCTTCAATTTTTCTTTGAAAAAGCTAAAGTGGGGTTTACTTTTCATATATTTACATTTATGGATATGAAACTTTCCAATATATAAAAGAAGGTTTATACAAAAACATGCATTAATTAGATTCTTGTCTTTAACATAAACTCCAAAAAGAATGTGTCTATATGATAAAGAAAAGTTACATAAAACCTTTTGGACAATCACAGCATCAATATTCTTCCAGAAAGACCGAGTAAAAAGACATTCCCAAAACAAATGATCAACAGTTTCAGAGGAGGCTTCACAAAAAGAGCAGAAAGTATCAATATAATTTCTAAATTTCTTTAAAAAAGTATTTAACTGGATAAAATCTATGAATAATTTTATAGGATATTTCTTTAACTTTATTAGTTAGAAAGAATTTCTGAGGAAGTGTCCAAACATATGACCATTTAATATCATCAAAAAGGTTATTCCAATAAGAAATGAAGGAAGGAATTGAAGTAACAGGGTCCAAAAATAATGACCTAATTTTATAATTGGATTTATGTATTGAAAAACAAATAGAACCAACCACAGTAGATTCAGGGCTAGGGGAGAAACAGAAGTCACTGTAGCACTATTATTGTTTCTAAACAGCATACAGATTTCCAAAGAGATGGCCTTGAAAACTATATTAAATTCTTTACTAGATACTGGGAATTGGTATCCTGAAACAAAATCGGAATAATTAAATAAATTACCTTCACTATCAAATAGCTGGTTTACTAATATCACCCCATTATTGAACCAGTTTTCAAGAAATAAAGATTTCCTCTTATGAAGATTATTACAGTTGTTCTGTGGTATCCTACATTTCTGAATATACTACATGTTACAAATTAAAAAATTGTGTGGCGAGAAATTATGCTTGTAAATAAGTTTCCAAGCCATAAGCATCTGCTGATGATAATTGGAAAGTTTGACAGGAAGTTTACTAATTGAATAATTGCACATTAAAAGAAAATGTATACCTCCTAATTGAGAAAAAATATATCTTGGGATTATACTCCAAATAGAAGATTGATTGTGAAGGAAACGTTTAAGCCAATTAATTTTTAAGGTATTGTTAAGAGAATCAAAAACAATGAAATTTAAGCCACCTTTATTATAAGAATTCAAAATAACTGATTTTCTAATACACAAATGGAATACTAATTCCCTTAGTATTTCCATTTCCGATGCCTTACACAGAAACCTGTCAATCAGGGTCAATGGTGGGATTATGCTATGGAGCGTGTTTGTCTTGGGAAGTGACGTCACTCACAGTCGACGGTCAAGAGGTGATGCCCTGAACAGACGCCGGTTTATCAAATCAAATCAAATCACTTTATTGTCACACTACCATGTACACAAGTGCAACAGTAGGTGAAATTCTTGTGTGCAGTTCCGAGCAACATAGCAGTCATGACAGTGACGAGACATATACCAATTACAGTAAACAACATACACAAAACAATTTACAAATCAAATGTACACATACACAACACAATAATTATATACAATGTACAGTAAACAATACACACAATATACAATACAATAAGTAGGAGTATATGAAAAAAAAAAAAAATATATATATATATATATATATATATATATATATATATATATATATATATATATATATATATGAAGTAGTATATTGAGGAGAATATGTTGACAGTCCAGTGTGAGATTATAGATGAATAAAGTGCAGTGCTAATTACTGATCCTGATAGACTGTGAGTGATGTCACTTCCCAAGACAAACACGCCCCATAGCATAATCCCACCCTTGACCCTGATTGACAGGTTTCTGTGTAAGGCATCGGAAATGGAAATACTAAGGGAATTAGTATTCCATTTGAGTTTTGTCTGGCTACATACGCGACGCTGAGAAAGTGAAAAAGCAGACGTGGTAATTGAAATTGCTATTTAAATACGACAGGGCCAAAACTCGTAAGATATGGGAAACACAGTTGCAAACGGACTTTGCTTTTCCATTTGAAATCTGGCAGTCACTGTGCGTTCGCTTAAACGAAAATGCAAACCGTAATGCGCGATTTGCAATTGCGTTTGGATTATGTCACATTTTATGCGTCCACAAATTGAAAACGCAATTGCAAATACAATTTGCAATTCCTTTTGAATAATGTCCGGAATATCATTCCATATTCGTAGTAGTAGAATTTGTTATTTTGCGATGAGGATACGCATAAGGGAATCTGATTCATTTTAACAAATCGGTTCGTTAGGACGTTCCTTTGGGATGAACTGATTAAAAAATGATTCACTTGAGTCATCACTGAACGTGTTCCCGTGCGGCATTATATGGAGGCCTACTTATATTACTTTTGTGATTAACTGTCTTTGTATTGTTTACTGTTAAAAATGAGAGCACTGTTAAAATTTTTCCCAACTTCCCAATATTGATAATAATGTCAAAGGCATATTTTGCGTTCAATACAAGTTAAGCTCATTCCACAGCATGTGTGGCATATTGTTGATTATCAATTTTTTATTTTTTATTTTGATTCGTCACTCATTTTCTTTAAAAACAAAAAAGAAAGCAAAAAAGAGGTTCCAGTTAGGCCCTTACAATGGAAGTGAATAGGGATAATTTTTTTAAGGGTTTAAAGGCAGAAATGTGAAGCTTTTAATTTTATAGAAGCAATTACATTAATTCTTCTGTTTCAACTTGTGTACTATTTGAACTGTAACGTTGTTTAAATTGTCATTTTTACAGTCGTTTTATGGTTTGTTGACATTACATCGTCATGGCAATAAGTAAAATTTTATATAACTTTACACAGAAAAGCTTAGTAAGTGATTTTATCACACTTAAATAGTTAACATATTGTTACATTTACATTTATGCATTTGGCATTTTATCCAAAGCGACTTACAGAGCCCTTAATTACAGGGACAATTCCCCTGGAGCAACCTGCAGTTAAGTGCCTTGCTCAAGGACACAATGGTGGTGGCTGTGGGGTTCGAATCAGTGTCCTTCTGATTACCAGATTACCAGTTATGTGCTTAGACCACTACAGCACCACAACTCCATATCTTGTTAATATCTTGTGGCTATGCTTTTTGCAGAAAAAGAGGGACAAGACAAAATTTGTTTTTATGATAATCAACGTTATGCCACAAATGCTGTCGATTAAACTTAACTTGTGTTGAAACTGGAATATTCTTTTAAAACTGGAGTTTGTAATTGCTGCGCCAGTAGCGTCACAGAACAGAATTGCAAACTAAATGTTTTTCTTTTTTTCGAACAGCCTTCTAAATACAGCCCCTGTCTACTTTTTATCAAACAAACAGATAGTCCCACCCCTGCTATAAAAAGGAATTTTTATAGCTCCACAGAGATACAGTGTTTACAGTTTTTGAGAAAATTAAACTACAAATGGCTAACTTGGATTTGCACTTTAATCTGGGATGGGAGAAAGTATTTTAACCAGAAAACAGGAAAAATTTAAACACGTCAGCTTTAAGCTAGCCTAATAATATTTACTATTCAAAACCGTTGGCATAGTGTTACCATCTCACAATTTTATTCCTGAATAAGTCATCCCGTTGAACTGAGTGTTCTACAAACTTTACGAATCAGTTTGATTGAATTGTCTTAAAGAATCGATTCAAAAGAACAATTCGTACGCAATTCGGACATCACTAGCACACACATTGCTCACAGAGCCTGGTGTCAAACAATCAGTAACCCACTCTGGCTTCCCCAAACCAACAACTGAACATATAGCTGTGGTATGACTGGTCACCACCCAGTGCAGTTGACTCCAATTGCGTTTGTGCTTGAATTATTTATTAGGAAAGGGATGAGAGTGCATCACACGTGTTTAGGAGGTGGAATGCTGCCATAGAACAGCGCAAATTATGAAACGCAAGAAAGCGTCTAACGTGAACGCCTAGAGTCAGGGCTCACTCGGCAGCTGGCGTTAGATGATAATTTGTCATGGCAAGCGCTATACACGCATCTCTTTGCGTTGCGGATGTGTTATCAGGCGTTTAATGTATGCAGTTTGGACAAAGGGACTGGAATAATGCAGCGAGCGCATGTTGCTCTGTTGTGTTTCCCTTCAGGCCAGCAGCTCCCAATGCATCTGCAAGGAAAGACCCTCTTTTGTGTTTAATCAGTAACTAAAAGACCAGCCCTAGATCCCAGACTGAAACCCATGTCCTCTTTAATTATTGACTCTGGCAGAGGATATCGTTGCATTACTAAATAATAATTTTAAATGAATATTTATTAGGCTAAACAACAATTAATTATTACGTAGTAACTATTAAATTATATATAAATTATATTTATCCAACACATCCAACCTCTTCTGCCATTTAATTCCTCTGAAGAAAAAAAATGCACTATACATAACAGATTACAGATATGTATTAGATTTGCACTACGTATGTGTGTGTACGTACGTATGTGTATAATTATTTTTTATTCTTATTATCTATGTCTCGCTGCTGTTTTTGAATTGTCTTTGTATTGTTGTGCACTGGAAGCCCCTGTCACCAAGACATATTCCTTGTATGTGTAAGCATATTTGGCAATAAAGCTGATTCTGATATTTTATAGACTGCATTTGTAATGCACAACACATTATTAAGCCATTAATAACTTTTATATACAGGTCCTTCTCAAAAAATTTGCATATTGTGATAAAGGTCATTATTTTCCATAATGCAATGATAAAAATTAAACTTTCATATATTTTAGATTCATTGCACACCAAATGAAATATTTCAGGTCTTTTATTGTTTTAATACTGATGATTTTGGCATACAGCTCATGAAAACCCAAAATTCCTATCTCAAAAAATTTGCATATCATGAAAAGGGTCTCTAAATGAGCTATTAACCTAATCATCTGAATCAACTAATTAACTCTAAACACCTGCAAAAGATTCCTGAGGCTTTTAAAAACTCCCAGCCTGTTTCATTACTCAAAACCGCAATCATGGGTAAGACTGCCGACCTGACTGCTGTCCAGAAGGCCATCATTGACACCCTCAAGCAAGAGGGTAAGACACAGAAAGAAATTTCTGAACAAATAGGCTGTTCCCAGAGTGCTGTATCAAGGCACCTCAGTGGGAAGTCTGTGGGAAGGAAAAAGTGTGGCAAAAAATGCTGCACAACGAGAAGAGGTGACCGGACCCTGAGGAAGATTGTGGAGAAGGACCGATTCCAGACCTTGGGGGACCTGCCGAAGCAGTGGACTGAGTCTGGAGTAGAAATATCCCCGCATTCCCCAGGTCAAGCCACTTTTGAACCAGAAACAGTGGCAGAAGCGCCTGACCTGGGCTACAGAGAAGCAGCACTGGACTGTTGCTCAGTGGTCCAAAGTACTTTTTTCGGATGAAAGCAAATTTTGCATGTCATTCGGAAATCAAGGTGCCAGAGTCTGGAGGAAGACTGGGGAGAAGGAAATGACAAAACGCCTGAAGTCCAGTGTCAAGTACCCACAGTCAGTGATGGTCTGAGGTGCCATGTCAGCTGCTGGTGTTGGTCCACTGTGTTTTATCAAGGGCAGGGTCAATGCAGCTAGCTATCAGGAGATTTTGGAGCACTTCATGCTTCCATCGGCTGAGAAGCTTTATGGAGATGAAGATTTCATTTTTCAGCACGACCTGGCACCTGCTCACAGTGCCAAAACCACTGGTAAATGGTTTACTGACCATGGTATTACTGTGCTCAATTGGCCTGCCAACTCTCCTGACCTGAACCCCATAGAGAATCTGTGGGATATTGTGAAGAGAAAGTTGAGAGACGCAAGACCCAACACTCTGGATGAGCTTAAGGCCGCTATCGAAGCATCCTGGGCCTCCATAACACCTCAGCAGTGCCACAGGCTGATTGCCTCCATGCCACGCCGCATTGAAGCAGTCATTTCTGCAAAAGGATTCCCGACCAAGTATTGAGTGCATAACTGAACATAATTATTTGAAGGTTGACTTTTTTTGGTATTAAAAACACTTCTTTTATTGGTCGGATGAAATATGCTAATTTTTTGAGATAGGAATTTTGGGTTTTCATGAGCTGTATGCCAAAATCATCAGTATTAAAACAATAAAAGACCTGAAATATTTCAGTTGATTTGCAATGAATCTAAAATATATGAAAGTTAAATTTTTATCATTACATTATGGAAAATAATGACCTTTATCACAATATGCTAATTTTTTGAGAAGGACCTGTATGCATTATATTGTTAATACCAATTAAAAATTCTTTCCTCTTTATTTTTCTGGTATTTTTGTATGTATGCATGTGTATTAATGACAATAACCAATTTTCATAATGCAATATTTCAATGACCATGGATCAAATCTGACAACATCAGCAAGAAAATACCATAATTTAACTGCATGTCAATTTTGCATAAAAGTTTTCTAAGTGCACCATGTGCACTTATGTGTTCTGGAAATGAATAGTATAGTCACTGATAACTCACAATATTAATAAAAATAAAAATAAAAAACTACATAGAATAATAATAATCCTCCAGTGAATGAAAATGATCATTAACCTCAGAGATAGAAAATAGAAAAAGCAGATTGTCAGAAAAGTGCACAGATACACTTTGTTTTAGATCTGCAATGGAGTTGTGTCGTAATTTGATGTCTGTTGAAAAGCACAAGTGGGGAGAAGTGAACAGCGATCAAAAAATAATATTGGACAAAAAAACAGAGGGTAAAAGGGGGCTAGATACATTTGAGGAACTCCCCAAACCGAACTCAGACTGATCTCACCATGAAATCAGAAACACTAGGTTGGCATTTGTTTAGCTAATATTGCTCCATGCTTCCTGAAATGTGAAACACTGCCCCCAGTGGCCAAAGCGGTAAGGGTTGTTGGGTATATGAGCACATGTGAGTTCCATTTTCCTGGTGAGATGTCAACAGATGGGCACAAAAAGTGAGTTGTGAAGAGAGTTGTTTTCAGCTGTACAGGCTGTAATACAGTGAAGAGGAATGTATATGCTTGTCAATGATTTTGCAGTTTGTTGAAACTTTCTGGTTTCAACTTAGGATCCAAACCTGGGACTATCATGCTGCTAATGGAATGGAGCCGATGCAAAAATATCTGATAGGAGCTTTTGCTTTCTTTAGTCTATGTTTGAGTGGAGTGGAAAAATCAAGAAATAACTGAAAAAGTCAACAGAGCACACTGTGAAGGACAGTTTTGTCTTCATACACCTAAAGCAAATGCTTTCACTCTTAAACCAATTTGAAGTTTGTTCAGCAGGATCCAATCATAAAATGTAAATATGAAATGCAAGTTTCATGTTTTTTTGCATTTATATTGACAATTTTTTTTTGTAGTTGTGAAAATATCAATGTTGAGTTTATGGTCACCATTTTAATTCAGATTCATGAACATATTCCTTCGGACTCGGCCTCTTATGGATTCAGTCTTTAGTCCGACTCGTTTAAAGGGGTCATGACATGGTTTTTTTTATTGCATTATTATGTTCCCTTAGGTGCAATTATAGTATTAATATATTTTTTTTTAAGAAAAACTTTTAAAATCTAGTGATTTATGACCTTTTCCCACCCTGTTTCTCATCCTCTGATTCAAACAGTCTGTTTTGGGGGCGTTTCCATTGAAGACCTCAGTGTTAACGCCCACTGTTATGATTGGCTAACGTCAGTGCCTATGTATCAATTATTGACGCCCCCAGCCAGAACAATATGCAAGTAAACTAAGTAAAAACACTGTGATTATTCATAATGAATGAAATTGCGCTTTAAAAAGTAGTTTAAAGTTTAAAATAGATTACTTACAGTTTGCGTCGTCGTTGTTCCCAGAATAGTCGGCACGGACTTATCTTTGAGCAACAGTTTTCTGGCAAAGCCAGCATCATATTGAGATTTGTTCTCAAAACAGTCATCCTTAAAATGTACAGAACAAACGCTTAAGTTAACACTGCCGTGACTGGGACGTCCTCAAAAAATAAACTGCATCCATTTTTCCCTGACGTCTGGATCTTTCAGCAGCTTATTCAGAGGTTTTGTTTGACCACAGCCAGGAACAGCACATCTGTGTGGCATCGTAATTTTCCTGTGCACAAGTAGTCTCTGTCAGAGCTCGCTGTCCATCGACTGAACACTTGTGAGGCGACGGCGATACTGAAATCAGCGTAGTTGTCTTGCGCTTAAAGCGTAGTTATCTTGTGCTGGAGGCGGTCATATGCAAACGCTGTTACGTCACTTCTAACCGACACGTCACTTCTAACCATGAATCCAGAACGAGCTGTATTTTGAGCTTGATTAAATAAATGATTCGTTTAGAATGGGGAGGACGTCTTAAAATATTAAACTTGCAGGACGTTTTAATGATACAAAGACCTCTTATATACCAAAAGATCAAGGCAAATTTGGTTTCTCATGTCATGACCCCTTTAAGGTGGACTCAAACCCAACACTAGTTGATATAGCATGTTGCTTTGCTGTTGCTAGTGTGTTCAGGGTGGTTGCTATTTAGTTGATTACTGGCCCAAGTCAAAACAGCCCACCCACAAGTCTCTAGATATGGCTTGGGCATCTACTTCAAAGTATGTATGGATAGTTTCACCCGTTTAATCATCTGCCAGATAACACAATCTGATAGAAAAGGATGATTTGACCACAGAAACAGTGCAGGACAAGTTAATGACTTTTTGGAACAAATAAATTAGCCTGTCTTGTATTCATCATATATTGATCAATTGAGATATTATAAAGGAAGAAAATATTTAAAAGAAACATTGCGCAGTTATGCTAATAAACACATGAATGAGCTGAACAGTGTGACTGCAATTGTTGTATTAGTGCATCTCAGAATAACAAATTAATTAAATCATTGAAGTGAAAATCATTGTAGCCCAAAATATTATAACATAGTGGAAACATCCCTTTATATTTAAATTAAATTGTAACGCAGGGAAGTCAAGAGAGCTGGATCTAGGTGCAGCAAAGCATTTTAATGAACAAATAAACAAATACAAATAACTGGGAGACACAGGAACAAAATAAAACATCCACAAGGGGAGACAAAAACATACAGGAGAAAACATCCACGTAGGGCACGGGCAAAACACGGTAGGTCAGGATACATACAACAACTGACCAAGAACAAGCAACCAACAGGGCATTATATACAAAAAGACTAAAGAGTAGACGAAACACAGGTGAGGACAATGGAAAACAGCTAGCAGTGATGAGGGCAGGGAATTATGGGAAGTGTAGTCCATGGGGAACAGATGACAGAGGCAAAACACAGGGCAGACAACGGGGAATCTTGACAAAAGTTCTGTGTAATACCTTAAAGTCTTCATTACCAAACATTTTCCCCAAACATTGCAGTGATAATATACCTTTATAGTGATATGTGAAAAGTTTTGGCAGTAGAACCTACCATTAAATAATTAGATATTTCAGCAATATTTCAACAACAAATTTAAAACACAAAACAATTTATGCTGCAGCAAAATGTTGATGTTAACATACAAAAAAAGAGTCCAACAGAAATTTTAATATACAAGCATACTTTTATCTGTTAAAATGTACCTTTATTATGTAATTGCCTGTTACGTTGTAGCTGGCAATGACGATGTGATGAACCAAAGTGCAGCTTTACTAAATAAAAATGAAATCCAAAACCTTAACTTTAAATAAGAACAGACTAAGACTTCAAAAGTGCTACCAAACAAACATCAATACTAGACAAGAGACAATAACAAACACGAGGGCTTAAATACACAGACATGGGGGAACATAAACCAATGATCAAACAGAACACTAAACAAGTTAACAAGACTAATAACTTAAAACCAATTACAAACTAGAACTAATAACAAAGTAATCAAACAATGAACCAATGAAAACAAGACACATGAACATGGAGGGAAAACAGGACATGAACTTTTCAAAATAAGAGACAAGAAAAACAGAGGGTTGTTCCATAAAACAAGATTAAAAAATAAGCCAGGCTTATTTTGGTTAGTCAGACTAATTGTCGGTGAATTCTGTTTCATAAAGCAAACTTCAAATAGTTCAAACTCTGCTGGGAAACTAGCCTGGTCCGGGGCAGGCTAACAGTCAGGCTAAGCCTGAAATGATGCTTAACCAGAATACCGTTTTAACACTGACCCACTGGGAATGTGATATTACATCGGACTCTCTGGCATGCTGCCATTTTATTTCATGTAACCACTATCAGTCCAACAATGAAAACAAATGCACTTTAAAAATAAATGTAATACATTCGAACATACAAAAAGTGAAACAAATGTAAAGAAGTAAAGGTAGGCCTATTTGTTTAGTTGGTGTGATTTTTGTAATGAATCAATTAAATGTCTATAAATAGGGAGCTCCACCCATATGTGTAGGAGGACGCATAGTCATGGCGTGTCCTTTCATTGATGAGGTGGTGGATGAGGGAGCGATAATCATACGCAGGGCATTTCAAAGAGAACGTACTTTCAGGGACAGGGCAGACCCGTTGGCTTTTTCTGACTACTACCTGCATGAGCGGTATAGATTCTCGAGGGAAGGGATAGCATATATTTGTAGATTACTGAGCCCACACATCGCAAATAGCACACGGCGCAATAAAGCGCTCGCAGTCCCACAGACTGTGTGCATTGCACTTCGCTTTTTTGCCAGCGGAACATTTTTGTACACAGTTGGAGATGCAGAGAATATCAGCAAAGCATCGGTTTGCCGCTCTGTACGAATTGTGTACCTGTCTTTAAAAAAAATACTTAATGTGTTCATCACCTTCCCTGGCCACAGAGTGATTCACAGTATTAAACAGGCCTTTTATGGAATCGCTGGTAAGTTCAAATAAGAACTATATAGAAAATGGAAATATTTATTGTCTGTTAATGTAAGACAGGCAATTGACAGACAAACACTTAACTTTTGTAGCTTTCCCAAATGTTATCGGAGCTCTGGACTGCACCCACGTGTGCATAAAGCGCTCGTCTAGTCCGCATGAAGCAGACTTCGTTAATAGGAAATCATTACACTGCATCAATGTACAGGTACAGTCCCACTGAGATTATATTGTAGGCTAGAAGCGATTGTTCTTTACAATAAGCTGGGCACCAGTGTTCTATTCCTTGCAAATGCATTAACAATTCTATTTATATATATCTATGTAAGTCCAATGTAGTGACCTACATTTTTAATTATTTAAATGTAGAGGCAAAATGGCCTGGCTCAGTGCATGATTCCAGAATCTTTCGGGCCTCTTCTCTTTCCCACCAACTGGCACAAGGTATGTTAGTCACTTAATATATATAGCAAAAACTACAGCTTTAAAATACCTTCACCAAATTCAATGCTTACATTTTTTCTTTTTTTTTGATTCAGGTCAATTCTCAGGAGTTTTGCTGGAAGACAAGGGATATGCATGCCTGCCTTATCTCTTGAATCCCTATCAGGAGACGCAGACTGAGGCACAGCACAACTACAATATTGCCCATGCACGCACAAGAGCTCGTATAGAGATGGCATTTGGGCTCATCAAGTCAAGGTTCCAGTGCCTGAATTACCTCAGAATTTCCACAAAGGGCATGTGACATTGTAGTTGCATGTGTTGTGCTACATAACATTGCCTGTCTGAGGAGAGAGAGGCAACCAAGGATGGTTGTAGAGCAAGACTGGGACATTGAAGGCATTTTTGATGACAATGAAATAGGCAGGGTTATAAGAGACAGTTATGCCAATAATTATTTTGGTTAATACTGTCCAAACCATGTTAAAAGTTTTCACTTTCCCCTTAATTTACCAGACACACAAGTCATATTTAATTTTTTATTTTATTTAGGTTGAAGCCGGCTGTTGGGGGTGAAAACATACAATTAAATGTGGTCAAAAAACAAAAAGGTCTTGTGTCATTGTTTTAAATATGGCAGTTCTACTTGCATTTTTCTCAAGCTGTTGGATTTCCAGCTCCAACTTTCTCATCTTGAGTTCTTTATATTGGATGTCAGTATCTATGGCCTCCATTTGTTTCAGGAGATACCTTTTGTAGACTCCCTTTATGTTCTGGGTTTTGTAGGAACAGAAATTTAAGTTTTCAATTTGATCTAGTGCTCTTGCTTATAAAAAATAAATAAAATAAACAAAATACCTTTTAAGTAGTGATCTCTTATACTGGATGGAATGGATCCAGATGCTGGTCCCCCCTCTATTCCCTCAATGACAGGCCTCCCTTTATTCATGTCTAATGCCAGCTCCTCTGCAGGAGTAAAGTTGGCTGTTGGTGGCCCTCCCCCAGTGCCAGCAACCTCACTCTTCTTTTTGGCAGCTGCAATTATTAAACATAATGAGACTGGACAGTTGTAACATCAAGCTGGTTATGCTTAAGTACTTACATAGATTTATACTTTATAATTAATACTTACCATTCTGAACAATATTTTTATATTTTATTTTCACCTGCAGCCATGTTCTTTTTTCTTCACTTAATTTGCTGCTGTAAAAGTTACACACACACACTTCAATGTATTGTGACAAACATTTAATTTAACTTTAATAAAATATAGTAATGTAGGCCTACATTAATTGCTACTTACGCATTGAGACGATCAGCAATTTCCTGCCAGCCTTTTTCTCTCGTTTTATTAATTGCTGCGGTATTTCCTTTTTTTGTAATCATGTGTTTAAATTCTTCGTAAGATTCGAGAAGTAATTGCTGCTCAGTTGCCGTGAACATCGCTGCTCTCTCTTTCCCTTTAGTTGCCATGTTAAATTGATGAATCTATGCTGCTTCTTCTTCTTCTTCAATTTTTTAAATGGCGTTTGACAACTATTTGTTGCATTACCGCCACCGCTGGACTGGAGTGTATAACAGGAGTTACATATTTACTATAAAATTAAATTCTTTTCAAAAGGCCTGTATTCTTTAAAAACAAAAACAAAAAATGCAAAATCTTCCCAGCCTTTCTTTGTAAAATATTCCTGTATTCAAATACACTTTCATTGGCTTCTACTTGAGCAATAAGCCTCTGCCTATCTTGATAATATTTTTGACAATGAATTAATACATGCTCTACTGTTTCAGGGCTACCTGATACAATACCCACAGTTTCCATCAACATGCTTTTTCATTAGAAATAAGGTACTATTAAGTCTGGTATCCCCAATTCTCAGCCTGGACAATACCACTTCCTCATGTCTATTTCTGATCGAATCTGCAAACTTTTTAACTTTAGGCTGTATACTAAAAAGATGTCTCCCACCGGGTTCATTATCCCAATGGACTTGCCATTTTTCATAAGATCTTGTTTTAATAATGCTCTTAACCTCTGCTTTGCTGTATTTTATGTCCACATCAATGTTGTCTTTTCCTGCTGCTTTCTTGGCATATATATCAGCCTGCTCATTCCCCTCCACCCCTATGTGGGCTGGAACCCATAAGAAGGAAAATTTTAAACCCGCCTTTTGCAATCCACTCGCTAACTGTAAAATATCCAGAAGAATGTCTTTCCTAGACCCTGAGTGGGAATTCTGGAAACTTAAAAGAGCAGAACTAGAGTCAGATGCTATAACTACTTTTCTATTACCCCCATTACTTTCTACCAGGCCCGGATTAAGAATTCAGAGGCCCCTGGGCACAATGTCTTGTAGGGCCCCCACCCCACCCCACCCCACCCACACAATCAAGCTTTTGAATTTTTGGATACTATTTGCTGGTAACACCTATAGCGAGCAACTAGCTGGCATATGCAAACACATAGTGCCTCACCTTTACCAATCCAGTTATATGAATCAAATTCTTCCATAATTAACACACAAACACGTACACACACCCATTAATGTAGCTTTCCTGTCTGTCTCTCTCTTCCTCTCCTGTCCTCTACTCCTCGGCTCTACAGGGGCTGCCGCTCTTTGTCTCTCTCCCCCTCTCCTCTTCCTGTGATGAAAAGGATGCAAACAGTATAGGTCATCTTAACTCAACTTTTTTACTCTTCTTTATACTCTCTCTTCTTTATACTAAAAAAATTCTGCACTTATTTAGCACTTTATTATTCATGGCCCCTAATGGCACTTTGTTTGATGATTGAATGATAGTGAAATGGTAGTAGACACATTACAAGATGCTGTAAGTATTATGGTATAATATTGGTTGCTTACAATACAAATTACAATTGCTGGTGTATGACCTGTCCAACTATTGACAAATGTACTACATGTAAGTCGCTTTGGATAAAAGCATCTGCCAAATGCCCTAAATGTAAATGTAAATCAAATGTAAAATAAAGCAGCTTGTTTTTTTTTTTTTGATAATACTATATTTCATGTAAGTTGTTTTCTCTCTCTCTCTCTCTCTCTCTCTCTCTCTCTCTCTCTCTCTCTCTCTCTCTCTCTCACACACACACACACACACACACACACACACACACACAATACCTCCTCCTCTCCTCAGGGTCTGTCTGTCTGTCTCATGCTCTCCTCCTCTCCTCAGGGGCTGTCTGTCTATCTGTCTGTCTATCTTAATAATACTAATTTAATAGATCAGATGCACGCACAATTATCCGTGAACTTGATAAATGTTGCAGATATGTTCTTCTAGGATAGCCTGTGCCTACAACAAATTGCTTTCAACTTATGTGTGCAAAATTCAGAATTCAACGAATGTGCAGCAATTTCTACAAATAGAGACATTTTTGTGAATAAAATGTTGTATTTTGTATTAGTGATCATAATTTGCACATGCAACAAAGAGGATGTAGTAGGTGACGCGTGCATTTATTGACGTCTTTTCTGAGTCGATCTCATTTGAGTGTATTCGGCAATGCTTATAACATGTAATTAAACACGTTGAGTTTATATTCTGGGTCATCAGATTTTTTTTACGTAGTATTATTAGTATGATTTTTACTGTCTGTTATTAACACTGTCCGTCTCTTTATGTTAAGGTTTGTATTAACCCAGATAGCAAAAAATGTCCGCACGGCTTCTTTTTGCCGCTGTCCCCAAGCTGTCGGCTATAGGTGCGTCCCACTGGCGGTGATCCAGCGTTTGCCGCCGAATTCGTCACGCCCATTTCTTGCGAGATGCCACCGGCGGTCAGACGGCGGGCCGCCCGCGTCATTTCTCTGGCGGTTGCCTCGCGGCAATTCGACCGCGGCCGGCCGGCGGCAATCGACCGCGTGGCCGGCCGGCGGCAAGCCGCTTTGAAATACAGTCACAGCTTGACTCTCAAAATCGACCAGCCATTTGGCTATTATTATTTTTGCTCCAAAGCCATTAGGGTTTATAACAGATTCTTGACTCTTGATTCCATGATAAGGTAAGGTTTAGGAAATGACATTTAAATTACTTTGAAACTCTGAAGCGATTATACAGTAATATATGTAAAATATATTGAATTATTTATGCACTTAGGTGAAAATTGTTTATATTTCTTTGATTGATGCACATTGAGACATGCACCAATAAACCAAGAATAATTCCTTTTGTAAAACTTACTTGGCAATAAATATCTTTCTGATTCTGATTAGGTTTAAAAATAGATATTTAATACAGGGTATGAAAAATTTAGCAGAATAAATTGATGAAGTTAGACTTTTCACCAATGCCTGACTATCAGTGAACAGTGAAAGACATCTGTCCCCGTTTTGACGTGAAGGATAAACTCAATGAAAAAGCTTTCTCCCTGGTTTCACAGTTGCGCAGAAATTTCGTTTGTCTGTAATTTTTTCCAACCTCGATTTTTTTTGTTGTTATTTTACCTTTTACAGGTAAGGGATTCATTTGCAATTACTGACCTGTACTAATGTTTAAGAAAGTGTGAAAGTCCCTGTAAAGGCAATAAAAATTAAATAATCCAAACACACTATACATGGTAAAAATTTATTGCTAAAACACATTACACTGTGGACTGTGAAGTACTGAATTGTGTAGTTAAACCGTTAAACAGTTTTGCACCAGTGCTGTGTTCAGGATTCTTTTGGGCGGGGCTAAAACGGTGGCTCGATGACGCACTGGACCCACCGAGGCAGGCCCCTCCCGTAACAATATGACTAGAGCACATTCGGTTCAGTTTGCCATTCAATCACGAGTTACAGTCAGACTCAGTACTAGTTTCAACAGCCTACAGTTAGCAAAGTCATCGACTACCATCGTTTAAGTAAGTACATGTTTCCTTTTTGTGTAACGCAATATTATGTTTACATTGTTTTTAAAATATCTAAGTTAGTCACCATTGTTCTTGCAGTATGCTGCTAGTCCAGTAGCTAGAGTGGCTAGAAAGTGTTAGCTAACACGTGCTGTTTTGCCCTCCTTACAGTACACACTGAGGTTAAGCAATGTTGCTAGTAACATTACATGTAGAAATGTTATTAACTACATACAGTAGTTAGCCAAAGCTTTACATCTAGAAAGACTAAGTATAACTTGTGTGTTTTTTTCTAACAAAACAATAATGTATATAGGTTGTGTAAATGATTATATTTGTCGAACAAGAATGCTGCTAGTTCAGTTCACAATGTAGCTATAGTGGTTAGAAAGTGTTAGCTAACACGTGCGGTGTTGCTTTCCTACAGTACACACTGAGGTTAAGCAATGTTGCTAGTAACATTACATGTAGCAAATAACATTTCAACATACAGTAGTTAGCCAAAGCTTTACATCTAGAAAGATTAAGTATCAGCTTGTGTTTTTTTAACAAAACAATGAGGTATATAGGTTGTGTAAATTATAATGATGTTTGTCCGAAGAATTAGGCTGCTAGTTCAGTTCACAATGTAGCTAGAGTGGCTAGAAAGTGTTAGCTAACACGTGCTGTGTTGCTTTCTTTACAGTACACACTGAGGTTAAGCGATATTACTAGTAACATTACAATGTTATTTGCTACATACAGTAGTTAGCCAAAGATTAAGTATAGCTTGTGCTTTTTTCTAACAAAACAATGATGTATATAGGTTTTGTAAATGATTATGTTTGTCCGAACAATTAGGCTGCTAGTTCAGGTCACAATGTAGCTAAAGAGTGGCTAGAAAGTGTTAGCTAACACATGCTGTGTTGCTTTCCTTACAGTACACACTGAGGTTAAGCGATATTACTAGTAACATTACATGTAGAAATGTTATTTGCTACATACAGTAGTTAGCCAAAGCTTTACATCTAGAAAGATTAAGTATAGCTTGTGCTTTTTTCAAACAAAACAATGATGTATATAGGTTTTGTAAATTATTATGTTTGTCCGAACAAGTATGCTGCTAGTTCAGTTCATAACGTAGATACAGTGGCTAGAAAGTGTTAGCTAACACGTGCTGTGTTGCTTCTGTACTTCTAGGATTTAAGGGGATTATGATGAGTTCTATTTCTCTGAACTGTTGTACTTTTTATGTTTGAGGACAATGCTGTGTTCACTTGAAACACTACACTGAATGAATAAATTGTATGTTTAACATTTTCACTGTTCCATATATGGCTGTTCAGTTTTCTCCCCACTGCATAGCTATATTCCTAAAACGTTAACAATGTGGTTTTGTTAACATTTTCTTGCAGATACGTTGACCAGAGCATAACCTGTCATCTTCACCCAAGAGACCTACTGTTGGACAATTCTTTTTGCTTTAAAGGTAAATGCATCATTAGTCACAATGTCTAGTTACTGGGCCAAAAGGAGAAGAATATTGAAAGGAGTTGAGAGGGACAAACAGGAAATTGAAGCTGCAAACAATGCTCTACTTGCTGTTATTCCTGACTTTGACCAAGTAAATCCTCCTGTTAATGAACATCAACATGGAATGGCTACAATAAGCCATGGACAAACTGTAATCCCTGAAGCACAGGAAATAACTGATGATGAGGTATATGGACCTTCTGAAATGTTTTCCTCAAGCACGGAAGATAGTGAAGAGGAAGGGGATTGCCTAAGGACACAATTGGCAGGGTGGGCTATTGACAACATGATCCCCCATGTGGCACTTGGTAAGCTTTTAACCATTTTGTCCAAGGATCATCCAACCCTTCCTAAAGACCCAAGAACCCTTCTGAAAACAGTGACTTGTGTTAAAACAACCGAACTCTCAGGTGGTGTATACCATCACTCTGGAATTGAAAGTGGGATACTATCGCAGTTGTTAGTGTCTCCGAATTGCAGAAGTTGACGTCAGTTTCAATGCAAGTTAATGTTGATGGACTTCCACTTTTCAAAAGCTCAAATGCCCAGTTCTGGCCAGTTCTTGGTTTAATTGAGCAATACGTGGGTAATGTCCAGCAAAACAAACTTCCGTTTGTCATTGGTCTCTATTATGGGAAGAAGAAGCCAAGCAGCCTTCACTTTTTGAATCCTTTTGTAGGAGAGGCACAGCGACTTGAAACGGAAGGAGTTCTGTTTGAAGGAGATCACTTCCTTTCAAAATATCAACGTTCATCTGTGACGCCCCTGCTCGTGCACTTGTTAGAAATGTCAAAGGTCACAGTGGATATTATGGGTGTGACAAGTGTGTTCAAAAGGGGTCCACTACGAGAACAGGATGACCTTTCCACAAACAGATGCTACTCTGAGATTAGACAATGCAGTCCGTGATGAACTTTCTGATGACAGTCATCAGTGTGGAGAAACGCCACTGGCATTGTTGTCTGTTGGTTTGGTCACCCAGTTCCCACTGGATTATATGCATCTGGTATGCCTTGGAGTGACAAGAAAGTTGTTGCATCTTTGGCTAAAGGGACGGCGGCTGACAAGATTTTCGCCCAGCATGGTAAAAGAGCTCTCCAGAGTACTCCTGACCTTCACACCTCATGTTCCGTGCGAGTTCAACAGGAAGCAACGATCCATGGAAGATGTTGATCGTTGGAAAGCTACAGAATTCAGGCAGTTCCTCTTGTACACTGGACCAGTCAGCTTAAAAGGCCTTGTACCAACTCAAGTGTACAACAACTTCATGCTGCTTTCAGTTGGCATCACCATCCTACTGAATGTATCCCTGTGTGCTGACCTCGCAGACTATGCACACGGAATATTGGTTCTCTTTGTTGATCACTGCAGCAAGCTTTATGGAAAGGAACATGTGACATACAACATGCATGGATTGGTGCACCTCTGGCAAGATGCAAAAAAGTATGGTGTTCTTGATAACATCTCATGCTTCCCATTTGAAAACTTCCTTGGACGCCTGAAGAAACTGTTGCGCAAACCTACACAACCACTGGAGCAGGTTGTTCGCCGATTGTCGGAGAGAAGTCAGCACAGAAGAACAAACATCTCCAAAACAAGGCCCTTGAGGGAGCACAACCATGGACCACTCCTCAATGGTCTTTCAGTGAAAAAGCAGTATGAGGAGTATTACTTTCAAGACTTTGTTGTGAAACGTTCAGAGGGAAACAACTGTGTCCTGTTGGAAAATAAGGACATAGTTGTTATAGAGAATGTAGTCGTTGATGAAATGGACAACACTTTGGTCATCTACAAGAGGTTCCGAACATGGTCGATTTATTTACTTACCCTGTGGAATCTTCCAAGCTGGGCATTTTTCATTTATCTGGCCTATCAGATACACTCCGCTTTTCCCATATAGCAAATGTTCAGAAGAAATATTATCTTCTTCCTTGCCCGGATGGAAAGGCTGGTTTTCCGTTGATCCACTTGTAAAAATGACACTTGTTTTTTTTTTTTTTTTTTTGAAGGGGTGAGCATTTTGAATGTTATTGTTTTTTTTTCTTCTGAAAATTAATCAAAATGTATACTTTATGCTATCTTTCTTCTATTTTAGATGCTGTTTGCCATTGTTCAATTTATCAACGAGGATGATCTGCCATTTGCAGTGGTTCCGCAAGTGTGGCTCAGCAATGACATGTGCTATTGGCCCCCATTTGACCTCCGCAAAAAGACAAGGGAAACAATTTAGCCATCCGCTGTACGTCTCCACACAGCACCTGGGAGAAACATCATTTTAAGTTTATGAAGGGAGCAGGTAAATGGGTCTGACTTGTGCATTTGATATTCCTGCATTTCATCTGTGTAATTTCTTTGTCTGTTTATGGTGGATAACTGACTTTCATTCATTATTCCCTGCTCTAGAATCTTGGCAAGAGGCAATGAGATATTTGGTGCGCTTCCAAACAGGTTCCAGCGTTGAAACGACGGATGATGACAAGAAGGGAAGCGAAAGAGAAGCTTAACTTCCAAGTACAGACCCCAGGCCTCTTCTGATGAAGAGGAGTCTTGTCTTCCAGATGCACCAGCAGTGCTGTCGTTTCAGCAACCTCTTTTGAGCTTTGAAAACCTTGTTCCCAGTAACAAGGTTTCAGTGCTGCCCGATGCTCCAGAGGTTGCATCGATTCCAGAAAACCAGGAAAATGTTGAGCCATCTGTAGATTTCAGAGCTGGTATGTAAAATGTAGTGCTGTGAAGTTTGATTTGTGATCCTGCCAATAAACTATACACTTTGTTAGATTTTAAAATGTCAGTTTCCTCTTTCTCAGAACCAGGTTTCTCCCCAGTAATCCAGACTCCACTTCACAGAGCCAAGAGTTTGAGTACAAGTAAGTAATGTAATTTGTGATGTTTTTTTGTCTTGGAAACTATTGCTTCTATTTAAGAAGAGGAATCCTTTAATCATCATCTGTTTTTCATTAGGACACTTGACGGGTTACTCACCGCAGCAGTTTGTGGATGAAAGGTGTCGAGGTGTGTTGTACATTCCATTTGCTTTGCACAGTTCAATTATTGTTTCATTACAGAATATGCAATACTCTGTAGTGAAATTAAAGCTGTTATGTTTGCTCCCCCAGCTCGTCAAGTACTAAGCTTTACACCCCCAGCAGCACATTTACCCTGGCAGCATATGGGTGAAAACACTGGAGGTATGTAATACGTTACGCTAAACTAAGTGTTACATTTAAGTCCAATTCATTACATGTATCCAATAACTCCACACACATTTTTAAATGTCAATGATTTTCAATAGGACAAAGTCATCGCTCAGGTATTGGCCCTTGGACTCCCCTGGCACCTCGTGTACAGCATGAAGTTTTCTGCTATGAAGGTATTTTCCAGGCCTATGTCTTAGTGTCCAGTGTTTTAACAGTATTGAAAAAAGTGCCTTTAGTTGTTGTATTTTTTTAAATGTAGATTTCCAGAGACTCCAGAATGAGAACCAAGCCCTGAGGGATGAGAACCAAGCCCTGAGGGATGAGAACCAAGCCCTGAGGGAAAGCAATGCACCAGCAGGTGAGAACATGCACTCTTTCTTAAATTTAACTTTTTTGTGTGTGATGTAGGTCCAAAATTACCATATGCCTTTCATTTTGTAGCTTCGGATGACAGCGGATCACTTCAGGAGCAGGTGAAGCAAGTTGGGACAATGTTAAAGACGTTTGCTCGCACTGGGCAATCAGGTACAACTTATGAACCTGTACATCTAGTAGACCTAGATATAAATGTCATAGTTTAGTAGTTGAAGGACCAGGACTGACTACTTTATTCTTTTATTCTGGGGACCCCTGTAGGTGCAGATCAGACCCTAATTCTGCGGCGTCTTGGAGAGTTTGGCGATGTTGTGCGAAGCATGGACATCAAAATGGACACTATGCTGCAACATTTTAGTGCCGGTGTGTCCGTTGGAGGGTTATCCCTGCCAGGGGATCTGTTACTCCCACTAGACACCCAGGACGATTTAGCGTTGCTTGACAGCAGTCTGAGGCAGGATAAAGAGCTCCAGCAACGATTTGTAAGTGTGCTGATTTCGTTTATAACGCCATAGGGTTATCTAAAATTAAGATTGTACACTGCATATTCTACAGTCTGAATCCACAGCCGGTCACATTTTAAATTTATGAGAAGCTTCAGAGAAATGTAATTTGTAACCCTTTTTTTTTTTTTTCTTTCAGCTTCGGTTTTTGGCAATCAAGTGTGGGAGGGACCTCAAGACAACTGTGTGGCTGAATGCTTGAGAGTATCTTCTCTAATCGCCTTTCCATTAACACAACCTGGACTGGTGCAGGGGAAAAAGCATGTTTTAGAGACATGTTCCTGAAGACCATTGTTCAAAGTAAGTTGGCTATTTTTTTTATATTTAAGTAGATGTGTATGACCTTATGCCAATCAAATGGAATGACAGATCTTTATTTTCTACAGGAGCCATCCGGAAGAACTCGGCAACCCAGGATGCCACTGATGAGGCGATCCAGGTTAACGTTACGCGTTACCTGAAAGGAGCAGCTGACCGTGAAGGTGGAAAAAGGCGCCGCACAGCTGAGAGGGACCCACAGCCGACCCCTCAAACCTAGGCTGACTACCGACACCCCTGCTAAAAGTGTCAGACTAAACTCACTCAATCCACACTCTTCACTAGAAATTGCTGTTTTTTTTTTATTTTTATTTTTTATTTTTCCCCATCTCGTGACCCTGCCTTCAGGGCAGCTCCTTGGATGAATATGGGATGTTTTTTTTTTTTTTCCTCTCATGACCCTGCCTTCAGGGCAGCTCCTTGGATGAATATGGGATGGTTTGTCTTTTTATACAGGCGCACGAGGAATCACTGAAGATGTGCCAATTTGCACTGCCTCATTCTGGAGGTCGAGGAAAACCAGACCCCAACCACTCCAGACATTGTGATTGACTGTGTTCTCAACAGCCAGATTTTCTGCTGTTAATTGCATTTGTTCCCACTTATTGTCATGTTTAAGTTGAATGTAAAACTTTACATTATCCTGCACATTCTTTGATACCAAAGATCTCAATTATTTAATATACAATTTGCTGCTTATTTCATTGTTACAGTGCTTAACTATTCTATTTTTAAATATAGCTTATAAATCCTAGATTATACATCTAATACTTGATATTTGCACATTATCTGGTAGCAAATATTCTACTTACCGTGACTTTAGTATTGGCTTATTTCATTCCGTCAGTGCTTAACGATTCTATTATAGTTTGTAAATCCTATTTCATACCTCTGATATTTGATATTGCACTTTTAACTAGTACCAGTTAATTCTACTTTCATTCCATCAGTGTGCTTAACTGTTATTCTATTAAAAATAGCTTGGTTGTACTATTTCATACCTTTTGATATTGCACTTTCACTAGTACCAAAAAATCTACTTTCATTCCATCAGTGTGCTTAACTGTTATTCTATTAAAAATAGCTTGGTTATACTATTTCATACCTTTTGATATTGCACTTTCACTAGTACCAAAAATTCTACTTTCATTCCATCAGTGTGCTTAACTGTTATTCTATTAAAAATAGCTTGGTTATACTATTTCATACCTTTTGATATTGCACTTTCACTAGTACCAAAAATTCTACTTTCATTCCATCAGTGTGCTTAACTGTTATTCTATTGTTAAATATAGCTTGTAAATCCTTGTGCCACAGGTCAGCATTGCAGTTATAATGGCATATTCTACTCCAGAGCTTTACTCTAAATTATTACCACTTATCCTATTGTTAGAAATGACTTGTAAATATGATGTTATACCTCAATTTATTTGATATCCTGCACTATATTTGGTACCAAATATCCTCATTGCTTATGTTTACTGGTAATTCTTTTCATCCCAGAGCTGACCTCTTTATATTATTTACAATTGTTGTAAGTGTTACAATAGTGTTTTTTACAAAAGTGTTTTTTTTTTGCTTGTTTTTACCAAAATTTAATTGGAAACCTGCATTTTCTTTGGGTGTATATATGTTTGTATTTTTCTGTTATTTATATTTCAGTGATCTGACATATTGTTTCAATGACAGTTACTGTAATTTGAAATGTGGAATAAAAACGGCAAATGGAAATATGTCTGCTTTGATCAATCATTATTCTTGATAAACTGCATGCTATAAATAAATATATATATATACAATAAGCGGCGGCAGATCGCCGAAAAGCGGTTTGCCTCCGCGATCCGCCCGATATAACGGCGGCGGAGCGGCGGCTGGCCAGCGGGCCGTCCGCGGAACGAAGGCGGTAGGAAGGCGGCTGCCGCTTTTAAAAAGCGGCTGCCGCCGGCGGACCGCCGTCGAACGTGTTTGCGATCTCGCCATTCTGCCGCTTCTACTGCCGCCGGCGCGCCGCCGGCGGACCGCCGACTTATTGCTATCTGGGAATTTCGATATGCCAGAGGGCAGAATAAGACAGGGAATTAAAGAAGAATTGTAGTTCTCTTTCGTCATCTCGTGTTCGAGATCCACCTATGGGAAGGGCATCCGCACCTGACCTCTGCAGAAGCATCCAATTGCACCAAGTCTGGCCTGACAGACAGAAGCGCGTGTCCAATGCTCGGTAAGGGACCCGCCCCTTACCAAGTGCATAAAACACTAGTACGCGCTATCTTACCTCAGTTGTTATTCGCTTCTCGCGACCTCTTTGCTTCGCAGCTCTACGGTTTTCGCTGACTTCACCACAGTCAACAGGAGGAAATATCTATTTGATCAGCCTCCGCCAGGCGTGATTGTCAGACGGTTGCGCTTAGTTGCGATTATTTCGGGTTGCAAGCCACCCACGCCGCTACCTGGATTTGCTCAGGCTGCCCGCCTGTTTATCAACTTTCACCTCTCCAATGGATCACAAGCTCTCCGGTAACCCACCGGACGTGCAGTCGCGTGCATGCCCTGCCGCCTGCGGTTCACTCATTGCCGCGAGGGATGCCCATCCCTTCTGCGTGGTGTGCATGGGACTAAGACACGCGCAGGAAGCGCTTTCACTTCCTGAGAACTGCACCCATTGCCTCGCCCTGCCTAGGAAGCTTCTTCGACAAAGACTCAAGGTTGCATCCTCTCAAGGCACGGACGATCATTACGATTCGGACGCTGGAGTAGGTGAAAGCGTTATAGCTCCGGGGACTTCCCAGAGCATGCCTGCTCTCAGTTGGGCTGACCAGTCTAACGAGGGCCTACTCGAGGAAATCCTTCCCGGTATTTCCTCGTTCGACGTCGAGCCGCCCGGCTCAGGCGAGGACGAGGACCCCGCTATACTTGAGGGCTCGGACAACGAGTTAACCACCCCTTCCGCCCAAGCTCCCCTGGTTAGCGGCTCGACTACACTGCCGCACGCAGTCCTTCTCGAGGTGTGTGAGCGAGCGGCCGCTCGTCTCGGCATGGAATGACCGGCCCTCCAGAACGCCGCCGACCAAGAGAGGGATGTGTATGACGGCAAACTCCTAGGTCCCCCTTCCGGTCCTAGGAAGCAGCTCATGCCTGTACTCCTGCGTGCGCTAAGCACATGCGACTCTATTGGAAGGACCCGCTAGCTCTTAAGCACGGCTTAGCGGGTCTGGAGGTTAAGGATATGGCAGCGCGTGGCATGGGCTTACCCTCCCACCATCGAGCCCTCGATCGCCAGACACCTTAACCCCTCAAGAGGGAGGGTTACTGGCCCCTCCTAAGCCAGTTCTCCCTAATAAGATGGACCGCTTCTCAGCATCTGTCTTCCAGGCCTCGTGACAAGACCTCGGCTCTCGCGGTACGGGCTTCTAAATGTTTCCTCCTCCTCTCGGCCTACCAGGCCGAGCTGTTGGAGGACATGAGCACTCATTTGGAGAAAGGCGTGCCATCGCCGACGCTGTGGAAGGAGATCGCTACCGTGGAACGACCTGGTCCTTCGTAACGCCCGCCAGGCCGTCCAAGCCGGGCGGACGCTCCATGGCCCTATGTGTTGTGGGGAACGGGCCCTCTGGCTCAATCTCTCTGGTCTGCCCGACAGCGAGAAAAGACGCATAGCAGGAGCCCCAGTGGAACCAGGCCAGGTTTTTGGCCCTGCTGTTGCACTTATGCAACAGCGGTGCGATGATAAGAAGAAGGAGGATGAGGCGCTTAAACTGTGCCTGCCTAGAAAGGCCACTCCACACCAGCCCCCCAGACGGCCCCCTCAGGCCCCAGCCACAGGACTGCCATACCGTAATACAGCCAGGCCTAAGGCTCGCAGCAGGCCACCCAGCCAGCAGCCTAGCCAGCAGCCCAACCATCCTCCTAAGCCCTGGGGTAAGACATCCTTCACGGGCGGCTGCAGCTAAAAAGCCCACTCCACTCTACCCCGCCGGACGGGAAGAGGAAGAGGCCTACCTGATGCTCAGCTCCAGGGGCTTCTCGGTCCAGGTTTTCAGGCTGACCAGCCCAGTGGACACAAGCTTGAGTTTTTTCCCCTTTACCCAAAAGGAGGAAGTTCTCAGCCTCGAGGGCCCCTTTTCCCTCGCTCGGGTGCCCAACCCCAGTTCAATATGGACATGTCACAAGTTCAGGTGTGGTCCATAAAAAATTCCCTCCCAGCTTCCAGTTCCAGAACTGGGGGAAATTCACTGTCCAGGTGTGCCCCTCCACTGTTGAAAAGTGCTCAACCACAGTCTCTTCACAGTTTGCACAAACCACTTCACACACATTCAATAAAGGTTCAATTCCCTGTGTGTGTTTCAAAAATAAAAAACAACAAAAAACAAGAACAACAAAAATATCAAACACTGAGAGCTGAAAGCTCTGCCAAGTGCTGTTGTTCCCCTGAAATTCTACATGTCGCCCCTAAGTTGTCCACTAGATGGCGCCATTGTATCACAAATGAACGATCCGGTTGTATTGCCTGCCCTAGGCAACTCGCCGTGAGTGTGGGCTCTCTCACGCCACACGTGACAGCCTGGCAGTCTGTGTCTGCCCCAGAATGGGTGATTCGCACCATTACGAAGGGCTACAGACTTCAGTTTGCCAGAAAACCGCCACGCTTCAGCTGAGTTATCTTTTCTCACACAGAAGAGAGCTCACGCACATTCTGAAAGATGAGATCTCTTCTTCTCGAGAAGGGGCGGTGCGAGTGGTACCTCCAGCATCAATGTCAACAGGGTTTTTACTCCCGTTATTTCCTGATTCCAAAAAGGACGGTTCACTTCGCCCTATTCTGGATCTCAGAGTGTTGAACAAACATTTAAGGAAATACAATTTCAGAATGTTAACCCACAACATTCTCTCTCGTGCAATAAAATAGAGCGATTGGTTCACGCCGACGATCTGAAAGATGCATTTTTTCACATCAACGCTTACTCGCCACACAGGAAGTTTCTTCGTTTCGCCTTCCAAGGCATATGTTACTGAATTCACAGTACTTCCATTTGGCCTAGCACTCAGTCCAAGAGTGTTTTGTA